>NC_092269.1:41040842-41640842 GCF_036320965.1 Panulirus ornatus
CTGGCCCAGTGTACCGTACCTGGCCCAGTATACTGTACCTGGCCCAGTGTACTGTACCTGGCCCAGTATACTGTACCTGGCCCAGTGTACTGTACCTGGCCCAGTATACTGTACCTGGCCCAGTATACTGTACCTGGCCCAGTGTGCCGTACCTGGCCCAGTATACTGTACCTGGCCCAGTGTACCGTACCTGGTCTATACTACAAGAGAGACTGTACAATCCCCTCCCGGTCGTGAGAGGTGCAGTACGTGACACAGTGAGCCTGCCTCGCGTCACCAGGGTCCGGGCTGACACGACCAGCAACACTGCACGTGAACAACACATCAGACTGAGGTTGTACCATCCACAAGTATGATGGTTGTTCTTTGTCATGATGACTTAAGTGTGAACTCGGTATGTGTTTACCTTGAGAATAATCATTGCAGACAATATGACCCTAGGCATACCTTCACTACGAATTTATACCCTTTGGTACACCTTCACTACGCTCTTAAACCCTACACAAAAATTCAATGTTCATCCAAACCTTAGTTACACCTTAACTACTCAGTTCAGACCCAGACAAAAAAGAAGCAGACCACGTTACATCCCAGGGTACAACTTGACTATGATGGAAGACCTTGGACACACTTTCATGACGTACTTAACTAAACCTTGGAAGCATTTTCACTTCAACCCAGGGGCACGTTCCCTACGTAGTGTACTCAATAAGACTCGTGGACACCCTCACTACACACTTAAACCCTGAAAACATGTTTAATATTATTCAAACCCTACGCAGATCTTCCCTACACACACACACACACGAAGCGCTGCCCATAATACACCTTCACATAATTAGGTAGTCTCTTCAAACCCGAAGTACACATTCAGTACACAGATGTGCTTGATGACTGCGGTACATTAATAACACTATCCGCTCAATCCTCTCGCTCAACACTTTGCCACTTCATCAAAATTTGACCATGAGAGCGAGTACTTCATATATATATATATATATATATATATATATATATATATATATATATATATATATATATATATATATATATATATATATATATATATATATATTTTCTTAAACACTGACGCTGTCTCCCGCGTTAGCGAGGTAGCGCAAGGAAGTATATATATATATATATATATATATATATATATATATATATATATATATATATATATATATATATATATATATTTTCTTTTTTTTTTTTTTTTTTGCCGCTGTCTCCCGCGTTTGCGAGGTAGCGCAAGGAAACAGACGAAAGAAATGGCCCAAGAGGTAGCGCAAGGACACAGACGAAAGAAATGGCCCAACCCACCCCCATACACATGTATATACATACGTCCACACACGCAAATATACATACCTACACAGCTTTACATGGTTTACCCCAGACGCTTCACATGCCTTGATTCAATCCACTGACAGCACGTCAACCCCGGTATACCACATCGCTCCAATTCACTCTATTCCTTGCCCTCCTTTCACCCTCCTGCATGTTCAGGCCCCGATCACACAAAATCTTTTTCACTCCATCTTTCCACCTCCAATTTGGTCTCCTTCTTCTCGTTCCCTCCACCTCCGACACATATATCCTCTTGGTCAATCTTTCCTCACTCATTCTCTCCATGTGCCCAAACCATTTCAAAACACCCTCTTCTGCTCTCTCAACCACGCTCTTTTTATTTCCACACATCTCTCTTACCCTTACGTTACTTAGTCGGTCAAACCACCTCACACCACACATTGTCCTCAAACATCTCATTTCCAGCACATCCACCCTCCTGCGCACAACTCTATCCATAGCCCACGCCTCGCAACCATACAACATTGTTGGAACCACTATTCCTTCAAACATACCCATTTTTTGCTTTCCGAGATAATGTTCTCGACTTCCACACATTCTTCAAGGCTCCCAGAATTTTCGCCCCCTCCCCCACCCTATGATCCACTTCCGCTTCCATGGTTCCATCCGCTGCCAGATCCACTCCCAGATATCTAAAACACTTCACTTCCTCCAGTTTTTCTCCATTCAAACTCACCTCCCAATTGACTTGACCCTCAACCCTACTGTACCTAATAACCTTGCTCTTATTCACATTTACTCTTAATTTTCTTCTTTCACACACTTTACCAAACTCAGTCACCAGCTTCTGCAGTTTCTCACATGAATCAGCCACCAGCGCTGTATCATCAGCGAACAACTGACTCACTTCCCAAGCTCTCTCATCCCCAACAGACTTCATACTTGCCCCTCTTTCCAAACTCTTGCATTCACCTCCCTAACAACCCCATCCATAAACAAATTAAACAACCATGGAGACATCACACACCCCTGCCGCAAACCTACATTCACTGAGAACCAATCACTTTCCTCTCTTCCTACACGTACACATGCCTTACATCCTCGATAAAAACTTTTCACTGCTTCTAACAACTTGCCTCCCACACCATATATTCTTAATACCTTCCACAGAGCATCTCTATCAACTCTATCATATGCCTATATATATATATATATATATATATATATATACAGAGAGAGAGAGAGAGAGAGAGAGAGAGAGAGAGAGAGAGAGAGAGAGAGAGAGAGAGAGAGAGAGAGAGAGAGAGAGAGAGAGATCCTAGTGTAGTAAGAGGAAGACCGACCCGTGCGGAGGTCCCATGATAAAAGCATTACCCGCCATATCATTAAGAGGCCACAACTAAGCCAAAAAAAAAAAGGTTCATTTCCAGTTTCACAAAACAAGCCTCTGTGTGTGCCCATATCAGAGTCAGGCACGTGAGTGTTCACGTGTGTGTGTGTGTGTGTGCTCACTTCATATGACCTTGTGCTTTAGTGGTTACAATTCTTACAAGGAATATATCCACAGCATAATCAACTCGGATATCAGAAACAAATAACCTAATACGCCATTCATATCTCACTCGTCCCTTCGCGAAAAAAAATAATACAAAATAAAAAGGTAATCACAAATGAGTAAAGGTGTAACAATGCACTAGTACATGAGTAACGCTAATCCACGTCACTGAGAAATGGTGGTGAGAAATAGGCTCAAGATCCCTCACCCAGGTTAGGGCCGGTCACGTCAAAGCCAACAACACAAAATACTAACAAGCGCCTTTGTTGCCATGCAAACACGACCACCTTGGCATATTACATAACGATTTTTCTTTTTTTAATATACATTATTCTCTCCCCTCCCCCACCAAAATCATCCTGCCAAGTGGCAGGTTTTAAAGCAGGTGACGCCTGGAAGGAAACGGATAAACCTAATCCTAATCATTTAATAACTCAACAAACATACAAATATAATTTAATAACTCAACAAACATACAAATATAACTGTTGAAATGAAAATTTACCAAACGTATGGAGAAGGAGGGTTGTGGCCTCAACCAGAATTCTTGTCCGTGACTGGAGCCTCCTGCAGAAAAAGAAAGAGAAAAAAAGCCGTGTGTCCAGGGACTAGTTTTTATAGTTGTGCCATCTCACTCCTCCGCACGCTAAACACCGATGCTTCTCAGGTTTTTCTTCTGTGCTGAACAACTGCAATGAAGAACAAACTCACTACAATAATAGAAACTTTACCTTATATCTATGTTTTCAGAGGTCAATGTCTTAATGAGGGTATACATACGGGAATATTGCAATGCACAAAATTAAATGTTAACTCTATTACTATGTTGAACTGATTGGAATCCACAAGGACCAATCCTGCTCCCTGATTTTAACTTCAAATGTATACAAAAATAATGTTTACGTAATAAGTATAAATATTAAGGTTCTTGTATACATCTGTTTCCTTCATGAATAAGTATGAAAAAACGGGAGATAAGATGCAGCGCATCCTAGCAACAATTTTTTCTTTCTGCCAAGAAAGTGTGGGAGGTCAACACAAGCAACCACTTACAGGTGGGCTCCTCACTACTGACTCAAACAAAAACCACACACACACCTGCCTGAGGTGTGTGTGTGTGTGTGTGATAATGGTAACAAGTTACCATACCGTACAGGTAACACAATAACGAGAGACATGAATATGGGAACAGGACGGCAATTATCGAGCAACAATAACCAGCCAGACCAGTACAGCAGCGTTGAGGAAAAACCAGACCACACGTTGCCTAACGATGGGACGAAGGCAACTCCTCGTGAGTCAGCGGAGAGCAAAGACACCAGAAAAACCTGGTCCAGTGTTTTTCATGTTTCACCGACGATTGTCTTTTGCTGGCAAGTGGATAGTCATATTCTGAAGCGTTAATTGTCTGTTTTATCATAAACACGCCATCAAGCAGGTCGCCACTACAGTCATTCTTCCAGAGTGTCAGTTGTTCCATAGTTATGCCATTCAAAAAAGAGTCGTCAAGATTGTTTTCCACGTCCTTCTCATGTGCTGCGATGCACAACTCTTGTCAGCGACGAAAGGTCACAAAGAGACTTTTTTGCGGTCGACTTATCAGAAAAACGAGACCAGGGCATATACGTTTTTACCCCCTTTACGGAGGGGAAGTTCCCGACCACAGCTTCCAAGGTCGAGTTATAAAGGACACCATAGCTGAAGGTATGTAGGATAGGGCGTGTCCCCAGGGGTGCTGGTGTGTAGGAAGGGGGGACTCAGTGATACATCTACGAAAGATCAGCGTCTCTAAGGGCAGGGATGAATCTCGAGTACATAGGGGGGAAGTCAGGGGTTTGGACAGTAACTATAAGGGGTTGTGTGCGTCTATTGTAACTCACCAGGCGAACAATGTGTATAATATGACTTAAACGTTAGGGCGAACACCGCATAACTGAGGTCTGCCAGAAAGGTATCCGGTGTGGCTTACGAGAATTAGGCGTGTCTAAAACATGCCGTCTCCAGTGCTAGTGGTGTGAGGTGTACAACGAGGAACTCTGGAGTGTCTGTGGAGGATTTCGGCCTAAATGAGGTGCAGAGAGTCCGTGAAGGAGAGTGTGGGTGAATAACGCTGTGCTAGGGAAGGGAAGCTACAGGAATGATTTGTGAGAATGGAGATTACACGATAGAAAAACAAGCTTGAGAAAAGACTGAAGCATAATGCTACAGGGGGAAAATCATCGTAAAGAACTAGGCATCTGACAAATACACAAACAGGCTCAAACAAATATGAAACTAAAATAATTAACAATAGTGCAATGCAGCGGAGGAGTAGCAAGTTAATAAACAGGAGTCAGGAGAGAAGTTCAGCATGTGGCATGAAAGACGTACCCAGACACTATCCACACCCATAATAAGACTCGGGTGCCCCAGGAGATATATAATTCCAAGAAAAAAACAGCACCTCGTGCAGCCAGGCTCCTGAGGGTGTGCGTCTCCAGTGGAGAGAAAGGTCACGGAGTGCCCCAGGGCCTTCTCTTGATGCTCAAGCTTTTTTACGTTTGACAGTCACGCACCTGCTCTTCGATTGAGTCACTTCATATTTTAAATCAGATCGAGCTCCCAGATCCGCGTTCCTTCCACCATAGGTTAGGCCATACGCAAGAGGCCTCTCGATGTATCCACACCAGGTGCGGATGTTATACAGGTTCGACCCTCATGGAAACACGCCTGCAACTAGAGTCAGGTAACGTGATCTAACGTGTCTAATGGCAGGAAAACGATCTATTGTCCCTTATGATTCAAGAGAAGTGCGTTGCCAGATTACATTACTTCAACGACGTAAAAAAAAAAAAAAAAATCAACTTACACCAGCCAGAACCATATCTTAAAATATGGATAAAAATAATCATAAGTGGAAAATCAAGATGCAGTTTTATATCTTTAATCTTCTCAGAAACTAATCCACAAACTTTTTCCCGTTATTTGCTTTTACTTTATCCACCGTCTCCATACGCAGAACGGAGACAATTTAGTCTTCCTAAGACTCGGCACACACGATCACTTGCTGCTTACATTGTTCGCTGACGGCTCTAGCTTAAGGGGAAGAAAAGGTCGTTTATTCATTTCGGGAAAGTTACGTAACTTAATAGATTCTTTCATGCAAGAAGCATTCGAACTGATGCTTCTCCAGTAAGGTATAATGCAGCTTAAGCATATTTGCTTAAGTATTTTAAACGCGCCACATGGACACTATTTAAATGCCCCAGGGGTGCTGTTTAAATCAATCTGGCGCGCCGAATTCTCAAAGAAACAAGCTCAATTTAAATTACCCATACATGGCGGGGGTTACTTCTTAACGAATTGTGGTTTGACGTCCTTGAGACGGGCTAGTCCAGTTTCTGATCAAGCTTAGACCTAGCAGATGATTTTCTTTTTGTCTCGACAATGTACATGAAATGAGAAAGTAGAGAATGTCACAACCACGTCGGGTAAGTGATCGCATGCATAATCTTTAATACCAATCTTACGTCGCTAATTATACAGGAGTATGACTAGCAGAGTAACAGCTGACATGCTCGAAGTGTGACGTCTATATTGCTCGGGAACCGATTTAAACGATTTTTACTCCCATTCCAAGTCCTGGGTCATCAGTTTAATTACCATACAGAGGTTATCATAATATGATCTTATAAACCTAAACTCCAGGGGGCCTGCACCGCTTAAAGTCCGGGAGCACCATTCAAGTTTCTTGGGCGAAGGGCTTTAAATGACACATATGCGTGACACAAATTTTCTTAGAAGCAAAAGTTAAATACATCAAGAGTATCAGCTTTGTCACCTCAGCTTTGAAGAAGCTAAATATACGTCCGCAATTCTGAATGCCATGTGTTCGCATTACACCCAAAGAACCTTCAAAATACTGGGATACTTTCTTTTCTCTTTTAATGTCAGGTGTGAGGCAAAACCCTGCTAAAGCTCTGAACGACAAAATCTCTGTGTCTCACTGACGGTTCGCCGAGGAAAGATGAGAGACCAGCTACCCTCCCTCCCAAGCATACCACGGATTTCAAAGTTCTTTCCTCAAGAAAAACTTGTATGTTGAGTCATCCTTTCTGTGAAGATAAAACGTTAAGCATCTTGCACGTTTGAGGTTAAGCCAACACTGCACGGCAAGGTTGGCCAATATGTCGTTGCTACCCATTACCATACTGACCTGCACACTGCTAATAACGACCCAGAGGCAGGTGAGTCTTGGGTTATCTGAGACTAAGTCCAATGTCCCAGAACACTGTGGAACTACCAACCTTACACGGAATATCATGCTAAGCTTAACTCATATCACATGGTTAAGCTTTCCATTATGCTAAGCTGATGTTATAATGATCTGAGGTTATGGCTGAAACTAACCATTAACCTTCTATTTCCATTCTATATAAAAAAAAACAATAACTGTACCATCGAAAAGACATCGCTAAATACACAACCAGGGAAAAGCAAAATCCTTGTTCTTCGACCTACCGCGGCCTACCGTTCTAAAATTAGCGGACATGTTATTTATAGTTTTTAATTTACCAATAAAGAAATAAACAGTGGAATCCATGAGCATCACAAAGCCACTAAACAGCACTCGGGGACGAAGATGAATGTCTTTCTCCATAGGACTTGATCATCCCTGCCTCCAAGCTCTCGAGCTATCCCTATAACCAGCTCCTTCCTCTACGCACTGTAATCTAATCAAACCTTCACTAAAATATGCATCTTCTGCAAGTACTAAAATGAACATTCAACACTATACTCGCTCAACAAGAACCAGAAATTTATCCAAACGAGCAAAATACACGGAAGAATGAATATCCACTGTCAACCTTCAATCCATACTTGTTTAAATCATTTCTACCATTAGATACGAGTACTGACGCACAAGACAACTTCCTTCCTATAATGTACGATGAAAGTAATAAAGAAATGACTGCAAAATTAAGATATACCTGAAAAAATAAAATATAAGCCATGTGCCGACATGGTGACGGTGAGTTAAAAAGTATTATACCGACGCTCATTTTCCTTTCTTTCCACTTCAGTACCGGATGAACCTACTTTTTCTACACGAGGAAAGTTTTATATCTATCGAGATTTATACAAAAACTGTAAGAAGTCTGATGCCGAAGAGATCATTTACATCACTAAATCCTGTTGGGTCATCAGAGTCTATGAGTGCTTCTATGCGTCGCATTATTGAAATGGTCAAGTGACTGGTTAAAAATCCAACCAATCAATCTACATAATCGCCAACCGAGCAGCTCAAACCCCTTCCCTAAGCTACCTCAAAATGATCAAGCGATTCATGTACGTTGAAATAAATCCAGCAATATAGTGGCACAAGGGAAAATAACATTGAAGAGCGCCTTATCGGCAAAATAATCTCTACGACTCATGTTGTTCTTAACAGGCCTGTAATTACCTTACTATTTACACCATATCAAATTACTTAGCAGTACAATTTTTCACTGACAGGACTTGAGCTGCAAAAATCGTCCATAATAAACTGTCTTACCACTATAACACTATCAACCTGATCTTTTTTGTTTAGTTTCTGTTTCTATATGATATTCAAGGCTACTAAACTAGGATATGACATATTCTTACCATCACGTTCTAAAAGATACACACAAAACACTAAGATAACAAAATACCATAATCGTCAGGATTGCCAAACTTCTCAACACACATTACGTCATGTCTGACGTCTTCCCCGAACTTGCATTTGCTAAAAAAGTCTGTCTCTTTTACCGACACAAACTACATACAGCATACATGTATAAGTTTTGATATAATTCAAAATTCAGTCATACAGTATCACACGAAAATGATAGCCTGAAATATTAGACTGAAATTCTGAAATGCCTCCTCAGACTTTGCGTTACGGATCATCTGTATCTTGACACAATATATACGTAAATACAAGAAGATAAAACAATAAATTGATAAGTGCACAAAAAACACTAGAATCAAAATATCAGTCCATCTGCAATATTATGCTCTACTGGAATGAAATAATTATGTAAATGATAATAACAATAACTAGATTAGAAATGTAAAACTGTAAGTTCTAACGCTTAAAACATAAGACAACTCTAAAAACAAAACAATGACAATCTGAGAAAAATAACATATGAAAACTAGGAAAGTAACAAAATACAATCATGTGTGACACGTATGTGGAACTGGTGATTTTAATGACACAACCCCCTGTACGACATTCATGTTTGTACAAACATTATGAAGGATGAAGAAACATTGTGTTCATACGTAAAGGTAAAAAAAAAAATGGTGGGAGAGGAAAGGCCAGAGATGAGTCTTGTTGGCCAATTTGTACATTATAAAACTCTTCGGCGTTAGCGGACTTGGTTGGCATGGCTGTGGTAACGCTGCGAATGAGGTCATTACGGCTAGGTTGCTGCTGCATAGTCAACGAACGGAAAGAAATAATTACGTCGAGGAACTTCTCGCTCCACTGAAGTCTCTCCTTTCCCTACAACATATTGCAGCGCAGCCTTGAGGCTACAACTGTCCGTGCTAGGAGTCTTGGGACTATACAACGGATTAATTAAATCGTAACTCCCTCAACAGGAGTTTCAATTAATTTCTGAATGTGCGACAGTTTTGAAAAAAATCTTCAGACTGACTCAGTACTGCGTAACTTTATGACACTACCCACAATAAATAGCCCGTTTGAATTCTGCCACTGAAACATCACTTTCCTCTGTCTGATATATGATAACGCAGTATCTAATATGAAACCCTACCAGTAAATTACAGCATCGTATGATGCTCTCTTATCTTGTACGCAATTTCAAGCGACACCAATATCAAGCGCAATGACCCATCAGACAGGAACGAAAAGTGATTGACGCAAAGACAATTGGCATGACGTAATCATTACTTAGCGAATGACGTAGTGACAGGAATCAAACGCAAGCGATATTTAGAGATTTCCTTAAAAGTCAAAATTACATGGAAGCCGTCTGTAATGTGAGTACAGCGTGTGTAGCTTAGTAGAGCAGATATTTAAAGGTAGGGACACAGTCTGCCGGATCTCATGCTAACCCCGTTAGACTACAAGAACACTGATTACCGGCCTAATCTAACGATCATATTCACCACATCTGTTCAAAAGTAATATGAACACTTGTTAAGAAAATGCCGTGAGGTACCATTCGCTGGGGTCACGTGTGGACGTACATGTACAGTCCCAGCAAGCGAAAAGACGAGATTCTGATAAAAAGTAGAGCAAGCGACCACTACATACTCACCACAAGAGATGAGAACAGCGGTGCAGAGGCTGCGGAGGGATCAGGTTGGTGTCATAGTAGTGTGGTTGCAGGCCCGTGTAAGGTCTATCTGTCGAATCTCGCGCGCTGACCCAGGCTGAACGTCGCTGTGCCAGATATAAGAGAGATGGCATACACACGTGAACACCATTTTCCTGCTTGCCATTAAATAATAATAATATAACGAACATTAAATAAGCATTCTTCAAAAAATATAGTGTAATTAATATCAACTTCTGTTCCTGTAATCATCACATTTCATTCTTCCTCATTTCTACATATAAGAGAGAACAAAGGCCATCGGCCACTTACAGATGTACCACCGGAGTCTGTGGAGAAACTTGTGGTTTTCTAACAAGGGATGATGCCCTTCCGTGATGGTACTGCCGTCCGTCAGGTTCTCGCTCTTTGCCTGCTAAATATGAGGTAAACCGATACACACAAAACGTACGTAAACCATACACCAGCACAGCATACGAGAGGTAACTCATACACCAGTGTACGAGGTAAATCATACACCAGAACAGAATACAAAAGATGTCATAAACCAGAACAACATACAAGAGATAAATCAATAAAACAACCTCCACGCTTCTTTATTTGTTATCTAAAAATAAAAAAATATAACGTATCACGTACATGAAAATATAATGTATCATATATATGAAAATATAACGTATCACATACATGAAAATATAACATCACATACATGAAAATATGACCTACGTTATCTCGGAGAGCAAAAATGGCTATGCTTCAAGGACTAGTAGTTCCAACAATGTCATATGGTTGCGAGGCGTGGGCTATAGATAAGGTTATGCGGAGGAGGGTAGGACGTATTGGAAATTAAATGTCTGAGGACAATATGTGGTGTGAGGTGGTTTGATCGAGTAAGTAATGAAAGGGTAAGAGATATGTGTGGTAATAAAGAGTGTAGTTGAGAGAGCAGAAGAGGGTGTATTGAAATGGTTTGGATACATGGAGACAATGAGTGAGGAAAGATTGACAAAGAGAATATATTTGTCAAAGGTGAAGGGAACAAAGAGAAGCGGGAAACCAAACTGGAGGTGGAAGGACGTAGTGAAAAAAAAAACTGACCGATCGGAACATGAACATACTGGAGGGTGAGAGGCGTGCAAGGAATAAACTGAAACGATGTGGTATACTAGGGTTGACGTGCTGTCAATGGCCTGAACCAGGGCATGTGAAGTGTCTGGGGCAAACCATGGACAAGTCTGTGGGGCCTGGATGTGGATAGGGAGCTGTGGTTTCGGTGCATTACACTCACAGCTAGAGACTGGGTGAGAACGAACGTGGCCAATTTTGTCTGTTATCCTGGCGCTACCTCGCTGGAGCGGGGGTTGGCGATGCTATTTCCTGTGTGGCGGGGTAGCGATAGGAATGGACGAAGGCAAGCATGAATATGTATGTACATGTGTATATATGTATATGTCTGTGTATGTATATGTACGTATATGTTGGTATGTATATGTATGTATGTATGCGTGTTTGGGCGTTTATATATATATATATATATATATATATATATATATATATATATATATATATATATATATATATATATATATATATATATATTTTTTTTTGAGTTCAGAACAGATGACTGGGCCTTTGAGGGACTACCCTCACCTGGCCCAATTCTCTGTTCCTTCTTTTGGAAAAAAAAAAAAATGAGAGGGGAGGATTTCCAGCCCCCCGCTCCCTCCCCTTTTAGTCGCCTTCTACGACACGCAGGGAATACGTGGGAAGTATTCTTGCTCCCCTATCCCCAGGGATATATATATATATATATATATATATATATATATATATATATATATATATATATATATATATTTTTTTTTTTTTTTCCTACTATTCGCTATTTCCCGCGATAGCGAGGTAGCATTAAGAACAGAGGACTGGGCCTTTGAGGGAATATCCTCACCTGGCCCTCTTCTCCGTTCCTTCTTTTGGAAAAAAAAAATAAAAAAAAATAAAAAAAAAAGAGAGGGGAGGATTTCCAGCCCCCCGCTCCCTTCCCTTTTAGTCGCCTTCTACGACACGCAGGGAATACGTGGGAAGAATTCTTTCTCCCCTATCCCCAGGGAATAAATATATATATATATATATATATATATATATATATATATATATATATATATATATATATATCCCTGGGGATAGGTGAGAAAGAATACTTCCCATGTATTCCCTGCACGTTGTAGAAGGCGACTAAAAGGGGAGGGAGCGGGTGGTTGGAAATCTTCCCCTCTCGTTTTTTTTTTAATTTTCCAAAAGAAGGAACAGAGAAGGGGGCCAGGTGAGCATATTCCCTCAAAGGCCCAGTCCTCTGTTCCTAACGCTACCTTGCTAATGCAGGAAATGGCGAATAGTATGAAAGAAAGAAAAAAGATATATATATATATATATATATATATATATATATATATATATATATATATATATATATATATATATTCCTATGAGTCCACGGGGAAAATGAAACACGAAAAGTTCCCAAGTGCACTTTCGTGTAAGACGAAGCGAGGACGCCATTTGGTAAACAGCGTCCTAGCTTCGTCTCTTCGATGTATTTCAACTGACTGTAATATTTCTCTCTTGTGTCTCCCCTGATGATGTGATTATTACACGAAAGTGCACTTGGGAACTTTTCGTGTTTCATTTTCCCCATGGACTCATAGGAATATCTTGATCACGCGCAAAATTGTGATCCTTTCCAATATATATATATATATATATATATATATATATATATATATATATATATATATATATATATATATATATATATATATATATGTGTGTGTGTGTGTGTGTGTGTGTGTGTGTGTGTGGACGTGTATGTATATACATAAGTGTGTGGGTGGGTTGGGCCAATCTTTCGTCTGCTTCCTTGCGCTACCTCGCTAACGCGGGAGACAGCGACAAAGTGTAACAAATAAAAATAAATAAGTATATATATATATATATATATATATATATATATATATATATATATATATATATATATATATATATATATATATATATATATATATTTTTTTTTTTTTTTTTTTTATACTTTGTCGCTGTCTCCCGCGTTTGCGAGGTAGCGCAAGGAAACAGACGAAAGAAATGGCCCAACCCCCCCCCCCATACACATGTACATACACACGTCCAGACACGCAAATATACATACCTACACAGCTTTCCATGGTTTACCCCAGACGCTTCACATGCCTTGCTTCAATCCACTGACAGCACGTCAACCCCTGTATACCACATGACTCCAATTCACTCTATTTCTTGCCCTCCTTTCACCCTCCTGCATGTTCAGGCCCCGATCACACAAAATCTTTTTCACTCCATCTTTCCACCTCCAATTTGGTCTCCCTCTTCTCCTCGTTCCCTCCACCTCCGACACATATATCCTCTTGGTCAATCTCTCCTCACTCATTCTCTCCATGTGCCCAAACCATTTCAAAACACCCTCTTCTGCTCTCTCGACCACGCTCTTTTTATTTCCACACATCTCTCTTACCCTTACGTTACTTACTCGATCAAACCACCTCACACCACACATTGTCCTCAAACATCTCATTTCCAGCACATCCATCCTCCTGCGCACATCTCTATCCATAGCCCACGCCTCGCAACCATACAGCATTGTTGGAACCACTATTCCCTCAAACATACCCATTTTTGCTTTCCGAGATAATGTTCTCGACTTCCACACATTTTTCAAGGCTCCCAAAATTTTCGCCCCCTCCCCCACTCTATGATCCACTTCCGCTTCCATGGTTCCATCCGCTGACAGATCCACTCCCAGATATCTAAAACACTTCACTTCCTCCAGTTTTTCTCCATTCAAACTCACCTCCCAATTGACTTGACCCTCACCCCTACTGTACCTAATAACCTTGCTCTTATTCACATTTACTCTCAACTTTCTTCTTCCACACACTTTACCAAACTCAGTCACCAGCTTCTGCAGTTTCTCACATGAATCAGCCACCAGCGCTGTATCATCAGCGAACAACAATTGACTCACTTCCCAAGCTCTCTCATCCCCAACAGACTTCATACTTGCCCCTCTTTCCAGGACTCTTGCATTTACCTCCTTTACAACCCCATCCATAAACAAATTAAACAACCATGGAGACATCACACACCCCTGCCGCAAACCTACATTCACTGAGAACCAATCACTTTCCTCTCTTCCTACACGTACACATGCCTTACATCCTCGATAAAAACTTTTCACTGCTTCTAACAACTTGCCTCCCACACCATATATTCTTAATACCTTCCACAGAGCATCTCTATCAACTCTATCATATGCCTTCTCCAGATCCATAAATGCTACATACAAATCCATTTGCTTTTCTAAGTATTTCTCACATACATTCTTCAAAGCAAACACCTGATCCACACATCCTCTACCACTTCTGAAACCGCACTGCTCTTCCCCAATCTGATGCTCTGTACATGCCTTCACCCTCTCAATCAATACCCTCCCATATAATTTACCAGGAATACTCAACAAACTTATACCTCTGTAATTTGAGCACTCACTCTTATCCCCTTTGCCTTTGTACAATGGCACTATGCACGCATTCCGCCAATCCTCAGGCACCTCACCATGAGTCATACATACATTAAATAACCTTACCAACCAGTCAACAATACAGTCACCCCCTTTCTTAATAAATTCCACTGCAATACCATCCAAACCTGCTGCCTTGCCGGCTTTCATCTTCCGCAAAGCTTTTACTACCTCCTCTCTGTTTACCAAATCATTTTCCCTAACCCTCTCACTTTGCACACCACCTCGACCAAAACACCCTATATCTGCCACTCTGTCATCAGACACATTCAACAAACCTTCAAAATACTCATTCCATCTCCTTCTCACATCACCGCTACTTGTTATCACCTCCCCATTTACGCCCTTCACTGAAGTTCCCATTTGCTCCCTTGTCTTACGCACCCTATTTACCTCCTTCCAGAACATCTTTTTATTCTCCCTAAAATTTACTGATAGTCTCTCACCCCAACTCTCATTTGCCCTTTTTTTCACCTCTTGCACCTTTCTCTTGACCTCCTGTCTCTTTCTTTTATACTTCTCCCACTCAATTGCATTTTTTCCCTGCAAAAATCGTCCAAATGCCTCTCTCTTCTCTTTCACTAATACTCTTACTTCTTCATCCCACCACTCACTACCCTTTCTAAACAGCCCACCTCCCACTCTTCTCATGCCACAAGCATCTTTTGCGCAATCCATCACTGATTCCCTAAATACATCCCATTCCTCCCCGACTCCCCTTACTTCCATTGTTCTCACCTTTTTCCATTCTGTACACAGTCTCTCCTGGTACTTCCCCACACAGGTCTCCTTCCCAAGCTCACTTACTCTCACCACCTTCTTCACCCCAACATTCACTCCTCTTTTCTGAAAACCCATACTAATCTTCACCTTAGCCTCCACAAGATAATGATCAGACATCCCTCCAGTTGCACCTCTCAGCACATTAACATCCAAAAGTCTCTCTTTCGCACGCCTGTCAATTAACACGTAATCCATATATATATATATATTCCTATGAGTCCACGGGGAAAATGAAACACGATAAGTTCCCTTATCGTGTTTCATTTCCCCCGTGGACTCAGGAATATCTTGATCACGCGCAAAATTGTGATCCTTTCCATACATATATATATATATATATATATATATATATATATATATATATATATATATATATATATATATATATATATATGGTGTGGGAGGCAAGTTGTTAGAAGCAGTGAAAAGTTTTTATCGAGGATGTAAGGCATGTGTACGTGTAGGAAGAGAGGAAAGTGATTGGTTCTCAGTGAATGTAGGTTTGCGGCAGGGGTGCGTGATGTCTCCATGGTTGTTTAATTTGTTTATGGATGTGGTTGTTAGGGAGGTGAATGCAAGAGTTTTGGAGAGAGAGGCAAGTATGCAGTCTGTTGTGGATGAGAGGGCTTGGGAAGTGAGTAAGTTGTTGTTCGCTGATGACACAGCGCTGGTGGCTGATTCGGGTGAGAAACTGCAGAAGTTGGTGATTGAGTATGGTAAAGTGTGTGAAAGAAGAAAACTGAGAGTAAAATGTGAATAAGAGCAAGGATATTAGGTTCAGTAGGGGTGAGGGACAAGTTAACTGGGAGGTTCGTTTAAATGGAGAAAAACTGGAGGAAGTGAAATGTTTTAGATATCTGAGAGTGGATTTAGCAGCAGATGGAACCATGGAAGCGGAAGTGAGTCATAGGGCAGGGAAGGGGGCGAAGGTTCTGGGAGCGTTGAAGAATGTGTGGAAGGCGAGAACGTTATCTCAAGGAGCAAAATTGGGTATGTTTGAAGGAACAGTGGTTCCAACAATGTTATATATTTGCGAGGCATGGGCTATATAAAGGGTTGTGCGGAGGGTGGATGTGTTGGAAATGAAATGTATGAAGATTATATGTGGTGTGAGGTGGTTTGATCGAGTAATAATGAAAGGGTAACAGAGATGTGTGGTCATAAAAAGAGTATGGTTGAGAGAGCAGAAGAGGGTGTATCGAAATGGTTTGGTCTCATGGAGAGAATGAGTGAGGAAAGATTGACAAGGAAGATATATGTGTCAGAGGTGGAGGGAAAGAGGAGAAGTGGGAGACCAAATTGGAGGTGGAATGATGGAGTGAAAAAAGTTTTCAGCGATCGGGGCCTGAATATACAGGAGGGTGAAATGCGTGCAAGGAATAGAGTAAATTGGAACGATGTGGTATACCGGGGTCGACGAGCTGTCAATGGATTAAACCTGGGCAAGTGAAGCGTCTGGGGTAAACCATGGAAAGTTTTGTGGGGCCTGGATGTGCAAAGGGAGCTGTGGTTTCGGTGCATTACAAATGACAGCTAGAGACTGAGAGTGAACGAATGTGGCCTTTGTTGTCTTTTTCTAGCGCTACATCGCGCGCGCGCGCGGGGGAGGGGGGTGCCATTTTCATGTGGGGCGGGGTGGCGATGGGAATGGATGAGGGAATCATGTATGAATATATATATATATATATACATATATATATATATATATATATATATATATATATATATATATATATATATATATTGGAAAGGATCACAATTTTACGCGTGATCAAGATATTCCTATGAGTCCACGGGGAAAATGAAACACGAAAAGTTCCCAAGTGCACTTTCGTGTAATAATCACATCATCAGGGGAGACACAAGGGAGAAATATAACAGTCAGTTGATATACATCGAAGAGACGAAGCTAGGACGCCATTTGGTAAACATGTTTACCAAATGACGTCCTAGCTTCTGGAAGGAGGGAAATAAAGTGATTAAGAAAAGGGAGCAAATGGGAACTTCAGTGAAGGGGGCTAATGGGGAGGTGATAACAAGTAGTGGTGATGTGAGAAGGAGATGGAGTGAGTATTTTGAAGGTTTGTTGAATGTGTTTGATGACAGAGTGGCAGATATAGGGTGTTTTGGTCGAGGTGGTGTGCAAAGTGAGAGGGTTAGGGAAAATGATTTGGTAAACAGAGAAGAGGTAGTAAAAGCTTTGCGGAAGATGAAAGCCAGCAAGGCAGCAGGTTTGGATGGTATAGCAGTGGAATTTATTAAAAAAGGGGGTGACTGTATTGTTGACTGGTTGGTAAGGTTATCTAATGTATGTATGATTCATGGTGAGGTGCCTGAGGATTGGCGGAATGCGTGCAGTGCCATTGTATAAAGGCAAAGGGGATAAGAGTGAGTGCTCAAATTACAGAGGTATAAGTTTGTTGAGTATTCCTGGTAAATTATATGGGAGGGTATTGATTGAGAGGGTGAAGGCATGTACAGAGCATCAGATTGGGGAAGAGCAGTGTGGTTTCAGAAGTGGTAGAGGATGTGTGGATCAGGTGTTTGCTTTGAAGAATGTATGTGAGAAATACTTAGAAAAGCAAATGGATTTGTAAGTAGCATTTATGGATCTGGAGAAGGCATATGATAGAGTTGATAGAGATGCTCTGTGGAAGGTACTCAGAATATATGGTGTGGGAGGCAAGGTATTAGAAGCAGTGAAAAGTTTTTATCGAGGATGTAAGGCATGTGTACGTGTAGGAAGAGAGGAAAGTGATTGGTTCTCAGTGAATGTAGGTTTGCGGCAGGGGTGTGTGATGTCTCCATGGTTCTTTAATTTGTTTATGGATGGGGTTGTTAGGGAGGTGGATGCAAGAGTTTTGGAAAGAGGGGCAAGTATGCAGTCTGTTGGGGATGAGAGAGCTTGGGAAGTGAGTCAGTTGTTGTTCGCTGATGATACAGCGCTGGTGGCTGATTCATGTGAAAAACTGCAGAAGCTGGTGACTGAGTTTGGTAAAGTGTGTGAAAGAAGAAAGTTAAGAGTAAATGTGAATAAGAGCAAGGTATTAGGTACAGTAGGGTTGAGGGTCAAGTCAATTGGGAGGTAAGTTTGAGTGGAGAAAAACTGGAGGAAGTAAAGTGTTTTAGATATCTGGGAGTGGATCTGGCAGTGGATGGAACCATGGAAGCGGAAGTGAATCATAGGGTGGGGGAGGGGGCGAAAATCCTGGGAGCCTTGAAGAATGTGTGGAAGTCGCGTACATTATCTCCGAAAGCAAAAATGGCTATGTTTGAAGGAATAGTGGTTCCAACAATGTTGTATGGTTGCGAGGCGTGGGCTATGGATAGAGTTGTGCGCAGGAGGGTGGATGTGCTGGAAATGAGATGTTTGAGGACAATATGTGGTGTGAGGTGGTTTGATCGAGTAAGTAATGTAAGGGTTAAGAGAGATGTGTGGAAATAAGAAGAGCGTGGTTGAGAGAGCAGAAGAGGGTGTTTTGAAATGGTTTGGGCACATGGAGAGAATGAGCGAGGAAAGATTAACCAAGAGGATATATGTGTCGGAGGTGGAGGGAACGAGAGGTGGTAGACCAAATTGGAGGTGGAAAGATGGAGTGAAAAAGATTTTGCGTGATCGGGGCCTGAACATGCAGGAGGGTGAAAGGCGGGCAAGGAATAGAGTGAATTGGATCGATGTGGTATACCGGGGTCGACGTGCTTTCAATGGATTGAATCAGGGCATGTGAAGCGTCTGGGGTAAACCATGGAAAGTTCTGTGGGGCCTGGGTGTGGAAAGGGAGCTGTAGTTTAGGGCATTATTGCATGACAGCTAGAGACTGAGTGTGAACGAATGGGGCCTTTGTTGTCTTTTCCTAGCGCTACCTCGCATACATAAGGGGGGAGGGGGCTGTTATTCCATGTGTGGCGAGGTGGCGATGGGAATGAATAAAGGCAGACAGTGTGAATTGTGTGCATGTGTATATATGTATATGTCTGTGTGTGTGTATATATATGTGTACATTGAGATGGATGGGTATGTATATTTGCGTGTAGGGACGTGTATGTATATACATGTGTATGAGGGTGGGTTGGGCCATTTCTTTCGTCTGTTTCCTTGCGCTACCTCGCAAACGCGGGAGACAGCGGCAAAGCAAAATAAATAAATAAATAAATAAATATATATATATATATATGTATATATATATATATATATATATATATATATATATATATATATATATATATATATATATAAATATATATATATCCCTGGGGATAGGGGAGAAAGAACACTTCCCACGTATTCCCTGCATGTCGGAGAAGGCAACTAAAAGGGGTGGGAGCGGGTGACTGGAAATCCTCCCCTCGCGTTTTTTTTTTTTTTTTTAATTTTCCAAAAGAAGGAACATAGAAGGGGGCCAGGTGAGGATATTCCCTTAAAGGCCCAGTGCTCTCTTCTTAACGCTACCTCGCTAACGCGGGAAATAGCGAATAGTATGAAAGAAAATATAAATATTTTCATGTATATAATGCGTTATATTTTCATGTGAAGTGTTTTAGATATCTGGGAGTGGACCTGGCAGCGGATGGAAACATGGAAGCGGAAGTGGATCATAGGGTGGGGGAGGGGGCGAAAATTCTGGGAGCCTTGAAGAATGTGTGGAAGTCGAGAACATTATCTCGGAAAGCAAAAATGGGTATGTTTGAAGGAATAGTGGTTCCAACAATGTTGTATGGTTGCGAGGCGTGGACTATGGATAGAGTTGTGCGCAGGAGGATGGATGTGCTGGAAATGAGATGTTTGAGGACAATGTGTGGTGTGAGGTGGTTTGATCGAGTAAGTAACGTAAGGGTAGGAGAGATGTGTGGAAATAAAAGGAGCGTGGTTGAGAGAGCAGAAGAGGGTGTTTTGAAATGGTTTGGTCACATGGAGAGAATGAGTGAGGAAAGATTAACCAAGAGGATATATGTGTCGGAGGTGGAGGGAACGAGGAGAAGAGGGAGACCAAATTGGAGGTGGAAAGATGGAGTGAAAAAGATTTTGTGTGATCGGGGCCTGAACATGCAGGAGGGTGAAAGGAGGGCAAGGAATAGAGTGGATTGGAGCGATGTGGTATACCGGGGTTGACGTGCTGTCAGTGGATTGAATCAAGGCATGTGAAGCGTCTGGGGTAAACCATGGAAAGCTGTGTAGGTATGTATATTTGCGTGTGTGGACGTATGTATATACATGTGTATGGGGGTGGGTTGGGCCATTTCTTTCGTCTGTTTCCTTGCGCTACCTCGCAAACGCGGGAGACAGCGACAAAGCAAAAAAAAAAAAAAAAAAATACATATATATATATATATATATATATATATATATATATATATATATATATATATATATATATATATATATATGTGTGTGTGTGTGTGTGTGTGTGTGTGTGTGTGCGCGTAAGGATGGGCCATTCTTCGTTTGTTTCCTGGCGTTACCTCGTTGACAACCGAAACACCGATTAAGTATAATACTAATAAGAAATTTACATGAAAATTTAACATTTCAGAAACACGAAAATGTAACGTATCATACACATGAAAATATAACATCACATACATGAAAATATAGCATATCATATATATATATGAAAATATAACGCATCATATACATGAAAATATAACGCATTATATACATGAAAATATAACGTATCATACACATGAAAATATAACGTATCACATACATGAAAATATAATCTATCATACACATGAAAATATAACGTATCACATACATAAAAATATAACGTATCATACACATGAAAATATACCTTATCACATACATGAAAATATAATCTATCATACACATGAAAATATAACGTATCATATACATAAAAATATAACGTATCATACACATGAAAATATAACGTATCATATACATAAAAATATAACGCATGACATACATGAAAATGTATCATACACATGAAAATATAACGTATCATACACATGAAAACATAACGTATCACATACATGAAAATATAACGTATCATTAACAAAAATAATTTTTCCATTGTGTGGTTTTGTTTGGCCAGATAACTGGAATGAGAACAGTAATTGAAGTACTTACCTTACTTCCCAGCTATGTACGTAACCTTACTTCCCAGCTATGTACGTAACCTTACTTCCCAGCTATGTACGTAACCTTACTTCCCAGCTATGTACGTAACCTTACTTCCCAGCTATGTACGTAACCTTACTTCCCAGCTATGTACGTAACCTTACTTCCCAGCTATGTACGTAACCTTACTTCCCAGCTATGTACGTAACCTTACTTCCCAGCTATGTACGTAACCTTACTTCCCAGCTATGTACGTAACCTTACTTCCCAGCTATGTACGTAACCTTACTTCCCAGCTATGTACGTAACCTTACTTCCCAGCTATGTACGTAACCTTACTTCCCAGCTATGTACGTAACCTTACTTCCCAGCTATGTACGTAACCTTACTTCCCAGCTATGTACGTAACCTTACTTCCCAGCTATGTACGTAACCTTACTTCCCAGCTATGTACGTAACCTTACTTCCCAGCTATGTACGTAACACTGATGGCGAAATCGCAGTTCTCGCGAGCGAAATCTCAACGCAACAAACGACCATCTACTTACCTAATGGTACATGACACACCTGTGCCTGTAGGAGTGATAGTTCGTAAAACTATAACCTTACTAAACCAAATGTGTTTCTGCAAGGATGAGCCTGAGAATGGTGCTCTTGTGTAGCGACGTGTCTA
Organism: Panulirus ornatus; assembly: GCF_036320965.1. Lineage (NCBI taxonomy): Eukaryota > Metazoa > Arthropoda > Malacostraca > Decapoda > Palinuridae > Panulirus > Panulirus ornatus. The sequence goes on from NC_092269.1 coordinate 41,063,163, forward strand.
TGGCATGCTCTCGGGGGATACTGAGCAACATCTGCTGGGAAAGATACGCTATACTATGAACGACATTCCTAATGGAGGGTCTCTTGACGCAAGGGTATTTCTTACAATAAATGTTCATATACAAGAATGTATGGGGCCAAGTACCTTGGCAAGGATGAACCCATGATATGAACCATGTCTCTATGCAGAGATACCCCGACGAAAGGGGTAATGTCCCTGTGCAAGGATGCCCCTACGAGAAGGGTCATGTGTCCTATGCAAGGACGTTCCTAGAAAGTGGACTATGAGCCTAAGCTAACATGGAAAAAAAAAGCACGGATATCGGTGTGGAAGGATGCTCTCACTGAGAGGATTCCTGTGTTAGATACATAACGTCCTTGAAATATCCCTGAGGGATTACTGTATGTCCCACTGGAAAAATGCCTTTATGTTAGCACGTCCATAATGACAGTCGTCCTTGTGGCAAGGTGTTCGTGTCGAGAACCATACATGCAGGTGACCGTGGGGGCGTCACTCCCAAGTACTTCTGTTGGAATTACAAAACTGCGATGACGTCATCGGGGAAGAGAGGGCCACGGAACGTACCTTTACCAGTTCTGCCAACTAATCAGATAACTCCATAAAACCTCAGAACTGCATAAGGGATGCGAGATCTGCTTGGTTTAACGGTGTGAACGGCGAAGGGCGCTCCGTCCATTTCCGTCGCCCCCATGTCGTGTGCTCCAACCGTCCAGTTCTGCCAAGGACAGCCTCACCGTCTTCAAGGGGCCGGCGAGGCTGGCAGTTTTTGTGGCCGTAAGGCTGCTACATATACTCGCTAGGGATCCTCCTGAGGCGCATTGAACGCTCCACATGGACACTCGCACCATGAACCTCTCTGTGAGTATCACATCCTCCACCACAGTCTTCCTGTTCTCTCTGGCAGGAGCGATACCATTATCTTCCAGTTCGCATCTCGGATCCCTTTAGAAATAAGGCATTGAGTGTGATTCCCATGCTTGCTTCTAGTTGTATGGACAGTGGAGTGCATAATGATGTGGTATGTCTGTTTATATACTGGCACTGTGCCTGTCGCTGTGATAAGTCCGTATATGCTGGCAGTGTTTCTGTTGCTGAGGTAAGTTCGTAAACATTGTGCATATGCTGCTGTGGTACGTTCGTATGTTCTGACAGTGCGTCTCTAGCTATGGTAAGTTTGTATATACTACAAGTGTATCTAGTGCCATAAGTGCGTATACACAGGCAGTGTGTCTGTAACTGTTGTAGGTGTGTACGCACTGGAAAGCGTGTCTGTGGTTAAGATAAGCGTGTTTCCCCACTTTACTAAGTTCTTCCTCAAAGGTTATGTCAGCTGCAGTTCACTGTGGTACTACAGACAACCCCACCCTTATCAATCTAGTCTTATGGTTATATGTGGAGAACTCTTTCGACACCAATTCATATCATGTTTGAAGTTTAACACAGAGAAGCATCATGTGTACATACCAGGTGTTTGGTGCTTGTATCAAATGTGTGTTTGCAGGAATGACAACCAATTTCACTCCTTTCAATTAATGGAAATCATCAGAGACGATTCAACACAACCTGGGTTTTCTCACAATGTAGTGTTACTCCGGCAGGTGCTGTGTGTGTTGGTGTCGGTGTTGTGTGGGTGTGTGATGGCTGAGTCAGGGGGCCCCGCCGCAGCCCAGACCAACACCGCCGCCGCCCAGACCAACACCGCCACTGCCGTGGAGGAGGACCCTGCCCGGGAAAAGCGGTTCTACGTATATAGCCCTACAGACGGAAGGCTCCACTACGCCTTACCTGTCTCAGGACATGTGGGCGTGGATCACCCTCCTAACTTTTTCTCCGCCACACAACCTGTGGGTTTCGCTCAACCACCCACTAGCTTTCCCGACCCACAGCCCTTCCCTCAGACGCCCTCGTTGAGGACACAAAACTCACCCAACAACTTCAGCCCCAGATACCGGAGCAACAGACCCCACACGGGCGTATCTTTCGAAGAGCTGGCCGACTACGTGAACTACCAGCAGCGGCAGCACGAGAATCAATACTACAGGCAGGCCAAGTGGAACAGGAATCAGCCTCAGTACCCCGACGTGATCGACACCAAAAATAATTACTTCCCCTAGTCCCCCTTCCCTCGAACAGTTCCTGAACCATACCCAGGATTACCCCTAGGGAGGAGGGTACACACACACACACACACACACACACACACATCCTCCTGAAGGTGAAGGTAGAGTTTGTATGCAAAGTCCTCACTACACTATAGCCTTGACACGACGGTGTCAAGTTTCTTGATATCCTTGCCCTGTAGCTAGGTTCGTCACACGGTCAGGTATACGGTCAGGGCTTCACCTGTAGCCGCTCATGCTACACTTGGAATACTCGCCACTATCAGATGTGTGGACGCAAATGCACACACTCAAAACTAGGCCAGGGCCTGCCCTGTATTGATTAGTGTTTACCCATACTGACGCTGGGAACACATATCCTGGGCCTCGCTTGTAGTCAACATACGTACACAGTCATGCCCTGTATATATCTTGTCACTTAATAAATGTTTTAAGAGTTTTTGTATTGTGGTTTTACCTATCAATAACCATCATCATACTATCAAAATGAAGCAAACACAACGATCTGATAACACACACTATATATCAACAGACAATAGAGCATTGAATATTTCCTGTCACTCATATCATTAATATTTGTAAATATATATATATATATATATATATATATATATATATATATATATATATATATATATTATATGTATGTATATATTGTATGTGTATGTCTTACATGAGACACGTACACGCGAGATATTATACCGAGCGAAAAGTCACTTTTGCGAGGCTGGATCACTGGGTGTACAGATAGAACTCTCAAAAACTTCTCACTCCAAAGTGGTCCATGACTTCTTTGCTAATGGAAGTAGCTCAACGTTCGAGCTCCATGAGTCTTTGAAAAGAGATCCTCGAGTAATCATAAATTAATATATATATATATATATATATATATATATATATATATATATATATATATATATATATATATATATATGATTACTGCCGCGCGGCAGGCCGTACGGTACGTTACCCATTGGACCATGAAAGAACAAAAGCTACTGTTCTCCTACCAAGTAATGATCACTGACATCTCTCGTCCCATTACGTGACCTGACAAGCTTGGGAAAGTGAGTGCCCGCACAGGCCATAGGTGCCTTCAAATCACTCTTCCATCACTACGACACTATGCTGTATATCACGTGATGTGACTGGGAGCCTTACTGAACATTACTTGGTCTGATTGTTGAAATTACAGTAGTTTGGGTATAATGGATAGCCTACCGTCCTGCCGCGTGGTAGCACGGAATAAAACTCCTCCTCGCCCAGTTGTAAAAAGTCAGTAGGGTGTGGTAGTGGGTGGATGTACCCAGTGACGAGGAAGGGACCCCTCCGTCACAAGGACGTGAGGGATCCCAACCTCACACTGGACGCTATGACACCTGTATATGGCGGCCACACCCTCACCACCGCCCTCTGCCCCATTCCTGTCACATCTCACACTACCAACATTAAACTGTATAAACCTCATTTACCAGAGCAAGAAGCCAGTTTAATGTTCTCCTAACATCAGTCCAGTAATGTTCTCTATTTTGGTATGTTTAATCAGCTCGAAAATTTGTTATGAAAGTCTCAGTTTTCAACTCAGGGTAAAGTCTACCACATAGACGTCCTGGAGTCCTAGATCCGCCACACAGGCATCCTGTACCCTAGATCCATTACGCAGGCACCCTGGAGTCCAAGGCATCCAAGAGTCCTAGATCTGCCACACAGTTGTTCTGGAGTCCTAGGTTCACCACACAGTTGTTCTGGAGTCCTAGGTTCACCACACAGGTATCCTGGAGTCTTAGGTTCATGAAACAGGTGTCCTAGAACGCAAGATGCAACAGGCAAGTATCCTGCATGTCACAGGTCCAACAGACAAGCATTCTGAAGTCCTAGGTTCATCCACAACCACATCCTCCTCATCTTTCAGATAATAGCCATCTAGTATTACTAATATGCACTAAAGGATAACTACTTCTACGTCACCCCTCACATAACTCAGTCCTACTGCTAATGTCTCTATCATGTCATCAGTCCTCAGCTCAACTTATCAATGTGTTCTATCAAAATGGTTGAGTCATATTTTCCTTTATTGTTCTGCCGCCGCCTCCCGATCACAGATGGTCTGCCTCCAGCTACCTGCACACCACACACAAGAAACATAATCAAAACCAGTTGTGTGGATGGTCAGACGAACCCGGCCATCCTGAGGGGCAGTACCAAGACGTGTGGGGAGGACCCGGAGACGCATCCAGGAACTTGGCGAGGATCCCAGGGCTGTACCCATACGTCTGGGTACTACAATCTCCGTCGCGTCTCCTGTATAGGTTGTACCAGTCTCCGTCGCGTCTCCTGTACAGGTTGTACCAGTCTCCGTCATGTCTTCTGTATAGGTCGTACCAGTCTCCGTCGCGTCTCCTGTACAGGTTGTACCAGTCTCCGTCATGTCTCCTGTACAGGTTGTACCAGTCTCCGTCATGTCTCCTGTACAGGTTGTACCAGTCTCCGTCATGTCTCCTGTACAGGTTGTACCAGTCTCCGTCATGTCTTCTGTATAGGTCGTACCAGTCTCCGTCGTGTCTCCTGTACAGGTTGTACCAGTCTCCGTCATGTCTCCTGTACAGGTTGTACCAGTCTCCGTCATGTCTCCTGTACAGGTTGTACCAGTCTCCGTCGTGTGTCTCCTGGAGATAGAGGTGTAAGCGTTGCCATATGAACCCAGTTCCTGGAAAGTGGTTAACCTTGCGTAGATGTCACCTGGCCACTACGTCATCACAGACACCACGATGAAAAGAAGCAAGATTTAAAAACTTGTGTGCCCCAGTTACCGACATGACGTAACATATACTGCTACGCCTCAAACACGGCAAATTACCCTCCACCCTTCCCGGCACCCCATAACGCCATTCCACGATCGGCATATGGACGCTTGTAGATCTTCGCTATGCCTTTGTCCACTCACGTCCTTCTCCAACATAATGTTATAATCATTAACAACATAGACGGTCTGTAATTATCTTCACGTTAATAATGTATGATGTGAACCATTTCTTCACGAACGCTAAATCATGGACTATGGTAGTAAAGTTTCTTTCCTCACATAGTCCACTAACCATTGGAACTACTTTACATGATCAGGTTATCATGTAACAACCACTGGAACTACTTTACATGATCAGGTTATCATGTAACAACCACTGGAACTACTTTACATGATCAGGTTATCATGTAACAACCACTGGAACTACTTTACATGATCAGATTATCACGTAACAACCACTGGAACTACTTTACATGATCAGGTTATCACGTAACCACTGAAACTACTTTACATGATCAGGTTATCACGTAACAACCACTGGAACTACTTTACATGATCAGATTATCACGTAACAACCACTGAAACTACTTTACATGATCACGTTATCACGTAACAACCACTGGAACTACTTTAACATGATCACGTTATCACGTAACAACCACTGAAACTACTTTACATGATCAGGTTATCACGTAACAACCACTGGAACTACTTTACATGATCAGGTTATCATGTAACAACCACTGGAACTACTTTAACATGATCAGATTATCACGTAACAACCACTGGAACTACTTTACATGATCAGGTTATCACGTAACAACCACTGGAACTACTTTACATGATCAGATTATCACGTAACAACCACTGGAACTACTTTACATGATCAGGTTATCACGTAACAACCACTGGAACTACTTTACATGATCAGGTTATCACGTAACAACCACTGGAACTACTTTACATGATCAGGTTATCACGTAACAACCACTGGAACTACTTTACATGATCAGGTTATCACGTAACAACCACTGGAACTACTTTACATGATCAGGTTATCACGTAACAACCACTGGAACTACTTTAACATGATCACGTTATCACGTAACAACCACTGGAACTACTTTACATGATCAGGTTATCACGTAACAACCACTGGAACTACTTTACATGATCAGGTTATCACGTAACAACCACTGGAACTACTTTACATGATCAGATTATCACGTAACAACCACTGAAACTACTTTACATGATCAGGTTATCACGTAACAACCACTGGAACTACTTTACATGATCAGATTATCACGTAACAAACACTGGAACTACTTTACATGATCAGGTTATCACGTAACCACTGAAACTACTTTACATGATCAGGTTATCACGTAACAACCACTGGAACTACTTTACATGATCAGGTTATCACGTAACAACCACTGGAACTACTTTACATGATCAGATTATCACGTAACAACCACTGAAACTACTTTACATGATCAGGTTATCACGTAACAACCACTGGAACTACTTTACATGATCAGATTATCACGTAACAACCATTGGAACTACTTTACATGATCACGTTATCACGTAACAACCACTGGAACTACTTTACATGATCAGATTATCACGTAACAACCACTGAAACTACTTTACATGATCAGGTTATCACGTAACAACCACTGGAACTACTTTACATGATCAGATTATCACGTAACAAACACTGGAACTACTTTACATGATCAGGTTATCACGTAACCACTGAAACTACTTTACATGATCAGGTTATCACGTAACAACCACTGGAACTACTTTACATGATCAGGTTATCACGTAACAACCACTGGAACTACTTTACATGATCAGATTATCACGTAACAACCACTGAAACTACTTTACATGATCAGGTTATCACGTAACAACCACTGGAACTACTTTACATGATCAGATTATCACGTAACAACCACTGAAACTACTTTACATGATCAGGTTATCACGTAACAACCACTGGAACTACTTTACATGATCAGATTATCACGTAACAACCATTGGAACTACTTTACATGATCAGGTTATCACGTAACAACCACTGGAACTACTTTACATGATCAGATTATCACGTAACAACCACTGGAACTACTTTACATGATCAGATTATCACGTAACAACCACTGGAACTACTTTACATGATCAGGTTATCACGTAACAACCACTGGAACTACTTTACATGATCAGGTTATCACGTAACAACAACATACCCTCTTCATGGAGCAGGTTGGTCGATTTCTCACCAAAGCTTGGATTCTTGCGTAAGTCATCCTGAAGGTCCACCTGGCTTTGATCCGTGACGCACTAACATGTGCGGCGCCCCAGCCTGTGGCTCCCTATTAGTCACCAGCTTGACATTACACACCAGCATCAGCACTTGAATCCTTGGAGATGTATCGGCCTCCTGATCCTCTTGCCGCGAAATCGAAATGATTTCCACAAGATGGGATTGAAGCACATACTGAAACAAACATGTGAAAAAAAAACTTGTTGATTTGTAAGCTTAAGGTAACCTGCTAATGAAACTAAGGATCTGTGGTCCATTTTGTCGACTGGTTCACTGGAATAACAACTGTATAGAATAATGTTTGTTAAAGTCGACGGGGAAAATAATTCTAATTTGATTGAAAAAGTTACCTTAAACTGTCAAAAACCTACTTCAAGTAAGTAACTAACTACCATGGGCTTAATAGTGACCTTTGACTAATGACGTGTATTGTTCACAAAAGAAAATAATCCAATTAAATGGAAGTAATTATATAGTTTTCTTAAGCGAAAATTTTTTGGAAATAAAGCAAGAAGCAGGAGGCAGCTGATGCCATTTTCATTACTCGTATTCAAACATATATCGTTGCATTTAATGGATATCAACAACATTAAGTGATGGAACCTTAGCGCACATATATACACTTAAATGTTTCTGTAACTTCTTATCTATCTTATTTAAGAAACAGAGGATTTATATGCACTTAAATGATTTATAAGAAGCTAACTCTATTACATGTGGATAAAGCAAAGCTGATCTCTGCATCTACATCGAAATCATGTCAAGATATACATTCTATCCATATGTAAACAAACATCTAGTATGGGGGATAACCTCAGGTTATAGCTGCGTTCATACGACTATTTTCGTTACTGTTCTTGTGTGCAGGTATTGCACTTAGTACAGCAACACATACATCCAAGTTCAAAACAGATATCCTTGGCATGGACCAAAGGGCTATTTGTCTCTCCCACGTGACTACGAACTGCTTGTACAGATAATAAGGTTCTGTCAGTGGATTCCATAGGTTTCTAAAAACAGAGAAGTAATCAACCACAAGCAGAGGATGAGCATGGTAAAACATCTTCCCCTTCTACTACAAACCCTACCAGCCGCCGCCGTGTTGCGTGATGTCTCTAGAACGATGCGGGTTGGGAAGCGGCCTGTGAGCAGGCGGGCAAGACGATACAAGCTGCGGATGGATCTACCCCTTTAGGGCTCCAAGTCCCGCTCCTCTTCATGCTGCAATTAACCCTTACATATCGTTGCCTTGGTTTCTAGTCTCTGTCTTGATGGGGTGTATTACACGACATTTGTTTCATACAGTGCTTCCAATGAACACCTCACCTCAGATTCCTTGATTGTAGCAACTGCTATACGTTCCCCCAATACATACTATAATATTTACTGTTCACCGATTGGCACATGGCCAGCAGACCATATTTCGACACATCCTTCAAACTCATATAGTCTCTGAGAGAGTACTTGCAACATGCCCTCCAACAAACACTGTGGACCACATATACACATGTCAGCTCTCTCTCTTCCCCTGGCTCCCTCTGTCTGGATATCTCGCAATGGGGCACTAGTTACTGTTTGGGGACTGAGGCCTTGGTAGCGTGTTATTGCTAGGGAGAGACAATAAAGTCAATTACTGATAGATAATCGACACTTTAACCCTGGGACCACCTCCCATTCGACGTCTAAAATTCAACGCCGTAATTATTCCTCAGGCAGCAAGGTCAGATGGCTCCCTGGTCCTTATAGTGATGAAGACGAAGGAAAGGGAATCCTGCCCCTACCTCTGTAAGACTTCGACGTAACAGGCGGAAGGATAGAGACATTCAGTGGCTAGTACGCGTGGTCACATCACAAGCCAGAAGCCACACATCAGGAAGCCCGAGTTTTTCATATCCAGTTTACCGTGTCCTCCTCTTCCATTACGAGAGCAGACCTTCACTGTATTGTGAGCCATCATCATCCCTACAACCTCAAGGGTAACAATACAACCTGATCTGTAATGAGCCACGCATTGGTGCAAGATACAGCATGTCCGGTACAGTTTTATACCTGTTTCGACACAACCATCCTGTCTGTACACTTTAGAGACTGTACACTGTAACCCGTACAAGACTGTCTGGTCTTAAAGACTGTGTAGCGCGACACACACACACACACCAAGGATGGACGATACTGACTGTCTCCCACCTGTGTATGGTCTACGTACACACATTTCTTTCCCTTAAATATGGTCTACAGCAGCAAGCATGGTAGAAATTATAAAATTGTATCGCAATTGTACCTGGAGACAACAACACTATACCGGACCTGTACCTGAGGCTACGGCAATGTACCATACTTATACCTGGAAACAACACAGTGTCTCAAACTTTATTTCACGTTAGCCGACACAGCATGGCCTACTGAATCCATTAAGGTATTCTCTATAACGATATGGAGAAAAACTGGAGGAAGTGAAGTGTTTTAGATATCTGGGAGTGGATCTGGCAGCGGATGGAACCATGGAAGCGGAAGTGGATCATAGGGTGGGGGAGGGGGCGAAAATTCTGGGGGCCTTGAAGAATGTGTGGAAGTCGAGAACATTATCTCGGAAAGCAAAAATGGGTATGTTTGAAGGAATAGTGGTTCCAACAATGTTGTATGGTTGCGAGGCGTGGGCTATGGATAGAGTTGTGCGCAGGAGGATGGATGTGCTGGAAATGAGATGTTTGAGGACAATGTGTGGTGTGAGGTGGTTTGATCGAGTGAGTAACGTAAGGGTAAGAGAGATGTGTGGAAATAAAAAGAGCGTGGTTGAGAGAGCAGAAGAGGGTGTTTTGAAGTGGTTTGGGCACATGGAGAGGATGAGTGAGGAAAGATTGACCAAGAGGATATATGTGTCGGAGGTGGAGGGAGCAAGGAGAAGAGGGAGACCAAATTGGAGGTGGAAAGATGGAGTGAAAAAGATTTTGTGTGATCGGGGCCTGAACATGCAGGAGGGTGAAAGGAGGGCAAGGAATAGAGTGGATTGGAGCGATGTGGTATACCGGGGTTGACGTGCTGTCAGTGGATTGAATCAAGGCATGTGAAGCGTCTGGGGTAAACCATGGAAAGCTGTGTAGGTATGTATATTTGCGTGTGTGGACGTATGTATATACATGTGTATGGGGGGGGGGGGGGCATTTCTTTCGTCTGTTTCCTTGCGCTACCTCGCAAACGCGGGAGACAGCGACAAAAAAAAAAAAAAGAATATATATATATATATATATATATATATTCTTCCATACTATTCGCCATTTCCCGCGTTAGCAAGGTAGCGTTAAGAACAGAGGACTGGGCCATTGAGGGAATATCCTCACCTGGCCCCCTTCTCTATTCCTTCTTTTGGAAAATTAAAAAAAAAAAGTTGTCCTTATCTGCTGTAAACACTCGTCTGATGTGTGGAAATAAAGATGGAAATAAAGAGTGTGGTTGAGAGAGCAGAAGAGGGTGTGTTGAAATGGTTTGGTTACATGGAGAAAATGAGTGACGAAAGATTGACCAAGAGGATATATGTGTCGGAGGAAGAGGGAACGAGGAGAAGCGGGAGACCAAACTGGAGGAAGGATGGAATGAAAAAGATTTTGAGCGATCGGGGCCTAAACATACAGGAGGGTGAGAGGCGTGCAAGAAATAGAGTGAATTGGAACGATGTGGTATACCGGGGTCGATGTGCTATCTATGGACTGAACCAGGGCATGTGAAACGTCTGGGGTAAACCATGGAAAGGTCTGTGGGGTCTGGATGTGGAAAGGGAGCTGTGGTTTCACTGCATTACACATGACAGCTAGAGACTTAGTGTGAACGAATGTGGCCTTTTTTGTTTGTCTTCCTAGCGCTACCTCGCTGAAGCAGGGAGTAGCGATGCTGTTTCCTGTGGAAAGGGGTAGCGCCAGGATGAATGAAGGCAAGTATGAATACATATGTACATGTATATATATATATATATATATATATATATATATATATATATATGGGGCTGGAAATCCTCCCCTCTCATTTTTTTTTAAATTTTCCAAAAGAAGGAACAGAGAAGGGGGCCATATGAGGATATTCCCTCAAAGGCCCAGTCCTCTGTTCTTAACGCTACCTCGCTAATGCGGGAAATGGCGAATAGTATGAAAAAAAAAAAAAAAATATATATATATATATATATATATATATATATATATATATATATATATATATATATATATATATATATATATATGGGGCCTTTGTTGTCTTTTCCTAGCGCTACCTCGCACACATGAGGGGGGTGGGGGATGTTATTCCATGTGTGGCGAGGTGGCGTTGAGAATGAATAAAGGCAGTGTGAATTGTGTGCATGTGTATATATGTATGTGTCTGTGTGTGTATATATATGTGTACATTGAGATGTATGGGTATGTATATTTGCGTGTGTGGACGTGTATGTATATAAATGTGTATGGGGGTGGGTTGGGCCATTTCTTTCGTCTGTTTCCTTGCGCTACCTCGCAAACGTGGGAGACAGCGACAAAGCAAAATAAATATAAATATATATGTGTATATATATATATATATATATATATATATATATATATATATATATATATATATATATATATATATATATATGTTTATACGTTGATATGTATATGGATATGTGGGTGTATAGGCGTTATGTATTTATGTATATATATGAGTGACTGGGCCATTCTGTCTTCGTCTGTTTCCTGGCGTTACATCGCTGACGCGGGAAGCGGCGATTAAGTATAACAATATAATATATATATATATATATATATATATATATATATATATATATATATATATATATATATATATATATATCCAAAGTCAGGTATCCATTTCATCGACCAGCCTCTAAGGAAGGATGAACAACTGGGTTAGCTGTGGACCGACAGAAGTGACCAAAATTTGAATATATGCAAACTCGAACCCGAGCGGCCCATGAATGTGTAACGGTCAGTAACGCTAACCTCAACACATCGTTACGTTACAGATGACCAGGAAACTTCACGAGTCGTTATAACTGATAACGTCACGTGACATTACAAGAGCGATGAAGTCCACTATGATCAGGTCTTCCACCAACCATTCTTTGTCCTGTATCCTCTACTCCCTCCTCCTACTCCACCACAATCACACCATGAATAGGTACATACCTAACCCACACCCATCACTGACACACGTACCCAGGCAAGTGCACACAAGGACGTGTGCCTTGTTGGGTCCAACCGTCCCTTGGTCATGTTTGCTTCGTCTAAGTCACGTTAGGTTAGATTGGGTGGTATCACGTTCACTGGGTGAGTGAGTCAGGTCAGGTTCAGCTGGTTATGGGTCAGGTCAGGTTAAGCTGGTTGTAGGTCGGGTAAAGATGGGTCAGGGTATGTTTGCCTTCATGCTACGTTAGGTTGTTGTTAATCCAAGTAGTCGGTCCATGAGTTGCAAAGTGATGTGTAGCCACCTAGGTCATGGATGGCCTCATGGAATACTTATACTTCATATATCACACTGATACGAGTTTACATTTGATACTTTATATACTACAGAAAAGAAAAACAATAAACATAGGGAGATAGAGAGAGACATCGAAATATGGACATAAACATACAGATAGATGACGACCGAGTCTTTCACCTGACTCACATCTTACGTCACGACATTTTATTCAAGAGTACGACTCATTTGGTATTCAAATAGTTAAGAACTTTGTCTATATAACAAATAAAGACGGTGACATTCCGATGGTCATATCTACGACCCAATGAAGGTAGCCAGGAATTCAAAAGCATGCAAACATCAACAGACGATTAGGTCCTTTCAAGGTTGTTTGTAGCCATCATGAAACAGACGAGTGTTTACAGCAGATAAGGACAAATGACCGAGAAATGCCTGTAAACAGTTTTAACAACGGAGACGAAAATACAGCGAGTCTTGGACTTGATGCAACGTAATCCATGCGTCTGTGGGGTTAGTTCCAGCTACTTGTGTTAGTACATGAAACTGTGTTGATAATCCTGATGTGAGATAAAGTACTTGCCCTCAGTCAAAGTAGTTACTCCTAGCCATTCCAATGAGAAAATCATCAAGATCTAGTGTTTAAATAGGTGCTTCTGACACCAGTAGTGTTGAGGGTGTTGGTAATCGTGTACACCCATATCAGATCACCTCATTACCTTGATGATGGGAGAGCTTACTAGGATACTGCTACCACAGCCCTGACGTGACCACTACAGGAAATACCTGAAGAAGGCGAGCTGAAGGCAAGAGAATACAGCATGTTGATCAACTACCACTTCCTCCAGAACTTCTCAGAAATGACCTAAAGTAAGGGTAGAGAGGATGGGGTTCATCCTAAAGAAAGGGAAGAGGGTGATGTGCTTCAGAGAAGGAAGACACACTTGGACAACACAAACAAACTACTGAAATGGTCATTGAAGGTGTTCGGTTTTGAGTAGAAGCTGAAGGTAGGGAAGCTGAGTACCGTTGCTTCTGGGGGAGGCAAAGCGTATCGTGAATTGTGAGGAGGCAGTGTGCCGTAGGTTGTGGGGAAGAAGTGTACCGTGGGTTGTAAGGAGGTAATGTACCGTCGGGAACAAGGTCAGGGGGAGGCGAACATGACGATGATGGAAATGATACAGTGAAGACTGTGATACACTGTGACGATGATGAAGACAGAGGGGGCAGTATTCCCAGACGAACACCCTGCGTGTAAGCACTGACGAAGACGGCAATGTAAAGAAGGAATGGACGAGGACGGCGAAGATAGCAGTGATGGGCAATATCGGAGGGAAGGGGGGGGGGGTGTGTGTGTTTAGCTTTGGGTGGGAAGTGTGGGGGGAAGAAGGGGGGGGGGGGGGGAGCAGCTGGTCATGTCGCTCAGGAAGCAGGAGCGGCGAGGAAACCTACTAACCTTGCCTTACTCCCTCACCTGAAGGCCAAGCGCTCGACGCAATCAAGAACAGAAGTATTTGATTACTTGTATCACATATATTTCCCTAAAGAAAACATGATAAACAACTGCAATGGATTCAGAGACATACGGAAAGATATTAGCTATAGCCTAAATCCCGATTTCTTTTTATAGCAGGTCTTATCGAACTAAGAGAGTTCCTGTACTATTTGCATGCACCATAACTAAATACATCTTTACGGAAATCAAACAAATTTACTGCTAAAACCCTTGCCAAGCCAGGTGCGGAACCAGCAGAACCCTGTCTGCGGTACTACACCAACGGCTCGTTAAAGCTTCCCCCTCACAACACATCCTGCTATGCGAGAGGGAGGGTTTTTTTGCTGGCTCGACCCTGCACAAAACTGGTGGACGAGCAGGACGGCCCGATATATACCGCCTGAACCTTGCTCACTGAGCAAGCTGCTCTCCGCCACCATGAGGACTAAGGTACGTACCTACCAGTATCGATGGGAAAGTTTAGTCTAGTATTGCAGGGAAAACTGACTGCTCTAAAAATTGCAAAGAACACTGGATATGAATATACGGGTCCGGGTGTCGAAATACGTCGTTGTACATGTCAGCTGAGCAATGTTGTTAGTAACTGGAGAGCTGTAGTTTTCTACAGGGTAAAGACACTTAAGTAACCGGACAAAACAAAACATAACGGTGTTCTGAAGTTTTATGCAGATTTCCTGAATGGAAATGTCTCTCACGTTAGGATGCTTGTTTATATGGTAGCACTTATAACTGACAGCGTACCTTTATGTTACCGTTATGTCTGTCTGTGTGAGAATCTGCGCTTATTACATAAGGCTTAAAGTTAGCTACACTGAACTGTTTAATACAGTTGATGCTCATGCTTCCTGTCAACATGGGTGACATGCTCATATGTGGATGGTATGCTAACATACCTGATTATATGTTGATAGGGAGACTCGTCATACTTCTGCCATATGAAGCTGACAGCAATAACATAGCTAGGGGCCATGCTATCTCAACATGGATAATAACATCATTATGGGTAACTGGGCGATTAGAAAGTTATTACCACACGTATATGATAATGGAAACAACTGGTATGATATGTTGGAATGGTCAAGAGCACACACGATTAATGCTATGTTAACATTACCTAGTGTTAACTTGGGTACATGTTTATCGTGAACAAGATAGGATGTTTACAGGGAGTGAGTGAATCCACGTGTATCACACCGCACGTGAAAGAGGGTCACAGTGTTTGTACACAGACGATAGCCCTGCCACAAGTGATGATATATAATTAATATTGCCATTCGGTAGGTACTGTACGGGGATGGAGTTTTACATCGTAAGCCCCCATCTCTTGAACATTCTCTACCATTATACAACCTCTTAAATCTATGTATGTGGTTCACGTTAACTTTGGCCTACATTATTTTGTGTCACTCATCACTCTTAACATATTCTCTTTATAAATTGTCTTAGCCAGTTTCGCTTTCTGTCCTTTTGTTTCTTTATCCATACATCTCTCAAGGAACTGTTCACTGTCCACGTTGTCGATCTCTTCTAAGCTGGGCAAATTCAAAGCCTCAAGCCTTTCCTTTCAACTAGGGTCTCTTAACTCTGGTAACATTTTTGTTGCCATCCATTCTCAATTATCTCTTTGTGCTTCTTCAGGTGTGGTGACCAAACTTGAGAGGATATTCTACTTTAGGCTTTATGTAAGATATAAATAGCTTGCTAAATAGAGCATCATCCATATCTTGAAAACCATTCTGGTATCTGCCAGAACATAGTTTATATCCCTAACTATATTCCTAATATGGAACTCTGGGAACAGGTCAAGGGCGATGTTGACTACAACGTCCTTATCACACAAAGAACCTTGAAGCTTATTTTCTGCTAGATAATTATCATATTGAGGACATCTTTTGTTGTGTTTATGGCGCACATGTTCACAATATTATTAACAGCCACTGTATGGTGCTAATGGTTTCAATTAGCTCAATGGCGAAAGTATGGTGTTCTTTACGATTAATGAACTCCGGTGCTCAGGTGATGAACGAAACTACTGAAAATACCTGAACCTGGCCGATGGAGTCATGCTGAACAGTGGCTGGTAAAAACATAGTCAGAGTATAGTAAGAAAAATGGTTGTTTTAGACCAATGGCCCAAAAGAACAATCACGTCATGATTCCTGAAACTCTACCTCTCTTTAATGAATATTCCCTCTGGGAGCTCCCATCAAGGGGTGGCCACTACAAAATTCTCCTCTTATTCCTGTCCTTACAAGCCTCCCTTGCATACACCATTCCATGCATTCTTCCACCATTTCTCTCCCTCCAATATTCTTCCACCTTATATGCCTATGTCACACATGGTCTTCCTCTCACACCAAACTGTACTATCATACACCATTCAAAGGTGGTCTTCCTCTCACATTAACCCCTTTAATTGTACTATCATACACTCTTTTTATGAACTCCCAGTCTTGCATCCTTTCCACATGCCCAAAACACCTCGAAGTGTTACGTTTCCCCCACTCTCCTACTTCGCAATTCATTCCCTGCCATAACATATCTCCCATACACCCCTTCATTTCTTTCTTCTTGTAACTGTATTCCAATATCCTGAAGTGCAGTGATTTCAAAATGTTTCCCACATCAGATTTCAGCAGTTATCATAGAAAAGGGTTACACACAACAGGTGTAACTTATGTGTAAGATACAATATTATTTGAAGTTTCTATAAACTGTGTTTACTGCAGGTGTTGTTGGTGTTGTACTGGGTGGCCCATGTGTCGCTTGCGGCCCCAACAGCCGAGAAGGACACAGCAGTAGAAGCCAAGGCTCCAGCAAAGGTGGAGGAAGATGATGCAAAGCGTGACAAGAGGTTCTACCCATACTACCCACACTACTACCCTCCTCCTCCACCTCGTTCATGGGGCCCTCCAAGATGGCAGGGTAGGACCCGCAGTGGTGCCCAACTGCCGGATGTTGTGGATACAGCACCAGTACCCACTCGTCATTTCCCTCCTGGCTACCCAGAATATCCAAACCACTACCCTCATCCATACCATGATCCCAATTTTCCATATGCTGGTTGTAACTGTCCCTACCCTTTCCACCCCCAAGGACCTAGACCATTAGCAGGTGGACGATTCCCTCCTAGGGATGGCCAGACACAGCAAGGTTCTCCTGGGTTTGGTGCTGGGACTCATGACCAGTCCTCATCAGGTTCAGGTTTTCCATCAGGTTTCCCCGGCTCAGGTGGTAATGGGTCACCAAACTCAAACACTGGAACTTCATTCCAGGGTCAGTCTTCTGGAAGTGGATCATTAGGTTCAGGACTTAATGGTAATAATTTCCCTAATGGTGGCCAAGGTAATCAGTTTGGCAGTGCTTCTGGTGACTTCGGGTCAGGGTCCTCTAGTGGATCATTTGGTGCGGGAAGCAGTTCATTTGGTGGGGATAATGACTCATTTGGCAGTGGAAGCAGTTCCTTTGGCAGGGATACTGGCTCCTTTGGTAGTGGAAGCAGTTCCTTTGGCAGGGATAGTAGCTCATTTGGGAGTGGAAGCAGTTCTTTTGGTAGTGGAAGTAGTTCCTTTGGTAGTGGAAGCAGCTCATCAAGTGGGGGAAGTAGCACATTTGATGGGATAGTCAGTGCATTTGGTGAAGATAGTGGCTCATTTGGAAGTAGTGGTTTTGGATCTAACAATAATTCCCCATTCGGGAGTGACTCCCTGGATTCTTCATTCAACACAGGGTCAGGATCAGACTCATCAAGCTCTGGACAAGGATCTTCTGGACTTGGGGCAGACTCAGCCTCTTCAAACTCCTTTCCAGCATTTGGATCTTCAGGTTCAGGTGGTGGATCTAGATCAGGAAGCTTTTCCGACTTTAGCAATAACGTATTAGCCCGGGACACAAAGGCAGCAGCTCTGACAGCAAGTACAGCCAGCGTGTCCAATGCTACTGATGAAGAATGAAATCCCAGAAAGACAGTTCCATAAGTCTTCTACTGTCGCCTGCACACAAGATTTATTCTCGCTTAAATGACATACATCAAATTGTTGTGGCTGACCATTTGTATGTAGTTCCTTCTTAGATAATAATCTAAATGAATTCTACTGTATCTACCCATACTATATCAGCTACTATAAGAAACACTGACCTAGCTGTACTATAAAGCAGCTCAAGGACCATCAAACTTTTTCTCTCCATTTTTGTATAGGTTCCAACACCTTCAAAGTAAATCTAATCAAATCAAAAGTTTGTATTCTTAAACCTTAACCTGATCCAGTAACAACCAAAGATGTATATTACTCCACTAAAGGAAGTCACTAGTGTAGACTAATTTAGATTGGATTATCATATCTACATGGAACGGGTGCAAAAATCTTAATGGTAAATTTGACAACTCAAGAGGCTAGGGGTGCTTGTGTGAGGGTCTTGGTCTGTTGTCAGCCATTTAATAAAAAAAATTTACTTCAAAGAATCTCTAGTAAAAACATAAAGATATAAACTCCTCCTCACAAGAATCTATAGACACAAAGGCAGGGGCAGCTCACCTCATTTCCTAAAAGTAGGCTCACATGATTTCTGAAATTCACAACTTATAATTTGAACAGATGTTATTTGAGGCTTAAATATACCAAAATGCTTTGTGATGTCATATTTGTATAAAATAAAATATTAGATAATTAATCTCCAGCCACTATTTTCTGCCCTGTCATATCATGAAAAACAAGACATCACTAACCAATGATTTGGGTCATTTAGTTCAAAATGAACATATGGAGATACATTTAATTTTATCTGAAAATTTTTTAAGTGACATAATGCCTTCTTTCACATATTAAGAAGTATGGAATAGCTACAGCTTAAAACACACATCTGTATACTGTGGCAACTGCATCCATTTCTCTCCAATTGATTTTATATTTCACCGCAAGCTACAAATAGTGGAAATATTTGTCAATACAAAACTCTCTTTTGTATACAACGAACTTCAAAAAGCTCCTACATTTTGCTTTGGGTTTCTTGTATTACAACTGTATTACAACAGAGATACCTTTCCCATACACAAAATTGATCATCAAACTAAATCAAAATAATCTAGGAGCTGAAAATTTTCACCAGCAACCTTGCAGAAAAAAATAAATGGTCCTTTTGAAATAAAATTCCTTTCATACCTATTTAGTGTACTGATATGAAAATATTTCTATGTGTGACAGGCCCTATCAGGTATGAAATGAACAGCTGAGGCCTGGATCCCAAACTACAGCCCACATATGTATGAAAGAATTAGAACATTTAGAGGAATTGGGTTGTACATTAACTATTCTGAATGAATACAGCTGAATGAGTGTGTTAGTGGTTTTGATGCACGAGACTGGGTTATAGTGACGGGTGATTTGAATGCAAAGGTGAGTAATGTAGCAGTTGAGGGAATAATTGGTATACATGGGGTGTTCAGTGCTGTAAATGGAAATGATGAAGAGCTTGTAGATTTTTGTGCTGAAAAAGGACTGGTGATTGGGAATACCTGGTTTAAAAAGCGAGATATACATAAGTATACGTATGTAAGTAGGAGAGATGGCCAGAGAACGTTATTGGATTACTTGTTAATTGACAGGCGCGCGAAAGAGAGACTTTTGGATGTTAATGTGCTGAGAGGTGCAACTGGAGGGATGTCTGATCATTATCTTGTGGAGGCTAAGGTGAAGATTTGTATGGGTTTTCAGAAAAGAAGAGTGAATGTTGGGGTGAAGAGGGTGGTGAGAGTAAGTAAGCTTGGGAGGGAGACTTGTGTGAGGAAGTACCAGGAGAGACTGAGTACAGAATGGAAAAAGGTGAGAACAATGGAAGTAAGGGGAGTGGGGGAGGAATGGGATGTATTTAGGGAATCAGTAATGGATTGCGCAAAAGATGCTTGAGGCATGAGAAGAGTGGGAGGTGGGTTGATTAGAAAGGGTAGTGAGTGGTGGGATGAGAAGTAAGATTATTAGTGAAGGAGAAGAGAGAGGCATTTGGACGATTTTTGCAAGGAAAAAATGCAATTGAGTGGGAGATGTATAAAAGAAAGAGACAGGAGGTCAAGAGAAAGGTGCAAGAGGTGAAAAAGAGGGCAAATGAGAGTTGGGGTGAGAGAGTATCATTAAATTTTAGGGAGAATAAAAAGATGTTCAGGAAGGAGGTAAATAAAGTGCGTAAGACAAGGGAGCAAATGGGAACTTCAGTGAAGGGCGCAAATGGGGAGGTGATAACAAGTAGTGGTGATGTGAGAAGGAGATGGAGTGAGTATTTTGAAGGTTTATTGAATGTGTTTGATGATAGAGTGGCAGATATAGGGTGTTTTGGTCGAATTGGTGTGCAAAGTGAGAGGGTTAGGGAAAATGATTTGGTAAACAGAGAAGAGGTAGTAAAAGCTTTGCGGAAGATGAAAGCCTGCAAGGCAGCAGGTTTGGATGGTATTGCAGTGGAATTTATTAAAAAAGGGGGTGACTGTATTATTGACTGGTTGGTAAGGTTATTTACTGTATTATTGACTGGTTGGTAAAGTTATTTAATGTATGTATGACTCATGGTGAGGTGCCTGAGGATTGGCGGAATGCGTGCATAGTGCCATTGTACAAAGGCAAAGGGGATAAGAGTGAGTGCTCAAATTACAGAGGTATAAGTTTGTGAGTATTCCTGGTAAATTATATGGGAGGGTATTGATTGAGAGGGTGAAGGCATGTACAGAGCATCAGATTGGGGAAGAGCAGTGTGGTTTCAGAAGTGGTAGAGGATGTGTGGATCAGGTGTTTGCTTTGAAGAATGTATGTGAGAAATACTTAGAAAAGCAAATGGATTTGTATGTAGCATTTATGGATCTGGAGAAGGCATATGATAGAGTTGATAGAGATGCTCTGTGGAAGGTATTAGTAATATATGGTGTGGGAGGCAAGTTGTTAGAAGCAGTGAAAAGTTTTTATCGAGGATGTAAGGCACATGTACGTGTAGGAAGAGAGGAAAGTGATTGGTTCTCAGTGAATGTAGGTTTGCGGCAGGGATGTGTGATGTCTCCATGGTTGTTTAATATGTTTATGAATGGGGTTGTTAGGGAGGTGAATGCAAGAGTTTTGGAAAGAGGGGCAAGTATGAAGTCTGTTGGGGATGAGAGAGCCTGGGAAGTGAGTCAGTTGTTGTTCGCTGATGATACAGCGCTGGTGGCTGATTCATGTGAGAAACTGCAGAAGCTGGTGACTGAGTCTGGTAAAGTGTGTGAAAGAAGAAAGTTAAGAGTAAATGTGAATAAGAGCAAGGTTATTAGGTACAGTAGGGTTGAGGGTCAAGTCAATTGGGAGGTTAGTTTGAATGGAGAAAAACTGGAGGAAGTAAAGTGTTTTAGATATCTGGGAGTGGATCTGGCAGCGATGGAACTATGGAAGCGGAAGTGGATCATAGGGTGGGGGAGGAGGCGAAAATCCTGGGAGCCTTGAAGAATGTGTGGAAGTCGAGAACACTATCTCGGAAAGCAAAAATGGGTATGTTTGAAGGAATAGTGGTTCCAACAATGTTGTATAGTTGCGAGGCGTGGGCTATGGATAGAGTTGTGCGCAGGAGGATGGATGTGCTGGAAATGAGATGTTTGAGGACAATGTGTGGTGTGAGGTGGTTTGATCGAGTAAGTAACGTAAGGGTAAGAGATGTGTGGAAATAAAAAGAGCGTGGTTGAGAGAGCAGAAGAGGGTGTTTTGAAATGGTTTGGGCACATGGAGAGAATGAGTGAGGAAAGATTGACCAAGAGGATATATGTGTTGGAGGTGGAGGGAACGAGGAGAAGTGGGAGACCAAATTGGAGGTGGAAAGATGGAGTGAAAAAGATTTTGTGTGATCGGGGCCTGAACATGCAGGAGGGTGAAAGGAGGGCAGGAATAGAGTGAATTGGATCGATGTGGTATACCGGGGTTGACGTGCTGTCAGTGGAGTGAATCAGGGCATGTGAAGCGTCTGGGGTAAACCATGGAAAGCTGTGTAGGTATGTATATTTGCGTGTGTGTATGTATGTATATACATGTGTATGGGGGTGGGTTGGGCCATTTCTTTCGTCTGTTTCCTTGCGCTACCTTGCAAAAGTGGGAGACAGTGACAAAGCAAAAAAAAAAATAAATAAATAAATAAATATTCACATAAAACACCTAAATTAAATGATTCTTCAAATGATGCTATGAAAGTCTCGGTTATTAAGACTTAAAACTTAAACGTGGATAATGCACTAATCTATAAGCTATCATATATGACATCACATGAAGAGTGCACATGGATGTCTGTTCATGGGTGTAACCTCATGCAAGCAAAGTCTGCTAACATGTAACAGAAGTCACACATTCCTTTTTACACTTTGAACACCATCCATTCTCAAGCATATAATTTTTTCAACACTTGATTGTCATTTCCCACATTAGCAAGGAAGTGTCAGAAGCAGATGAAGGAATGGCTTCACTTGCTCATTTCCCCTCTTACTGTAGATAGCCACCTATCCACAGCCAAGCCCCACAGATCTATAGGTGGTTTTTCCTGATCACTTTCTGTTAAATGTGAGAGAAAGATGGTTGAAGTTGAGGACCTTATGAGTGCTGTAATTCCCTACTCATACTAAAATACATAATCATTTTTTTTTTTTTTTTTTTGCTTTGTCGCTGTCTCCCGCGTTTGCGAGGTAGCGCAAGGAAACAGACGAAAGAAATGGCCCAACCCACCCCCATACACATGCCTTGATTCAATCCACTGACAGCACGTCAACCCCGGTATACCACATCGCTCCAATTCACTCTATTCTTTGCCCTCCTTTCACCCTCCTGCATGTTCAGGCCCCGATCACACAAAATCTTTTTCACTCCATCTTTCCACCTCCAATTTGGTCTCCCTCTTCTCCTCATTCCCTCCACCTCCGACACATATATCCTCTTGGTCAATCTTTCCTCACTCATTCTCTCCATGTGACCAAACCATTTCAAAACACCCTCTTCTGCTCTCTCAACCACGCTCTTTTTATTTCCACACATCTCTCTTACCCTTACGTTACTTACTCGATCAAACCACCTCACACCACACATTGTCCTCAAACATCTCATTTCCAGCACATCCATCCTCCTGCGCACAACTCTATCCATAGTCCACGCCTCGCAACCATACAACATTGTTGGAACAACTATTCCTTCAAACATACCCATTTTTGCTTTCCAAGATAATGTTCTCGACTTCCACACATTCTTCAAGGCTCCCAGAATTTTCGCCCCCTCCCCCACCCTATGATCCACTTCCGCTTCCATGGTTCCATCCGCTGCCAGATCCACTCCCAGATATCTAAAACACTTCACTTCCTCCAGTTTTTCTCCATTCAAACTCACCTCCCAGTTGAATTGACCCTCAACCCTACTGTACCTAATAACCTTGCTCTTATTCATATTTACTCTTAACTTTCTTCTTTCACACACTTTACCAAACTCAGTCACCAGCTTCTGCAGTTTCTCACATGAATCACCCACCAGCGCTGTATCATCAGCGAACAACAACTGACTCACTTCCCAAGCTCTCTCATCCCCAACAGACTTCATACTTGCCCCTCTTTCCAAAACTCTTGCATTCACCTCCCTAACAACCCCATCCATAAACAAATTAAACAACCATGGAGACATCACACACCCCTGCCGCAAACCTACATTCACTGAGAACCAATCACTTTCCTCTCTTCCTACACGTACACATGCCTTACATCCTCGATAAAAACTTTTCACTGCTTCTAACAACTTGCCTCCCACACCATATATTCTTAATACCTTCCACAGAGCATCTCTATCAACTCTATCATATGCCTTCTCCAGATCCATAAATGCTACACACAAATCCATTTGCTTTTCTAAGTATTTCTCACATACATTCTTCAAAGCAAACACCTGATCCACACATCCTCTACCACTTCTGAAACCACACTGCTCTTCCCCAATCTGATGCTCTGTACATGCCTTCACCCTCTCAATCAATACCCTCCCATATAATTTGCCAGGAATACTCAACAAACTTATACCTCTGTAATCATAATCATAATCATATGCATCTCTAAATTTAGTTTCACTGCTTGGCCTGTTCATTTATCCACCTCTATGTTCCTTTAGAAGGTCCTGATACTTCCTTACAAGTTTTCAAACTTTTTTTCAATACATTACTTGCTGTGTCCTCTTACCAATATTTCTCTGTTCATTCTGAGGATTTAATCAGGATCTTTGTTTTAAGATTGATTCAAAAACCTGAAAGCTGAAATTACAGGAAGATCAAAGGCTGCAATTCTCTCCCTGTAATACTGGTCCCTTATTTCAAATCTATGTTTTCTCCAGTTGGATGGCCAAATTATTATTTTCTTTCATACTTGTTTGCCATTTCCCACATTAGCCAGGTAGCAACAGAAAGGGACAATGAAAGCCCTCATTCATTTACATCCATTTTCTAGGTGTCATGTGTTGGGCACCTAAACCACAGCCCCTTGTCCACAACCAGACCCCATACACCTCTCCATGGTGTCCCCTGGCTGCTTCACATGCCCTGATTAAGTTCATCAACAGAAGGTTGCCCCCATTAAACTACATCATTCCAATTCACTCTATCCCATACATGCCTTTCACTCTCCTGCATGTTCAGGCCTGACTATTCAAAATAATTTTCACTATATCTTTCCCCATTAGATTAGGTCTCCCCCTTTTCCTTGTCACCCTCCACTTCTGACATATATATCCTCTTTATCTCCATGTGTCCAAACCATTTCAGCACACCCTCTTCGACTCTCAATCACACTTTTCTTATCACCACAGCTCTTTCTTCTTTCTTACCCTTTTACTACCTACTCTATCAAACCACCTCACACCACATACTACTCTCAAACACTTCATTTCAAACACATCCATCCTCCTCCACACATAATCACCTACGTCTCACACCTTGTATCCATACAGTGTTGATGGGACTACTATACCTTCCTTTATATCCATTCTTGCCCTTCCAGATAAAGACATCTTTCCACATATTCCTCAGTGCTCCCAGAACATTTGCCCTGTTGCTCATCCTATGACTCTTCCACTTCCATGGTTCCCTTCACAGCAATGTTCACTCCCAAATATCTCCAACACTTCATTTTCTCATTTCTCCATTCAAACTTTCACAACAAATAACGTGTCCCTCTGCCACATTAAATCTTATAACCTTGCTTTTACTCACATTTACTCTCAACTTCCTCCCTTCACACACTCTTCTATACTCAGACACCAACTTCTATAGTTTCTCACTTGAATGTGTCCCCAGGGGAGTGTCATCAGCAAACAAATGACTCATTTTCCATGTCCGCCTCACCACCTAAAGACTACATACTTGCCCTCTCTCCAAGACCAAGCATTTACCTCCCTTACCCTCCTATCCATAAATAAATTAAATAGCCAACCTTTGCCTGGAACCACTCTCTTCCCTTCCAACTCACAAACACACCTTACACTTGATAAAAACTTCTCATTGCACCAAGCAGCTTTTGTCCCACACCATATATTCTTAAAACCATCCACAAGGCATCCTTATCAGAGCTACCATGTGCTTCCTCCATATCCATATATGCCACATACAAATCCTTCTGTTTCCCTTAATATTTCTCGCACACATTCATTAAAGCAAGCACCTGATCCACACATCCTCTGCCACTCATGACATCACAATGTTCCTTTCCAATCTGATATTCGGTACATGCCTTCATCCGCTTAGTCACCATTCTCCCATACAATTTGACAGGCATGCTCAACAAACTATCACCTCTGTAGTTAGAACACTTAACTTTGTCCCCATTGCCTTGGCACAGTGGCACTATACATGCATTCTGCCAATCCTCAGGCACCTCACCATGATTCATACATTCAATGAAAATCCTTATTAACCAATATACAACACAATTACCCCTTTGCAATACCATCCACTCCAGCCACATTTCATCTTACACAAGGCTTTTACTACCTCTTCTCTCCTCACCACACCACTCTTCCCATCCAAAACACCTTACAACTGCCACCTTATCATCAAACACCTCAAACGATCCTTCAAAATACCCTTTTCATTTCCTTTTCACCTCATCACTACCTGTTACCACTTCCCAATTTGCTCCCCTTCACAGATGTTCCCATTTGTTTTCTTTTTTTTCTCACACTAACCTCCTTCCAAAACATATTCTCCCTGAAGTTCACTGATACTCGCGCATCCCAACCCTCAAAACCTGAAGTTTACTGGTACTCGCTCATCCCAACTCTAAAAAGCCCTCTTTTTCAACGTACTCTAATTTGGGGCTTTGTGATATCAACATTTATCTAACATTTCACTGTCACTGAGCAGTTACTTTACCTCCTCAACACTTACCCTACATGGTATTCTGGCAATAAACTGAGTTCTAAGTCAACACTTAAGTCCTTCATATGGCAGTTGTCACCTACCTCTATGATGACGACAGTCATGAAAGGGTTTCCTTTCATTTCACTGCGTCTCATCTTCATTCCTTCATAACTGGTTATGTTGAACTCCATAAACCAATGTATCTTATTAAGATGGAGCTAAACTAAGTCTCTTTGTAGGTTGTTAAACTCCTGGATACTCTTTCAGCTCTTAGACATTAGCCAAATCTGCAAACAATTAAAGTGTAGGTGCATTGTGGGAAATGACAACTCAGCTCTCTTTATATAATAAGTACTTACAATCACTTGAAATTTCTGCATATAAATATATAACTTTCTTGTACAATATTTGATTCGTCACAGTATGTGCTTTCATTCCCTGAAATACTATGCATACTCTTGTAGCAACCCTGACAAGGAGTTACAACACCAACCTAATTCTAAGTCTAAAAATCCTTGTCATTATGCAGTAATAGTTTTCCCAAAGTAAGTTATCATTAAACACTTTCAACAGTCCTTCAAAATACTCACGCCATCTCCTCACATCATCATTACCTGTGACCAATATCCCATTTTCCCCCTTCCCTGATTTTCTCATTTGTTCTCTTGTTTTTCTCACACAATTAACATCCTTCTAAAACATCTTATGCTGCCTTTCTCAGTGTACTCTAATTTGGGTTAAATATATGCTATAAAAATATTTTTAACATTTCAAAGTCAATCAGTGTTACTCCCTTAAAACTTACCTAACATGGTATTCCGGCAATAAGCTGAGTTCTACATCAACAATTAAGCCCTTCACGAAGCAGTTCTGCCAACTATCTCTATCATGATGACAATCATGAATGGGCTTCCTTTCATTTCAGTCTCACCTTCATTCCTTTGCAACTGGTTATGGTGAACTTCAAAACCAAGTATTTGACAAAAGATGGAGCTAATCTTTGTCTCTTTGCAAGGCGTTAAAGTCCTGGATACTATATCAGTCCTCAAGACATTAGTAAAATCTGCAAACAATTAAAGTGTAAATGCAATGTGGAAAATGACTACTCAACTCTCTTTGGATATTTAAGTACCTACAATCATTTGAAATTCCAGAATATAAATATATAACTTTCTTAAACAATACTTGATATATCAGAATATTTACTTATATTCCCTAAAATATAAAGTATATTCTTGTATCAACCCTGACAAGGAGGTGTAACACCAACCTAATTTCAAGAGTTTAAAAATTCTTGTTGCTACGCAGTAATAGTTTCACCAGGAAAGTTACACATATACATAATATGAGACCTTTTATTAAATCACAGAACACATTTCTCCTATATCTAAAGTTTCAACAATTCCACATGATTCAATAAGGTTTTCCATTCTGCTTACAGAACCTTTTAGCATCTCTCTAATATCGTTAGAATTATACCCATAAATCTTCACACATCTACTGTACATAATACAGCCTGCTTGTATTTGTAAGTACTCACTGCCATTTCTTGATTTTATAAATGAAGTGTTGGAGAAGATTTTTGTTTTACTTTATTTCTTTTTCATGGAGATACAGCATAAATATCCTTTTTTTACTATCATATTCAGTTACATTAAAATATACTCTAGAGTTACGATTGGCTTGTCATTTTCTGGTAAATTATACCTTACTAATAAGTGATTTGTTTATGGATGGGGTTGTTAGGTAAGTGAATGCAAGAGTTATGTAGAGAGGAGCAAGTATGCAGTCTGTTGTGGGTGAGAGCTTTTGAAGTGAGTCAGTTGTTGTTCAGTGATGATACAGCGCTGGCGGCTGATTCGGGTGAGAAACTGCAGAAGCTGGTGACTGAATTTGGTAAAGTGTGTGAAAGAAGAAAGCAGAGAGTAAATGTGAATAAGACCAAGGTTATAAGGTAGAGTAGGGTTGAGGGACAAGTCAACTGGGAGGTAAGTTTGAATGGAGAAAAACTGAAGGAAGAGAAGAGTTTTAGATATCTTGGAGTAGATTTGGCAGTGGATGGAACCATGGAATCGGAAGCGAGTCACAGGGTGGGGGAGGGGGCGAAAGATCTGTGAGTGTTGAAGAATGTGTGGAAGGTGAGAACATTATCTCAGAAAGCAAAAATTGGGTATGTTTGAAGGAATAGTGGTTCCAACAATGTTATATGGTTGCGAGGCGTGGGCTATAGATAGGGTTGTGTGGAGGAGAGTGAATGTGTTGGAAATGAGATGTTTGAGGACAATATGTGATGTGAGGTGGTTTGATCAAGTAAGTAATGAAAGGGTAAGAGAGATGTGTGGTAATAAAAAGAGAGTGGTTGAGAGAGCAGAAGAGGGTGTTTTGAAATGGTTTGGTCACATGGAGAGAATGAGTGAGGAAAGATTGATAAAGAGGATATATGTGTCAAAGGTGGAGGGAACAAGGAGAAGTGGGAGACCAAATTGGAGGTGGAAGGATGGAGTGAAAAAGATTTTGAGCGATTGGGGCCTGAACATGCAGGAGGGTGAAAGATGTGCAAGGAATAGAGTGAATTGGAACGATGTGGTATACCGGGGTCGACGTGCTGTCAATGGATTGAACCAGGGCATGTGAAGCGTCTTTTCCTAGCGCTACCTTGTACGCGTGCAGGGGGAGGGGGGGTGTCATTTCATGTGCGGCCGGGTGGCGACGGGAATGAATAAAGGCAGCAAGTATGAATTATGTACATGTGTATATATGTATATGTCTGTGTATGTGTATATATTTGTATACATTGAAATGTATTGGTATGTATATGTGTATGTGTGAACGTGTACATATATACACGTGTATGTGGGTGGGTTGGGCCATTCTTTCGTCTGTTTCCTTGCGCTACCTCGCTAACGCGGGAGACAGTGACAAAGTATAATAAAATATATTATACTAAATAAGCGTGATAATTCTTTAATAAGTGTGATATTCTTTAATACAAAAAAGGTATCGTAGCAATGATAAAAATACATTTACAGGCCACTGCTTTAAATTCAACAAACATCAAGTTTTACAAAACCAAATTCAGAAATTCTAAACTTTTAACTTGCATTAAAATAATGCTTTATACTTTTCATTTACATAAAAGTGAAAATTTACTAAATACTAACTGCCCTTTGTGCATTAGTGGGTAAAAACATAATCTTGTAAATTAATATAATCTCTGAAACAATGAGGTCATATATGATCAAATTGGACACAATGATAAATTATTGAAATCATAAAGGGTAATTGGTTCACTTTGTCACTTTACATTTTTGATCAAAGTGACAATTCTGGTGAATGGCATGTTAAACATCAGAATTAGGGTTATTAAATGTTCACAAACACTGTGGAAAGCTTTAAAAAAGGAAAATTACAAACCTATATTCTAAAAATGCATAATTTGCATGCACAACCCTGCTTTGCAGGGAACTGGCATTGATGTGATTTGGAAAAAAAGATCTCATATTCTACTTGCCTAATTGACTTAATTCTTATCCTGTCATTCCATATTCATCCTGTTCGACTTGAAGGAGCCCATCAGCATACTGAAACTCGGAGCTATTTTCATACTCTGACATGTCCAGTGCTACCTCACAGCTCTCTCGCACTACCCTAGCCTCATCATTAAGATAATCTTTTAGTACAGCCATTGCTGTTTCAGAGGCTATTGAACCAAGAGCCTCAGCGGCCTCATGTCGAACCATCTCATTTTCCTTTTCGTCACGTACAACAGAAGCTAACTCTTCCACTACAGTATCATTAGACATCTGACCCAATACAAAACCAATTTCATGGCGGAAGAGAGCACTACTGCATCTAAATCCTGCTGCAATAGCTTTTGCACTCTCTACTGTATTTAGATTACGAAGAGAAAACATAGCTCGATATCGGTCAAACAAAGGCAAAGATTCATCCAGTAACCTTTCCTTCAACCTCCCAACATTTGTCTCTGCTGTTGGTGGAGTAGGGTCAACAGATAGGAATAAGTCATCCTTAAACTTTTCTGTTTTACTAGCCTCACTTTGCAACCACTCTAACCTACCAACAGCTAACTGGCAAGTTTCAGCAACCTCTACAACAGGGTCTTTGCTATAACTTTTTAAGAGTTCTAGAACTGTGGGGTCTCCTATAGCCCCTAGTGCCTCCCCTGCCTCATGGCGCACCATAGGTTCCTGATTAACGTCTTTTAATACCTCTACAAGTTTAGGAATAGCGCGGGTGTTTCCCATTTGTCCAAGACAGTATGCTAGCTCATGTTTCAAGAGAGCTGAAGGATCAGTAAAACACTGTGATATAGCAACAATGGAAGTATCCCCACCAAGGTTTTTCAGAGTGAAGAGGGCACGAAAGCGTTCCTTCAAGGGACGACTTTGATCTTGCAGCACACGTCCAATGGCCTCTATTTTGCTCTTTGGGACCATTTTGTCTGTGAAAGCAAAAAATTACTTAAGCTCAGCACACAGGATATATACTGTGTATTTACAGGCTGAATTACAGAGATAAGTACAATGTAAAGTGAACCTGTAAAACATAAAGAAAAACTGATATATGGACAGAAAAGTTCAACTTTAAATTATGCTTCACTTGACATGAGAACCAGCCATTAACAAGGTGACAAGCAAAATTTAACAATACTGTGGTAACTACTACCTGTCATAATAGTAAAAAAAATTAAAGCCTCAATAATCCGGAGTTCTGTCTAGTTCTGAAAGTCATCCCAGAACAATGAGTATTTGCTATAAATATTCAATTCATGCCACAGATATTTAAGATACAGAAAAAAATACACTGGAATTGTTACATTTGAAAATTTATCGAATTAACTATCAAAGAATGGCTACCTGTTCCATTTTTACAGGAAAATATATTCCTTGGGACTGGGAAAAAAAACTACTATTCTCATATTTCCTGCACATCATTGTCAAAGGTGAAGGTGGTGCACTTGGAAATCTTTTCTTTATATATCAATTCTTTGTGAATGAAGGAACAGAAGGAATGAAATCATTTTTTTACTGTTTTGTAAAGATATTACAGAGAAGGAATGAAATTAGTTTTTTACTGTTTTGTAAAGATATTACAGAGT
The DNA here is from genome assembly GCF_036320965.1 of Panulirus ornatus. NCBI lineage: Eukaryota > Metazoa > Arthropoda > Malacostraca > Decapoda > Palinuridae > Panulirus > Panulirus ornatus. Next base: position 41,094,909 of record NC_092269.1, read on the forward strand.
ATATAGTACATACACAAACAGAACCTCTGACTTTCAAAAAAAAAATCCTAGTTTTTGAGGCATTCTGATCAGTCCATGCAATGTGACACTTCCAGGAAAGATCAGATATTACAGTGGTATCATGCACATTTATATTGTTGAGTAATGGCATCACCCCAAATTATTGCTTTACATTGGATATGCATTCCTGGAAAACATGATTCAGTGGAATCACCATAATGTAGAACCCATTTTACCATACAAGTCAATGGCATAAAGAGGGTTATGTCCCTGACTGAGATCTGTCTACCTAATTTTCACACACACACACACACACACATAAAAAAAAAAGTTCCGAGGCATTAAAACAAACGAATATCATTAATCCATGTATTCTAATAAGGATCATGGCTTAAAGAACAAAAAGCCAAACATGAACAATGGTTAAAGAATACTGTTGAATAAAAATACAGTACAATGTGTAAAAGACCGTTATGTTGATAATGATCTTTGATCCTGACACATAATTCACTCCTTGTTCTATGTAATTTTACCCCTGGTATGATTCATCTTTGATGCAAGTATATGTGCGATGCTACTGGCATATCGTCTCTGCGTGCACTGCTAATAAAGTGTTTTCATGGATACAGTGGGCAAGCCAAGAGCTCTGGAGACATCATCACTACAATGATGAGCACCAAAAAGATCTCAAAACTTCACTTTGCTTGCTAGGTTGCTTAGATAAGAATGGCCTAGTTTGTTTCCTTATGTCGGTTCAGTTCGGTCAGATTAAGCTAGCTATGTTACACTAAATCAAATGGGTTAGGTTAGGACTGGCAGGTTAGATGGGGTTTGTTACTTTATGCATGTCTATGTAGTTTTTTGGCTACATAAGGTAGCTTGATACCGACAAAGTAGTTTTTGAATACTTACGGTAGTTTGTTGCTAATTAAGTAGTTTTTTGGCTACATAAGATAGCTTGATGCCATCTAAGTAGTTTTTGGCTACGGAAGGTAGCCTGATGCCACGCCATGGAATAGAACAGAAATACTGAAAAAAATACCACCTACCATAGCAAATCATGACGTATCAAGTTTTCCTAAGTTAGAGTCACGAAATCACTACTGTATGCATTTGTCGGTAAATAACGTATGACTCACTGATATCAATTGCTTTGTACCAATTTTGCCGATCGTTTGGGATAATAGCGTTTGAAAGTTGAAACACTGAAGGTACGTTAATAATTGACGGATGCCAGCTAGATGGAACTGGCGATTCAACGGCAATTTTGAAGACAACGTAGTAATAATAACAACTTCCACTATCAAATTTGAAGTTCCAACTCCGTACTGTCATCACATCGAACTGTATAAATCAACTTTATCATTAGTACCCAATGCCCCTAAGCTTGTTTCGATGCAAAAGTAGTTTGATAAATTACTAAGTAAACAAGTCCGGTATAAAACTGCCTTGTACATTAACGCGATACATCAATCGGCAAACTAACTACCTCGTATTGTGAAAATAACTGACTTCCTAGAGCTTCAGACATATATCTTTTAGACTTTCAACTACAACATTCCACAAGTACCAGATATCCAGCAGCTGTCTTGCATTTCACAAATAATATCGATACAGAGCAATTAAAATGCATATCAATCCAAAAATATGCTTCAACTTACTAGGAAAAGTTTACCTACTGCTCGTCAGTCCCAACCTGCCGCAAGAATGAAGTTATCGTACATGAAAAATCTATTGTTTAACTTATTATAGTCTTGAACATCTTAAGATGTTAAAAAAAATTGATTTGTGGTACTGAGTCTGACGCCTACATGAATTTGCCAACCAACCAAAATGTTGAAATTACTTTTCTTCAACTATTTCAGAAGCTATATTTTAATTACTATAATATACTGAGCTTATTAAGATTTTGGGATCAAGATTATTTTGGCAAGACTGCGACAATAGTATATGGACTAGCATAACAATATGCATATTAGTGGAATAAGGCATATGGGTATAAAAAGCGGCTGCATGAGGTTCCATAATTATATGATTGTATTCATATAATCCGATAAATAAAACACGGCGACTAATATTGTGGATGCTCTTTTTCTTCCCCTTCCCCTAGAATCCAATACAGCAAATGTCCTACCTGGTTCTTAATCGAGAATAATTACACATAGACATAAACACAAATACTCATTCAAAAAACTAATCTCAGTACTTGTATGACCGGCATTTGTAAGTCTGGTTTATATTCCATAGTAAGACATACAACGGAAGTAATTCTTAGTAAAGATAAGTGTGTGAGGGATTAGTATGAGGCTACAACTACTATAGAGATAGTCTTCTGAAGTACTTTGCTGCAAGATTATGTTAGAACCAAGTCCCAGGTCCGACTCAAATAACAGACGATCCACGGTATGACCTATGTGAAACACATGGCCCAGGTGGGAGACCATCCATGGTGTGGCCCAAGTGAGACTTTCCATGGTATGGCACTGATGGGAAACTTTCCATGGTATGTCCTTAGAGACCGACCATGGTATAACCCCAGGTGGGATGTAATTCATGGAATGACCCTGATGGGAGACTCCATTGTGGAATTGCTTTCACAGTATGAACTATATTAAACATTCCATAGTATCATGCGACCCTCAGGAAGTCTAGCGACCTTTATGAAAAATTTACTTCTATGCTCCATGTGGTACGAAAACCCGTGGACAATCCGTGGTATGATGCATGTTCTACGATCTACGTGGGGTGATATGTAATACGACACATGATGGAGACATATATTAAATGATCTGCATGAGGAACATGCTAGGACAAAACCCATTTTGGCGAATATAATGTATTGCAGCATGTATGATACGATATATAAGATAATTATCTTACACATGCAACCCACTCTTTCAAGGTACAATGTTATTGCACACAACGAGCTCAAAGACTTTGTCATTATTCGAATGAAATTATTCTATTCTGAAAATAAATAATAATTTGTCTCATCACAATATCTATTTATCTTTTATTTTTTTCAATTTTCCAAAAGAAGGAACAGAGAAGGGGACCAGGTGAGGATATTTCCTCAAAGGCCCAATCCTCTGTTCTTAACGCTACCTCGCTAATGCGGGAAATGGCAAATAGAAAAAAAAAAAAAAAAAAAAAAAAAATATATATATATATATATATATATATATATATATATATATATATATATATATATATATATATATATATATAGTACAAATCCTATATATATATATATATATATATATATATATATATATATATATATATATATATATATATATATATATATATATAGGATTTGTACTATTTGCAGTTTCATGACTATTCTTTACATCCTTTTTTCTATATTTCAAACAAGTTTTCTTAAATTACTCTGAAATCTTATTATAGTAACCCTAAAATAAGTTAAAAAACACATGACATAAACTTTAATTTTCGTAAAGTGTCCGGTAGCAAATCTGTGGATGTGCATTTGCGCGCAACCTTTCCTAATATGTCAAATTCTTAATAAGGAAAACAACCAGCAAGGAGAATAATAATATTTTTTCATGCTTTAAATATAGAAGTATGATAAAAATGTACTGAGAAATTACCCGTTCTTTCATTAATACATAGTGCCGGTTCTCCATTGGTCTCCATTTTGTATTCCAACGTTGTATTCGTTCACTCTCTCGGCGTCAGCTATGGAGGAAACATTGTTAAAACGCTTGTGTGAGTATACTTCTTTGTGATTAGTCATATGTTGTAAAACTTAAATATAAAGCAATTTAATGCTTAAGACTTCACTTTTGTCTCCCATAGTTCGCTTAATGCGAGTCAACTAAATATCGTTAGTCATAAGACGGGAATTTAATTTTTTTCGGCTTTGTGCAGATTTCCTCTTATTTATCACTTAATGTTTTATTCCATGTAACTTTTTTTAATTGCAATTGATTTGTGGCACGTGGGGTTGCCGGCCAATCAATGACGTTCGAAAGTGAACCGTTAATGGTAATCGAAAAGACCAATTTTGTTTTGTCGGATATAATGCCATATTTTTATTGAACTATTTTGATAGTTTTGAGGGTTTTATACTGGCGGAGCTTTACATTGTAATATATATGATTACGATTTTTACCATACCCTTAGAGTACGTTATTTTTCATGCTATGAGAATAACTTTACTTCTGCCTGACATAAAACTGTTTCCCATCCACATCCAGGCCCCACATTGCTTTCCATGGTTTACCTCAGACGTTTCACATGCCACGGTACAGTCCACTGACAGCACGTCGACCCTGGTATACTACATTATTCCAACGCTCTATTCCTGACACGCCTCGCACCCTCCTATATGTTAAGGCCCCAATTGCTCATGATCTTTTTCACTTCATCCTTCCACCTCCAAATTGGTCTCCCACTTCTGACATATATCCTTTTTATCACTTTCCTCACTTTCTCTCGTGTCTGAACCATTTCAGCATGCCCTACTCTACTCTTAACCACTTTTTATTACCACACTTCTTTCATTACTCATCACCTTGCACCACACACTGTCCTTAAAAATTTCATTTCCGTCACATCCATCCTCCTCCATACAACCCTACCTATAGCCTCGCAACCATACATTATTGGAACTGCTGTTCCTTCAAACATGCCAATTTTTGCTCTATGATAACATTCTCTCCTTCCACACATTCTAAATTACTCGCTGATCCTACGCCCTCTCCCCCACCCTGTGGGTCTTCTGCTTCCATAGTTACATTTGCTGCTAAGTCCACTCTGGGCCAGATATCTAAAACACTTCTTCCTCCAACCTTCTCCATTCAAACTTGCATCCCAATTAACTTGTCCCTCAACTCTGCTGAACCTAATAACCTTGCTCTTTTTCACATGTACTCTAAACTTTCTCCTTTCACTCACTTTTCCAAACTGTCACCAACTTCTGCAGTTTCTTGGTTGAATCAGCCACCAGTGCTGTATCAGCGAATAGCAAGTGATTCGCTTCCCATGCCTTATCATCCCCAACAGACTGCATACTAACTCATATCTCCAAAACTCTTGCATTTACATTCCTATCCACCCCACCCGTAAACAAGTTAAACCATGGAAACATCACACACCCCTGAGTAGTAGTGTAAGGAAACAGACGAATGGCTCAACCCACCCACATGCACATGTATATACATAAATGCCCTCATGCACATATACATTTCAACATATAAATAGATATACATATGTACACATGTACATATTCATACTTGCTACCTTCATCCATTCCTGTTGCCAACCTGCCACACATGAAATAGCATTCCCCTCTCCAGTGAGGTAGCGCTAGGAACACAAAAAGATCACGTTTGGTCACACTGTCTTTAGCTGTCATATGTAATGCACCGAAGCCACAGCTCCCTTTCCACATCCAGGCCCCAGAGACCTTTCCATGGTTTACCCCAGATGCTTCACATGCCCTGGTTCAATCCGCTGACAGCACATTGACTGTGGTATACCACATCATTCCAATTCACTATTCCTTGCACACCTTTCACTCTTCTATATGTTCAGGCCCCGATCGCTCAAAATCTTTTTCACTCCATCCTTCCACCTTCAGTTTGGTCTCCCGCTTCCCTTTGTTTCCTCTACCTTTGGCACATATGTCCTCTTTGCCAAACTTTCCATGTAACCAAACCATTTCAACACACCCTCTTCTCTCTCAACCCAACTCTTTATTACCACACATGTCTTACCTTTTCATTACTTGATCAAACCACCTCACACTACGCATTGCCCTCAAACATTTCATTTCCAACACATCCACCTTCCTCCCATGCCTTGCAACCATATGACATTGTTGGAACCACTATTCCTTCAAACACCCATTTTTGCTCCAAGATAATCTTACCTTCCACACATTCTTCAGTGCTCCCGAGTGCACTGGTCCAAGGTGGAATACCAAGCAGCAGACAACAGTTTATGTTAATTTGAAAAAAGTTGCTGGAAAGAAGTCAGATTGTACATATATGTTTGGCATATTTAGTTTGGTTCTTACTTTATACCTATTATGATGCTTGTTCTGTCTCAAAAATAATTTTGATTGAAATTGTATTGATGAATAGGTATGTTTGATCATTGAAAAGTAAGTTATCTGTACAGACTTAAAAAATTGCTTACAGATGGCATCTTCTGGGAAATTAGTTGCTGGATTCTTTACACACTGGTATTCACCTTTTAGGTAATAATTTTGTAATTTTTCATACACACTTTCCTTTGTTGTGAAGAATTGGTAGTACTGTTTGAATTTTAATTCTTAATACAGCATGTTATTTTCGTGATAGATTACTTTTTCGGGAGTTTGCAGGAACTAGTGAACTCTGCAGAGGGCTTTGTTCAGCTAGAAATACTTGGTAAGGCTATGAAATTTGTATATCTACTTGGTAAGGCCCTTAAATTTGAATATCTACTTGGTAAGGCCCTTAGATTTGTATATCACCAAGTTTTATATATTTTATTATACTTAGTCGGTTTCCCGCATCAGTGAGGTTGTGCATGGAAACTGGAAGAACAGCCCACTCATATGCACATACATGTACATAAATGCCCATACATGCACATATACATATCGTGTACATACAAACACGTACATACATATATACACATGTACATGTTCATACTTGCCTTCAAGTAAGTTTTGAAGTTAATTTAGGAGAAATTTTGTTTTGCTATTGTTTTTGAAGTACCTGAATTATTGTTGCACATCACATGGGACATAACATTCGAATCTTGTATTTAAACTTTAAAATAAATTGGAGTATGTAAATATACCAAGCATAGTAAGCCACAAATCTTCAACCAATTGAGCTGGTTTGTACTATTGGAGTTCTGCTTGTGGTAGAGTAATAAGACGTGTTATATATGCTATGGGTATGCCCAGTGCAGTGCATGTCATGACAATTCGCTTATATTATGTCTTTAAACACAGCCTCAGTCTAGAGGAAAACCATCATTGGTTTCATGCTTCCCAGATTGTAACCAGATGAAGATCTACAGTGTTCAGAGTTGCCCAGGACTGGATTAATGATGTGAAGGTAAGACAGGTTTGAAAGTGAACATTAGGTTTGACTAAACTTATGGCTTGCCTATCTTCAATGCTTATTGTGAGCATTCCCTTAACATAAATTTGATAGTAAACAGGGAAGGGTTGGTATCCTTGATATATGTATAATGAAGTAGCTGTCATGGCAATTATTTCATTATACTTGAAAATCTGTTGGATTTAACCCAGTTGCATTATTATAGTGATAATGTGACCCTGGTGTGAAGCATAATCTGGAAAACAAATTTTGGGAGAAATAATAGGTTTTTAACAAAGATGGCATAAAAGAAATTTGTCAAGTATAATGTGAAGGTAAGACAGGTTTGAAAGTGAACATTAGGTTTGACTAAACTTATGGCTTGCCTATCTTCAATGCTTATTGTGAGCATTCCCTTTAACCCAGTTGCATTATTATAGTGATAATGTGACCCTGGTGTGAAGCATAATCTGGGAAAACTAATTTTGGGAGAAATAATAGGTTTTTGACAAAGATGGCATAAAAGAAATTTGTCAAGTATAATGTCTGTATGATTGTTTTAAGTAACAGTAATTGAATAGGTTTGGAAGAAATGAGATCTTCTCCAATTGGCAAGTGGAGGGCAAAGTGAACAGGATAGTTGTGCATGAAAATGCAAAAGGTACACATGAATGAAAGCAAATGTGGATAAGAGTTTGTTAGTAGAGCATATCATAGTTCAGGTACACCACCAATTTTCCAGCACTCTTGGTTCCAAAGCCTTGCTAAAATAACCATTTTGCCAGACCAATCATGGTCATGTAATAATAATTCATCAACACACCTCTAACCCACTAATTATACATCTCCCGTGTATCTGAAGTATACCATGGACTGCTAGAAATTTAAATTAAACAAATATTAAATGTAAAATAAATAAATGAAATGCATTATACACCTGCTCAGGACCGAGGTGCTCATCAGCTACGAGTTTCACAAATTCGTCCACATACAGCTCCTTCGTGGTTTGCAGACCGCTTTTCTCTGCACACTTTATTCATGAAAATTCCATGGTGGTGCTTGAATCTTGGAATCCATCCTTCCCTATAGTCATGCTCATGTTGTAATTTAAGTTCTTATGGAACAACTTAGCCTAGTCCATTATCATGCTACCTGACAAGTCCATTCCATCACTCCGATGCTGTTGAAACCATTCCATCATCACTCGATCATGTTCAGTACTCTTACCATCTTAGTTTTTCTAATTGTCATTTGCTTCTTAGAATCGGTCTGCATAGAATTTCAATCTTTTCTCCCTTTGCTTCTTTATATCATAAACAGTTGATGAAACAATACTGTAGATGTCACACAGCTTATGCACCGAAATGCCATGGTCCATTTTTTTCAACAGTTCTGCTTTATCTTGGATCGACATGGACTGTTTACGACTGACTCTCATATGTCTTAGAAGCCATAGCTAGGGTTAACTTTAAGCAAAATAAAATAAGGATCTCACAGAATTGTGGTATCACCACCAACAAGTGCAGTGTAAAGAAGGTAAATAAGTGCGCTCTACACAACGCCATCTGGCCACCCAGTAAACTAGTCTGGTGGCTGCGGTAATTTTAAGTTCCCTCATAATTTGGTCCATACTAAAGGAGGTGCTGAACCATTAGTTGACGGAAAATTGGTGGTGTCTCTGTCATGTACTATCATGATGTGGGACTTGTGGCAAAAGAAATTTGTACTGGAACTAGAGTATCTATAGCTATGTGTACTTGGAATGGTGAAAAATAAACTCATTTGCAAATGTGGTACCTGCTGAAATTGCTTTGATGAAATTTTTGGTACTAACTCTGTAGTCATTACACAGCAGCACCAGGAATGGTAGAACCCACTGTTGTGGACTATAGGACATGTCTAATTTGCCAGAAGGCAGTCTGATAACAGTAGTCTGTACAAATTCTGTTATATATTGTACAAAATTTTTAACGTTTCTTTCATTTTCACAGGTGTAGATGGCTGATTCGCATGTACGCAACTGGATTAGGTAAGCAAGTAGTGTAAATTGGAAGTTTAAATCTTGTGAAAAGGACTGATTGTATGAATTTTATTGTTGTCTTGGGGCCTGAACATGCAAGAGGGAGGGGCATGAGAGAAACCATTGGAGCTGTGTGGTTTACATGAGAGAACATGCTGTGTAGTTTACACGAGAGAACATGCTGTGTAGTTTACACGAGAGAACATGCTGTGTAGTTTACACGAGAGAACATGCTGTGTAGTTTACACGAGAGAACATGATCATTTGGCTGAACCAGTGCATGTGAAGTGATCTGGGAAATCTCGAGTAATGTGGGACCTGGTTGTTCATAGGGGTCTTTGGCTTCTAAGCATTATACATGACAGCCTGAGTGGATGTGGGTGAATGAGGCAATTTCTTTAGTTCCTAATGCTACCATGCTAACATGGGAAATGAATGTTTAAAAAAAAAATGATTATTTTGCTTTGTCGCTGTCTCCCGCGTTAGCGAGGTAGCGCAACAAAGCAGACGAAAGAATGGCCCAACCCACCCACATACACATGTATATACATACAAGTCCACACATGCAAATATACATACCTATACATCTCAATGTACACATATATATACACACACAGACATACATATATACACATGTACATAATTCATACTGTCTGCCTTTATTTATTCCCATCACCACCTCGCCACACATGGAATAACAACCCCCTCCCCCCCTCATGTGTGCGAGTTAGCGCTAGGAAAAGACAACAGAGGCCCCATTCGTTCACACTCAGTCTCTAGCTGTCATGTAATAATGCACCGAAACCACAACTCCCTTTCCACATCCAGGCCCCACAGAACTTTCCATGGTTTACCGCAGACGCTTCACATGCCCTGGTTCAATCCACTGACAGCACGTCGACCCCGGTATACCACATCGTTCCAATTCACTCTATTCCTTGCCCTCCTTTCACCCTCCTGCATGTTCAGGCCCCGATCACTCAAAATCTTTTTCACTCCATATTTCCACCTCCAATTTGGTCTCCCACTTCTCCTCGTTCCCTCCACCTTTGACACATATCCTCTTGGTCAATCTTTCCTCACTCATTCTCTCCATGTGACCAAACCATTTCAAAACACCCTCTTCTGGTCTCTCAACCACACTTTTTATTTCCACACATCTCTCGTACCCTTACATTACTTACTCGATCAAACCACCTCACACCACATATTGTCCTCAAACATCTCATTTCCAGCACATCCTCCCTCCTGCGCACAACTCTATCCTTAGCCCACGCCTTGCAACCATACAACAGTGTTGGAACCACTATTCCATCAAACATACCAATTTTTGCTTTCCAAGATAATGTTCTCAACTTCCAAACATTCTTCAAGGCTCCCAGAATTTTTGCCCCCTCCCCCACCCTATGATTCACTTCCATTTCCATGGTTCCATCTGCTGCCAGATCCACTCCTAGGTATCTAAAACACTTTACTTCCTCCAGTTTTTCTCCATTCAAACTTACCTCCCAGTTGACTTGACCCTCAACCCTACTATACCTAATAACCTTGCTCTTATTCACATTTACTCTTAACTTTCTTCTTTCTCACACTTTACCAAACTCAGTCACCAGCTTCAGCAGTTTCTCACATGAATCAGCCACCAGCGCTGTATCATCAGCGAACAACAACTGACTCACTTCCCAAGCTCTCTCATCCACAACAGACTGCATACTTGCCCCTCTTTCCAAAACTCTTGCATTCACCTCCCTAACAACCCCATCCATAAACAAATTAAACAACCATGGAGACATCACACACCCCTGCCACAAACCTGCATTCACTGAGAACCAATCACTTTCCTCTCTTCCTCTTGGTTACATCCACACACATTTAGACACCCCAATCTGAGCCTTCGAGGAGGATGAGCACTCCCCGCATGACTCCTTCTGTTTCCCATTTTAGAAAGTCAAAATACAAGGAGGGGAGGGTTTCTGGCCCCCCGCTCCCGTCCCCTTTAGTCGCCTTCCACGACACGTGGGGAATGCATGGGAAGTATTCTTTCTCCCCTATCCCCAGGGATAAAAGAAAAAAATATGAAAGTATAGTTTTATAAAAGCGCTACTGTATTTACAGTTTTCTTATTTTAGGATACTATAGTAATTCTAGTAATAATCTTATCCCATATTGTACTTGCTTTTTGAATTATGCATATCCATTGGAGTTTTGTTGGATTGCCTTCAGGATAGTGCAGACTCCTTTTGAATGCTGATGTAGTTATACCATCCACATTTTTGTCTTGGTAAATGTTTCACTGGAATATTCATACATTTTTGTATCATAGGTATGTGTACAGATATAGGTCTATCTTTCATGATTATATGCTTTGATATTGGTATGTTCATAATGCCTTTTTTGTCATGCCCAAATTGTATCTACTTTCAAGGCCATGAGTTCCAGTTTCTTCAATATCTCATGTTAGTTCATATACTTCAGCAGGTCTTCAGTTTTGCTTGGTTTCTGTATTGTTCTACCATTTATTTCAATTTTAAGTAGTCACCATAAAGCATGGCAGTATTGTAACTTCACAATTGCTCTGAAATTTTTCATGTATGTGGTTGTGTATGTGAGCAATACCATACTTAGTCATTATACATTGCTTGTGAGTACTATCTCATTTGTGTATTAATGGTTAAAGCTTTCCAGTTGTGTACAGACTTCCAGGAATGTTCTTCGGTCCCTATATGGATGGGGGAAGAATACTTTGTCACTTATCTCTTTTGAGTTAGAGCTTTATTCATACTTTGGTTAGGGGTGCCATCTGTCTTGTATACATGCTTCTGTAAACAAGCAGATATACATGCCTCTGTAAAACAAGCAGAGAACCTTGTGAGCATGGTTAGGGAAATTTGGGCCTGCAACTGCTGGCAGAATAGTCTTACTTATTCCCTTGATGTTACCTTTTAATCGTTTTTCACCATACGCCAACTGTTTTCTCCTTTGATACTCAAAATGCAAGTTTTTAGTCTAGCACTAGTCATATTTGCAAAGAGCTGTTGATTTGCCAATTTGCTCAATTTATGCCATTTATTTGTGGAATCTTTCACAAGGCTTCTGTTGTGTGTTTTTCCAGGTTTGTAAATTGCTTCTACAGTTATAATTTTTACACCCAAGTCCTACATCAGCATTTGGCAGGTAGTATAAGGAAGAAACAAACGGTAGCTGGATTTATGCTTCCATTACCATGTTGTACATGTACTGAGATGCTTGTCTACCATGTACAGTACAGCCAGTTCCTCTGATATATTGTGGTTTGCCTAGACAGGTTCAAATGCTCTGGTATTTCTCAAATAATTTGGAGCAAACGCCCTCTATATCTTAAGAAGCAACCATGTTTGATCTCTGGCACATTTGATCATAATTTACAATGTAAATATATCCTTTGACCATTTTAAATGACAAACTGTAATCCGAATTAATTAAGAAATATCCCCCCGAATAAACCTCTCCACACACTATGTAAGGAGGAAAGTCGGACACATCAGGTCACATAATGTGCTCAAGTGCTCTCCACAGGGATTAGTGAATCCTGATTCACTGCAACCTTAGTGCTTTTAAGGACTTGTATCTCTGTATCTTCCCCACTCTGTCTGAGGATGTAGTAAATGAAAGTACTTGTGGTTTATTTTCTCTTTACATATGTATATATTTTTGTGCTCTATTGATGTTTCCCACATAAGTGAGATGGTGCCAGGAAACAGACGATGAACAAACCATTCACTCGTTTACACACGTATATACATAAATTCCCTTACATATACATGTGCCTACATATAGATACACAGACATAAACATATATACACATGCACATTCATACTTGCTTGCCTTCAATCCATTCCTGGTGCCACCCTGCCCCACAGGAAATAGCATCGCTGCCCCCATTTCAGCAAGGTAGCGTCAGGAAAATGCAATAAAAAGGCCACTCTTTGACACTAGCTGTCATGTGTAATGCACTGAAACCTCAGCTCCACAAACCTTTCCATGTTTTACCCCCAGACATTTTACATGACCTGGTTCAGTCCATTTACAGTACGTCAATGCCGGTATACCACATTGTTCCAATACTCTTCCTTGCATGCCTCACCCTCCTGTATGTTTGTCCCAATCACTCAAAATCTTTCACTTCATCCTTCTACCTTCAATTTGGTGTCATGCATCTCCTTGTTCTCTCCTCCTCTGACATGTATATCCTCTCCATATATGCAAACCATTTCAACATGCCCTCTTCTGCTGTGCCACACTTATTACCACACCTCTTACCCTTTCATTACTTACTCGATGAAACCACCTCGCACCACGTATTGTCCTTTAACATTTCATTAACAACACTTCCACCTTCCTCTGTACAAACCTGTCTATAGCCCATGCCTCACAACCATATAATATTGTTGGAACTACTAGTCCTTCAAACATACCAGTTTTTGCTCTGAGATAACGTTCTCTCCCACACATTCTTCATTGCTCCCAGAACCTTTGCCCCCTCCACTCTGTGACTCTCTTCTGCATACATGGTTTCATTGACTGCCAAGTCCGCTCCCAGATATTTAAATGCTTCACTTCTCCAGCATTTTTCCATTGAAACTTTCATCCCAGTTTTCTTGTCCCTGAACCCTGCTGAACCTATTAACCTTGCTCTTATTCACATTTACTCTCAACTTTCTCCTTTCACACACTTTTTCAAACTCGCCAACTTCTGCAGTTAATCTTAATCAGCAACCAGTGCTGTATCAGCAAATAGCATCTGCATCACTTCCCTGGCCCTCTCATCCTTAATAGACTGATTACTTGCCCCCCTCTCCAAAACTTGCATTTACACTCCTAACCACCACATCCATAATCAAATCATGGAGACATCACACCCCTTCCGCAGACTTGCCTTGACTAGGAACCTGTCACTCTCCTCTCTTCCTGCTCGTACATATGCCTTACAACCCCGGTAAAAGTGCCCGAGGATTGGCGGAATGCATGTCAAACTACAGAGGCATAAGTCTGTTGAGTATTCCTAGGACATCACATGGTTGAGTGTTCCTAATAAATTATATGGGAGGTTATTGAGAGGGTGAAGGCATGTACAGAGCCTCAGACTGGGGAAGAGCAGTATGGTGTCAAATGGTAGACGATGTGTGGATCAGGTGTTTGCTTTGAAGAATGTTAGAAATACTTCGAAAAAATAGGTTTGTCTGTAGCATTTATGGATATGGAGAAGGTGCATGATAAGGTTGATAGGTGCTTTGTGGAAGGTTTTAAGTGTATATTGTGTGGGAGGTAAGTTGCTGAAGCAGTGAAAAGTTTTTGCCGAGGATGTAAGGCACTTGTATGAATAGGAAGAGAGGAGTGATTGGTTCCCAGTGAATGTCTGCCAGCAGCAGGAGTGTGTGATGTCACCATGTTTGTTTAATATGTTTATGGATGGGATGGTTAGGAAGGTAAATGCAAGAGTTATGAAAAGGGGTGAATATGCAGTATGTTGGGGATTGGAGGGCCTGGGAAGCAAGTCAGTTGTTGTTCGCCAATGATACAGCTCCGGTGGCTGATTTGAGTGAGAAACTGCAGAAGTTGGTGACTGGCAATGGAAAGTGTATAAAAGGAGAAAGTTGAGAGTAGATGTGAAGAGCAAGGTTATGAGGTTCAATGGGATTGAGGGACAAGTTAATTGGGATGTAAGTTTGGAGAAAAATAGGAGGAAGTGAATTTTTTTTTTTAGATATCTGGGAGTTGACTTTGCAGCAGATGGAAGCAGAAGTGAGTCACAGGGTGGGGTGGGGGCCAAAGGTTCTGGGAGCTATGAAGAATGTGTAGGAGAGAACATTATCTCATAAGCAAAAACAGGTATGTTTTAAGGACTATAATTCCAGCAATGTTATATGGTTGCAAGGCACGGGCTATAGATAGGGATGTACAAAAGAGGGTGGATGTGTTGGAAATGAAATGGTTGAGGACAGTGTAGTGAGAGGTGGTTTGATCGAATAAGTAAAAGGGTAAGGGAGATGTGAAAATAAAATGGGAGGATAAGAGCAGAAGAGGGTGTTGAAATATCTGGACATTGGGAGAGAATTTGTGAGGAAAGATTGACAGGATATATGTCAAAGATGTAGGGAACAAGACATGAGACCAGATTGGAGGTTCAGGGATGGGTCAACATGCTGTCAGTGCACTGAACCGGGGCATGTGAAGCATTCCGGGTAAAGTATAGAAAGGTCTGTGGGGCCTGTGGGCTAAAGCAGGGGGTAGCGATGCTATTCCCTGTGGGGCAGGGTAGCGACAGGCACAGATGAAAGCAAGCAAGTATGAATATAGGTGTCCATGGAAAAGTGAATTGGAGTAATGTGGGATACTTGGGCGGGGGGATGTTGTGCTATTAGTAATGAACTGAACCAAGATGTGCAGCAGCAAGGGAACCCATGGAAAGGTCTGTGGGGCCTGGTTGTTATGGGGTTCTTGTTTTTGTTCATTACTCACAAAAGCTAGAGAATTGATGATAGCATTAGTTGGTTTGGCAAGAGAAAATTGTAGTTTGTTGTATGGTGATTACAATGATGACAATATTTTCCTTGATAACTGAGAGATTCTCAAAAGGATTCTGAATGTGTTTTTGAGGATAAAGAATATATTTTAATCTTTACTACATTTAAAGTAATTTTAATTTTTTCAGGTGCATTGGTCAAAGATGAAATACCAAGCAGTTGACAACAGTTTAAGGTAAGTTAATCTCAAAAAAGCTGTTGGAAAGAAGCGAAATTTTAAAGTTTGTATGGCATAGTTAGTTTGGTTCTTGCTTTATACTTATGATGATTGTTATCCCTGTCTCAAAAGATTGTGGATAGAAATTGTACTGATGAATAGATATGTCTGAATTTTGAAAAGTATGTTCTATAAAAACCTATGAAGAAACTGCTTTAAAGATGGTATCTACTGGAGAAGTTTGTTACTGGATTCTTTGCATACTGGTTAGCACTTTTTAGTTAATATTTTTGTATTTTGTCATACACTCTTATGTCTTAAAGATTTGCTCGTACTGTTTAAATTGGAAATTTCAATAGTGTATTTTCGTGATAGATTAATTTTTTGGTTGTTTGCAGGAACTAGTGAACACTGCAGAGGGAATTGTTCAGCTGGAAATAATTAGTAAGGCTTTTAAATTGGTATATTGCCAAAGTAACATGTTTTAAACACTTGGAGAAATTTTGTATTTTTGAATTTTTTTATGAACTTGCTGCACTATTCTTGAACGGAGAAAAACTGGAGGAAGTGAAATGTTTTAGATATCTGGAAGTGGATTTGGCAGCGGATGGAACCATGGAAGTGGAAGTAACGGTGGGGGAGGGGGCGAAGGTTCTGGGAGCATTGAAGAATGTGTGGAAGGCGAGAATGTTATCTCGGAGAGCAGACATTGGGTATGTTTGAAGGAATAGTGGTTCCAACAGTGTTACATGGTTGAGGCATGGGCTATAGATGGGGTTGTGCAGAAGAGGGTGGATTTGGTGGAAATGAGATATTTGAGGACAGTGTGGTGTGAGGTGGTTTGATCGAGTAAGTAATGAAAGGGTGAGAAAGAAGTGGTAATAAAAAGTGTGGTTGAGAGCAGAAGAGAGTGGATTGAAATGGTTTGGTCACATGGAGAGAATGAGAGGAAAGATTGACAAAGAGGATATGTTTGTCAGAGGTGGAGGGAACAAGAAGTGGGAGACCAAATTGGAGGTGGAAGGATGGAGTGAAAAGAATTTTGAGCAATTGGGGCCTGAACATACAAGAAGGTGAAAGGCACACAAGGAATAGTGAATTGGGATTGAACCAGGGCATGTGAAGTGTCTGGGGTAAACCATGGGAAGTTTTGTGGGGCCTGGATGTGGAAAGGGAGCTATGGTTTTGGTGCATTACACACGACAGCTTGAGACAGTGTGAACGAATGTGGTGTTTTGTCCATTCCTACTGCTACCTCGCGGAGTGAGGGGGGATGCTATTGCATGTGGCGGGATGGCGACAGGAATGAATAAAGGCAGCAAATATGAATTGTGCCTGTGTATGTATATATATGTAAATATGTATAGGTATGTATATGTGCATGTGTGTACATGTATATTTATACATGTGTATGTGGGTGGGTTGGGCCATTCTTTTGTCTTTCCTTGTGCTACCTTGCTAACGCGGGAGACAGTGACAAAGCATAGTAGAAATATAATCATTCGAATCTGTATTCAAACTATAGGTAAATTGGGGTATTATGTAAATAAATTGAGCTAGTTTGTACTATTGGAGTTCTACTTGTGGTAGAGTAATAAGACATTTTATATGCTTTGGGTTTGCCTAGTGCAGTGTCTTGTCATGACAGTTCACTTGTATGTTGTCTAGAGGATAACCTTCATTGGTTTCTTGATTTCCTGAGCATAATTGGATGTTGAAAATCTACAGTGGTCAGAGTTGCTTAAGACTGGATTAATGATGTGAAGGTAAGTGAACATTAATTTGACTAAACCTAAGGGTTGCATATCTTATTTATATTGAGGTTATTGATTTTTTTTACTTTCATCTAAATTTTCTAGTAAACAGGGAAGGGTTAGTATTCCAAATATACGTATAATTAAGCAGTTGTCATGGTAATTCCATTATGCTTGTAAATTGATATGGGATGTATTAGGCCCAATTACATGATTATAGTAATAATGAGACATTGGTCTGACTTGGTCTGATGCCAAATCTGGAAAGAGTAGGAGAAATAATAGGCTTTTGAAAAAGATGCCATAAAAGAAATGTCAAACATAATGACAGTATGATTGCTTTAAGTAACAATATTTGAAGAGGTTTGGAAGAAGTGAGATCTTGTCCAATTGATGAGTGGAGGGCAGAGTGCACAGTATAAAGTTATGCGAGAAAAGTCAAATGGTACGCATGAATGAAAGTGGATGTTCGTGGAGCCCATCAAAATAATGTACTCCAGGACATTGGACCTTTAGCAAAGAAATTTTGCAATGGAACTAGATTTATCTATTGCTACAAGTGTCTACTTGGAATAGTGAAAATAAAACTTGTGGGGAAATGTTGCCTTAACCACAGAAATTGATGAAATGTCCCTATGTATTGCCTTGCCACGAAAGAAGGTATTAAGGGTTTTATATGTAATTTGTAACTGCTGAAATTCCTTTGATGAAATTTTTGGTACTAACCCTGTGGTCATAACACAGCAGCACCAGGAATGGTAGAACCCACTGTTGTGGACTATAGGCCATGTGTATAATTTGCCAAAAGGCAGTCTGATAGCAGTACTCTGCACAAATTCTGTTGTATATTGTTCAAAATTCTTAATATTCCAATTTCCCTTTCACAGGTGTAGATGGCTGCTCTGCATTTATCCAACTGGATTAGGTAAGAAAGTAGTGTAAATTGGTGGAAGTTTAAATCTCTTCCATTGTGAAGAAGACTGTATGAACTTTACTGGGACCTGAACATGTAAAAGGGTGTGAGGCATGTAAGAGAAAACATTATTGGAGCTGTGTGGTGTACATGTGAGAATGTGGTCATTAACCTGAACCAAGTCATGTGATGTGAAGTGATGTGGGACTTGGTTGTTGATAATGGTCTCTGGCCTCTGTGCATTATTCATGACAATCCGAGAGTGGATGTGGTTTAATGAGGCCCTTTATTAAGAGTTCCTAATGCTAACATAGGAAGTGATGAAATTTGTAGAAAAAAAAAATTTGAGGGGATAGTTTTATGTAGCATTTATGGATCTGAAGAGTGCCTATAATAGTTGATAAGAGATGCTCTGTTGAAGGTATTAAGAGAACATGGTGTGGGAGGTAAGTTGCTAGAAGCAGTGAAAAGTTTTTATCAAGGATGTAAGGCATGCGTACGAGTAGGAAGAGAGGAAAGTGATTGGTTCCCAGTGAATGTCAGTTTGCTGCAGGGGTGCGTGATGTTTCCATGGTTGTTTAATTTGTTTATGGATGGGGTTGTTAGGGAGGTGAATGCAAGAGTTTTGGGGAGAGGGGCAAGTATGCAGTCTGTTATGTATGATGGGGCTTGAGAGTAGTTGGTTGTTCGCTGATGATAGAGCTGGTGGCAGATTCGGGTGAGAAACTGCAGAAGGTGGTGACTGAGTTTGGTAAAGTGTGTGAAAGAAGAAAGCTGAGGGTAAATATGAATAAGAGCAAGGTAATTAGGTTCATTAGGGTTGAGAGAAGTAAACTGGGAGGTAAATTTGAATGGAGAAAAACTGGAGGAAGTAAAGTGTTTTAGATATCTGGGAGTGGATTTGGCAGTGGATGGAATCATGGAAGCGGAAAGGAGTCGCAGGGTAGGGGACAGGGGGAAGGTTCTGGGAGCATTGAAGAATGTGTGGAAGGCGAGAATGTAATCTGGGAGAGCAAAAATGTGTGTTTGAAGGAATAGTGGTTCCAACAGTGTTATATAGTTGAGGCATGAGCTATAGATAGGGTTGTGCAGAGGAGGGTGTACATGTTGGAGATGTTTGAGGACAATGTGGTTTGAGATGGTTTGATTAAGTAATGAAAAGTTAAAAGAGATGCGTTGTAATAGTGTGGTTGAGAGAGCAGAAGAGGGTGTATTGAAATGGTTTGGTCACATGGAGAGAATGAGTGAGGAAAGATTTACAAAGAGGATACATGTGTTGGAGGTGGAGGGAACAAGAAGTGAGACCAAATTGGATGTGGAAGGACGGAGTGAAAAAGATTTTGAGCGATCAGGGCCTGAACATACTGGAGGGTGAAAGGCGTGCAAGGAGTCGTGATTTCAAACGATGTGCTGTCAATGGATTGAACCAGGGTATGTGTAGCATCTGGAGTAAACCATGGATGGTTTTGTGGGGCTTGGATGTGGTAAGGGAGCTGAGGTTTCAGTGCATTACACATGACAGCTAGAGACTGAGTGTGAACGAATGTGGCCTTTGTTGTCTTTTCCTAGTGCTACCTCTCACACACACGGGGGGAGGGGGGGTACCATTTCATGTGTGGTGGCAGGAATGGATGAAGGTAGCATGTATGAATATGATGTATAGATATGTATGTCAGTGTATTTTTTTTTTTTTTTTTTTTTTTTTTTTTTTTTGCCGCTGTCTCCCGCGTTTGCGAGGTAGCGCAAGGAAACAGACAAAAGAAATGGCCCAACCCACCCCCATACACATGTATATACATACGTCCACACACGCAAATATACATACCTACACAGCTTTCCATGGTTTACCCCAGACGCTTCACATGCCTTGATTCAATCCACTGACAGCACGTCAACCCCGGTATACCACATCGCTCCAATTCACTCTATTCCTTGCCCTCCTTTCACCCTCCTGCATGTTCAGGCCCCGATCACACAAAATCTTTTTCACTCCATCTTTCCACCTCCAATTTGGTCTCCCTCTTCTCCTCATTCCCTCCACCTCCGACACATATATCCTCTTGGTCAATCTTTCCTCACTCATTCTCTCCATGTGCCCAAACCATTTCAAAACACCCTCTTCTGCTCTCTCAACGACGCTCTTTTTATTTCCACACATCTCTCTTACCCTTACGTTACTTACTCGATCAAACCACCTCACACCACACATTGTCCTCAAACATCTCATTTCCAGCACATCCATCCTCCTGCGCACAACTCTATCCATAGCCCACGCCACGCAACCATACAACATTGTTGGAACCACTATTCCTTCAAACATACCCATTTTTGCTTTCCGAGATAATGTTCTCGACTTCCACACATTCTTCAAGGCTCCCAGAATTTTCGCCCCCTCCCCCACCCTATGATCCACTTCCGCTTCCATGGTTCCATCCGCTGCTAGATCCACTCCCAGATATCTAAAACACTTCACTTCCTCCAGTTTTTCTCCATTCAAACTCACCTCCCAATTGACTTGACTCTCAATCCTACTGTACCTAATAACCTTGCTCTTATTCACATTTACTCTTAACTTTCTTCTTTCACACACTTTACCAAACTCAGTCACCAGCTTCTGCAGTTTCTCACATGAATCAGCCACCAGCGCTGTATCATCAGCGAACAACAACTGACTCACTTCCCAAGCTCTCTCATCCCCAACAGACTTCATACTTGCCCCTCTTTCCAAAACTCGCATTCACCTCCCTAACAACCCCATCCATAAACAAATTAAACAACCATGGAGACATCACACACCCCTGCCGCAAACCTACATTCACTGAGAACCAATCACTTTCCTCTCTTCCTACAAGTACACATGCCTTATATCCTTGATGTAATGTATATGTATATGCTGAAATTTATAGGTATGTATATGTGTGTGTGTGGGCGTTTATGAGGATGGGTTGGGCCATTCTTTCGTATGTTTCCCTGTGCTACCTTGCTGACGCTGGAGACAGCGATAAAGAATAATGATAATAATAGTTTGATAAAAGCATTGCTGTATTTATAGATTTTGTAAGTTAGTAAATAACAATTTTTTTTTCTACAGAATGAATTGAAGACCGAGTAACTCCGTCAATAATTGTAAGTATGCTTAGCATAGTTAATTCATTTTATGCCATGAACATTATCATCATCTGGGTCTTAAATGTGTAGATGGAAATAATTCTGAAAATTATGTATATTTTTTGTTACTGATTTACTAATTCATTGAATTTGTTTTACAGATGGTGTGTACTGGTGGAACTTGTGATTAGTGGATGGATGTTGCATATTTCATCTACCTTTATTTTGTTTTAAACATGATGATATATACTTCCTTGGATGTCTGAATTAAAATGAAGCAATACCTACCTCTGATATGTAAATATGAAAACTGTGTAATGTTAATGTTCATATCATTCATTGAGATATTTTGCAGGAATTGGCAGCATCTAGTTTTTGGAAGAGGAAACAATCTGAGAAATAAGATAAGGCTTCAGACAATTATATTTTAGGATACTCTAGTCATATTTTAGGGTATGGTAGTAATTCTAGTTATACGAAAGTAGTGTAATGTTCATATTCATTGAGGTATTTTGCAAGAATTGGCAGCATCTAGTGTTTGAAAGGGAAACCATCTCTTTAGAAATAAGGTAAGGCCTCTTACATTTATCATATTTAGGATACTTTAGGATGTTGCATCTTTCATCTACCTTTATTTTGTTTTAAATATGATATATACTTCCTTGGATCTCTGAATTAAAATGAAGCAATACCTACCTCTGGGAAGGAGAATTGTGTGAGGAAGTACCAGGAGAGACTGAGTACAGAATGGAAAAAGGTGAGAACAATGGAAGTAAGAGGAGTGGGGGAGGAATGGGATGTATTTAGGGAATCAGTGATGGATTGCACAAAAGATGCTTGTGGCATGAGAAGAGTGGGAGGTGGGTTGATTAGAAAGGGTAGTGAGTGGTGGGATGAAGAAGTAAGATTATTAGTGAAAGAGAAGAGAGAGGCATTTGGACGATTTTTGCAGGGAAAAAATGCAATTGAGTGGGAGATGTATAAAAGAGAGACAGGAGGTCAAGAGAAAGGTGCAAGAGGCGAAAAAGAGGGCAAATGAGAGTTGGGGTGAGAGAGTATCATTAAATTTTAGGGAGAATAAAAAGATGTACTGGAAGGAGGTAAATAAAGTGCGTAAGACAAGGGAGCAAATGGGAACTTCAGTGAAGGGCGCAAATGGGGAGGTGATAACAAGTAGTGGTGATGTGAGAAGGAGATGGAGTGAGTATTTTGAAGGTATGTTGAATGTGTTTGATGATAGAGTGGCAGATATAGGGTGTTTTGGTCGAGGTGGTGTGCAAAGTGAGAGGGTTAGGGAAAATGATTTGGTAAACAGAGAAGAGGTAGTAAAAGCTTAGTGGAAGATGAAAGCCGGCAAGGCAGCAGGTTTGGATGGTATTGCGGTGGAATTTATTAAAAAAGGGGGTGACTGTATTGTTGACTGGTTGGTAAGGTTATTTAATGTATATATGACTCATGGTGAGGTGCCTGAGGATTGGCGGAATGCGTGCATAGTGCCATTGTACAAAGGCAAAGGGGATAAGAGCGAGTGCTCAAATTACAGAGGTATAAGTTTGTTGAGTATTCCTGGTAAATTATATGGGAGGGTATTGATTGAGAGGGTGAAGGCATGTACAGAGCATCAGATTGGGGAAGAGCAGTGTGGTTTCAGAAGTGGTAGAGGATGTGTGGATCAGGTGTTTGCTTTGAAGAATGTATGTGAGAAATACTTAGAAAAGCAAATGGATTTGTATGTAGCATTTATGGATCTGGAGAAGGCATATGATAGAGTTGATAGAGATGCTCTGTGGAAGGTATTAAGAATATATGGTGTGGGAGGCAAGTTGTTAGAAGCAGTGAAAAGTTTTTATCGAGGGTGTAAGGCATGTGTATGTGTAGGAAGTGGAAAGTGATTGGTTCTCAGTGAATGTAGGTTTGCGGCAGGGGTGTGTGATGTCTCCATGGTTGTTTAATTTGTTTATGGATGGGGTTGTTAGGGAGGTGAATGCAAGAGTTTTGGAAAGAGGGGCAAGTATGAAGTCTGTTGTGGATGAGAGAGCTTGGGAAGTGAGTCAGTTGTTGTTCGCTGATGATACAGCGCTGGTGGGTGATTCATGTGAGAAACTGCAGAAGCTGGTGACTGAGTTTGGTAAAGTGTGTGAAAGAAGAAAGTTAAGAGTAAATGTGAATAAGAGTAAGGTTATTAGGTACAGTAGGGTTGAGGGTCAAGTCAATTGGGAGGTAAGTTTGAAGAGAAAGTGGAGGAAGTAAAGTGTTTTAGATATCTGGGAGTGGATCTGGCAGCAGATGGAACCATGGAAGCGGAAGTGAATGATGGGGTGGGGGTAGGGGCGAAATTCCTGGGAGCCTTGAAGAATGTGTGGAAGTCGAGAACATTATCTCGGAAAGCAAAAATGGGTATGTTTGAAGGAATAGTGGTTCCAACAATGTTGTATGGTTGCGAGGCGTGGGCTATGGATAGAGTTGTGCGCAGGAGGATGGATGTGCTGGAAATGAGATGTTTGAGGACAATGTGTGGTGTGAGGTGGTTTGATTGAGTAAGTAACGTAAGGGTAAGAGAGATGTGTGGAAATAAAAAGAGCGTGGTTGAGAGAGCAGAAGAGGGTGTTTTGAAATGGTTTGGGCACATGGAGAGAATGAGTGAGGAAAGATTGACCAAGAGGATATATGTGTCGGAGGTGGAGGGAACGAGGAGAAGAGGGAGACCAAATTGGAGGTGGAAAGATGGAGTGAAAAAGATTTTGTGTGATCGGGGCCTGAACATGCAGGAGGGTGAAAGGAGGGCAAGGAATAGAGTGAATTGGAGCGATGTGGTATACCAGGGTTGACGTGCTGTCAGTGGATTGAATCAAGGCATGTGAAGCGTCTGGGGTAAACCATGGAAAGCTGTGTAGGTATGTATATTTGCGTGTGTGGACGTATGTATATACATGTGTATGGGGGTGGGTTGGGCCATTTCTTTCGTCTGTTTCCTTGCGCTACCTCGCAAACGCGGGAGACAGCGACAAAGTAAAAAAAAAAAAAAAAAATGTATGTGTACATGTTATGTACATGGGCATTTATGTATTTGTGGATGGGCCATTCTTCATCCGTTTCTTGGATGCGGGAAAGAGCAATTAAGTATATATTTATTTTTTTATATATACTTTATCGGTCTTTCGCGTTGGCGAGGTAGCACAAGGAAACAGACGAAAGAATGGCCCAACCCACCCACATACACATGTATATACATACACGTCCACACACACGCATATACATTCGTATACATATATATACACACATACAGATATACACACGTACATAATTCATACTGTCTGCCTTTATTCATTCCCGTCGCCACCCCGCCACACATGAAATGACAACCCCCTCCCTCTGAATGTGTGCGAGGTAGTGCTAGGAAAAGACAACAAAGGCCACATTCATTCACACTCGGTCTATAGCTGTCATGTATGATGCACCAAAACTTCAGCTCCCTTTCCACATTCAGGCCCCACAAAACTTTCCATGGTTTAACCCAGACGCTTCACATGTCCTGGTTCAATCCATTGACAGCACGTTGACCCTGGTATATCACATCGTTCCAATTCACTCTATTCTATTCCTTGCACGTCTTTCACCCTCCTGCATGTTCAGGCCCCGATCACTCAAAATCTTTTTCACTCCATCTTTCCACCTCCAATTTGGTTTCCCACTTCTCATTCCCTCCACCTCTGACAAATATATCTGTTTGTCAATCTTTCCTTGCTCATTCTCTCCATGTGACCAAACCATTTCAAAACACCCTCTTCTGCTATCTCAACCACACTTATTATTACATCTCTTACCCTTTCATTACTTACTCGATCAAACCACATCACACCACATATTGTCCTCAAACATCTCGTTTCCAGCACATCCACCCTCCTCCGCACAACTCTATCTATAGCCCACGCCTCGCAACCATATAACATTGTTGGAACCACTATTCCTTCAAACACCCATTTTTGCTTTCCAAGATAACGTTCTCGACTTCCACACAGGTTTCGACACTCCTGGAACATTCGCCCCCCCTCCCCCACCCTATGATTCACTTCCACTTCCATTGTTCCATCCACTGCCATATCCACTCCCAGATATCTTAAAATTTCACTTCAGTTTTTCTCCATTCAAACTTACCTCCCAGTTGACTTGTCCCTCAACCCTACTGTACCTAATAACCTTGCTCTTATTCACATTTACTTTTAGCTTTCTTCTCTCACACACTTTACCAAACTGTCACCAGCTTCTGCAGTTTCTCACCCGAATCAGCCACCAGCACTGTATCATCAGCGAACAACTGACTCTCTTCCCAAGCTCTTTCCCAAGAAGGCATATGAGAGTTGATAGAGATGCTATTAGGTATTAGGAATATATGGTGTGGGAGGCAAGTTGTTAGCAATGAAAAGTTTTTAATCGAGGCATGTGTACGTGTAGGAAGAGAGGAAATTGATTGGTTCTCGGTGAATGTTGGTTTGTGGCAGGGGTGCGTGGTCTCCATGGTTGGTAATTTGTTTATGGATGGGGTTGTTAGGGATGTGAATGCAAGAGTTTTGGAAAGAGGGGCAACTATGCAGTCTGTTGTGGATGAGAGGGTTTGGGAAGTGTCAGTTGTTCATTGATGATACAGCGCTGGTGGCTGATTCGGGTGAGAAACTGCAGAAGCTGGTGACTGAGTTTGGTAAAGTGTGTGAGAGAAGAAAGCTAAGAGTAAATGTGAATATGAGCAAGGTTATTAGGTACAGTAAGGTTGAGGGACAAGTCAATTGGGAGGTTAGTTTGAATGGAAAAAACGAAGTGAAGTGTTTAGATATCTGGGAGTGGATTTGGCAGTGGATGGAAAAATGGAAGCGGAAGTGAATCATGGTGGGGGAGGGGGAGAAATTTCAGGGAGCGTTGAAAAATGTGTGGAAGGCGAGAACATTATCTCGGAAAGCAAAAATGTGTATGAAGGAATAGTGGTTCCAACAATGTTATATGGTTGCGAAGTGTGGGCTATAGATAGGGTTGTGCGGAGGAGGGTGGATGTGTTGGAAATGAGATGTTTGAGGACAATGTGGTCTGAGGTGGTTTGATCGAGTAAGTAATGAAAGGGTAAGAGAGAGGTGTGGTAATAAAGTGTGGTTGAGTGAGCAGAAGAGGGTGTATTGAAATGGTTTGGTTACATGGAGAGAATGAGTGAGGAAAGATTGACAAAGAGGATATATTGTCAGAGGTGGAGGGAACGAGAAGTGGGAGAGCAAATTGGAGGTGGAAGGATGGAGTGAAAAAGATTTTGAGCGATCGGGGCCTGAACATGTAGGAGAGTGAAAGGGTGCAAGGAATAGTAAATTGGAATGTGTGAGGAAAGATTGACAGGATATATGTCAGGTGTAGGGAACAAGACACGAGACCAGATTGGAGGTTCAAGGATGGGTCAGCATGCTGTCAATGGACTGAACCAGGGCATGTGAAGCGTCTGGGGTAAAGTATAGAAAAGTCCGTGGGGCCTGGATGTGGATAGAGAGTTGTGGTTTCTGTGCATTACACATGACAGCTAGAGACAGTAGGAACGAATGTGACTTTTTTTTTTTTCTCTTCCTGGCATTACCTCACTGAAGCAGGGGGTAGCGACAGGCACAGATGAAAGCAAGCAAGTATGAATATAGGTGTGCATGGAAAAGTGAATTGGAGTAATGTGGGATACTTGGGCAGTTGGATGTTGTGCTATTAGTAATGGACTGAACCAAGATGTGCAGCAGCAAGGGGAACCCATGGAAAGGTCTGTGGGGCCTGATTGTTATGGGGTTCTTGTTTTTGTTCATTACTCACAACTGCTAGAGAACTGATGATAGCATTAGTTGGTTTGGCAAGAGAAAATTGTAGTTTGTTGTATGGTGATTACAATGATGACAAAATTTTCCTTGATATCTGAGAGATTGTCAAAAGGATTCTGAATGTGTTTTTGAGGATAAAGAATATATTTTAATCTTATCTACATTTAAAGTAATTTTGATTTTTTCAGGTGCATTGGTCAAAGGTGAAATACCAAGCAGTTGACAACAGTTTAAGGTAAGTTAATTTGAAAAAAGCTGTTGGAAAGAAGTGAAATTGTAAAGTTTGTATGGCATAGTTAGATTGTTTGGTTCCTGCTTCATACTGATGATTGTTATCCCTGTCTCAAAAGATTATGTGGATAGAAATTATACTGACGAATAGATATGTCTGAATTTTGAAAAGTATGTTCTGTACCAACTTATGAAGAAACTGCTTTACAGATGGCATCTACTGGGCAGTTTGTTACTGGATCTTTTGCACACTGGTTAGCACTTTTTAGTTAACATTTTTGTATTTTGTCATACACACTCATGTCTTGAAGATTTCCTAGTGCTGTTTAAATTGGAAATTTTAATAGGATGGTATTTTCGTGAGATTAATTTTTCGGGTATTTGCAGGAACTAGTGAACACTGCAGAGGCAATTGTTCAGCTGGAAATAATTGGTAAGGCTTTTAAATTGGTATATCGCCAAAGTAACATAGTTTTAAAGTTTACATTTGGAGAAATTTTGTATTTTTGAATGGAGAAAAACTGGAGTAAGTGAAATGTTTTAAATATCTGGAAGTGGATTTGGCAGCGGATGGAAGTGGAAGTAACAGGGTGGGGGAGGGGGCGAAAGTTCTGGGAGCATTGAAGAATGTGTGGAAGGCGAGAATGTTATCTCGGAGAGCAGACATGGGTATGTTTGAAGGAATAGTGGTTCCAACAATGTTACATGGTTGAGGCATGGGCTGTAGATAGGGTTGTGCAGAAGAGGGTGGATGTGGTGGAAATGAGATATTTGAGGACAATGTGGTGTGAGGTGGTTTGATCGAGTGAGTAATGAAAGGGCGAGAGAGAAGTGGTAATAAAAAGTGTTGTTGAGAGCAGAAGAGGGTGGATTGAAATGGTTTGGTCACATGGAGAGAATGAGAGGAAAGATTGAAAAAGAGGATATGTTTGTCAGAGGTGGAGGCAACGAGGAGAAGTGGGAGACCAAATTGGAGGTGGAAGGATGGAGTGAAAAGGATTTTGAGCAATCGGGGCCTGAACATCCAGGAAGGTGAAAGGCACGCAAGGAATAGTGAATTGGAACAATGTGGTATACCGGGGTCGACATGCTGTCAATGGATTGAACCAGGGCATGTGAAGCATCCTGGGTAAACCATGGAAAGTTTTGTGGGGCCTGGATGTGGAAAGGGAGCTGTGGTGTCAGTGCATTACACATCACAGCTTGAGACAGTGTGAACGAATGTGGCCTTTCGTCCTTTCCTACTGCTACCTCGCGGAGGGAGGGGGGATGCTATTGCATGTGGTGGGATATCGACGGGAATGAATAAAGGCAGCAAGTATGAATTGTGCCTGTGTATATATGTCTGTGTATGTATATATGTGTAAATATGTATAGGTATGTATATGTGCGTGTATGTATATACATGTGTATGTGGGTGGGTTGGGCCATTCTTTCGTCTTTCCTTGTGCTACCTCGCTAACGTGGGAGAGAGCGACAAAGTATAATAGAAATATAATCATTCAAATCTGTATTCAAACTATAGGTAAATTGGGGTATTATGTAAATAAATTGAGCTAGTTTGTACTATTGGAGTTCTGCTTGGGTAGAGTAATAAGACGTTTTATACGCTTTGGGTTTGCCCAGTGCAGTGCCTGTCATGACTTCACTTGTATGTTGTCTAGAGGATAACCTTCATTGGTTTTGTGATTCCCAGAGTGTAATTGAATGTTGAAAATCTACAGTGGTCAGAGTTGCCTAAGACTGGCTTTATGATGTGAAGGTAAGTGAACATTAATTTGACTAAACCTAAGGGTTGCATATCTTGTTTATATTGAGCATTTTCTTAATTTTTTTTTAATTTCATCTAAATTTTCTAGTGAATAGGGAATAGATAGTTTTTTTTTTTTTTTTTTTTTATACTTTGTCGCTGTCTCCCGCGTTTGCGAGGTAGCGCAAGGAAACAGACGAAAGAAATGGCCCAACCCCCCCCCCCATACACATGTACATACACACGTCCACACACGCAAATATACATACCTACACAGCTTTCCATGGTTTACCCCAGACGCTTCACATGCCTTGCTTCAATCCACTGACAGCACGTCAACCCCTGTATACCACATGACTCCAATTCACTCTATTTCTTGCCCTCCTTTCACCCTCCTGCATGTTCAGGCCCCAGATATATGTATAATTAAGCAATTGTCTTGGTAATTCCATTATGCTTGAAAATTGGTATAGGATTTTTTTTTTTTTTTTTCCGCTGTCTCCCGCGTTTACGAGGTAGCGCAAGGAAACAGACGAAAGAAATGGCCCAACCCACCCCCATACACATGCCTTGATTCAATCCACTGACAGCACGTCAACCCCGGTATACCACATCGCTCCAATTCACTCTATTCTTTGCCCTCCTTTCACCCTCCTGCATGTTCAGGCCCCGATCACACAAAATCTTTTTCACTCCATCTTTCCACCTCCAATTTGGTCTCCCTCTTCTCGTTCCCTTCACCTCCGACACATATATCCTCTTGGTCAATCTTTCCTCACTCATTCTCCCCATGTGACCAAACCATTTCAAAACACCCTCCTCTGCTCTCTCAACCACGCTCTTTTTATTTCCACACATCTCTCTTACCCTTACGTTACTTACTCGATCAAACCACCTCACACCACACATTGTCCTCAAACATCTCATTTCCAGCACATCCATCCTCCTGCGCACAACTCTATCCATAGTCCACGCCTCGCAACCATACAACATCGTTGGAACCACTATTCCTTCAAACATACCCATTTTTGCTTTCCGAGATAATGTTCTCGACTTCCACACATTCTTCAAGGCTCCCAGAATTTTCGCCCCCTCCCCCACCCTATGATCCACTTCCGCTTCCATGGTTCCATCCGCTGCCAGATCCACTCCCAGATATCTAAAACACTTCACTTCCTCCTGTTTTTCTCCATTCAAACTCACCTCCCAATTGAATTGACCCTCAACCCTACTGTACCTAATAACCTTGCTCTTATTCACATTTACTCTTAACTTTCTTCTTTCACACACTTTACCAAACTCAGTCACCAGCTTCTGCAGTTTCTCACATGAATCACCCACCAGCGCTGTATCATCAGCGAACAACAACTGACTCACTTCCCAAGCTCTCTCATCCCCAACAGACTTCATACTTGCCCCTCTTTCCAAAACTCTTGCATTCACCTCCCTAACAACCCCATCCATAAACAAATTAAACAACCATGGAGACATCACACACCCCTGCCGCAAACCTACATTCACTGAGAACCAATCACTTTCCTCTCTTCCTACACGTACACATGCCTTACATCCTCGATAAAAACTTTTCACTGCTTCTAACAACTTGCCTCCCACACCATATATTCTTAATACCTTCCACAGAGCATCTCTATCAACTCTATCATATGCCTTCTCCAGATCCATAAATGCTACATACAAATCCATTTGCTTTTCTAAGTATTTCTCACATACATTCTTCAAAGCAAACACCTGATCCACACATCCTCTACCACTTCTGAAACCACACTGCTCTTCCCCAATCTGATGCTCTGTACATGCCGTCACCCTCTCAATCAATACCCTCCCATATAATTTGCCAGGAATACTCAACAAACTTATACCTCTGTAATTTGAGCACTCGCTCTTATCCCCTTTGCCTTTGTACAATGTCACTATGCACGCATTCCGCCAATCCTCAGGCACCTCACCATGAGTCATACATACATTAAATAACCTTACCAACCAGTCAACAATACAGTCACCCCCTTTTTTAATAAATTCCACTGCAATACCATCCAAACCTGCTGCCTTGCCGGCTTTCATCTTCCGCAAAGCTTTTACTACCTCTTCTCTGTTTACCAACTCATTTTCCCTAACCCTCGCACTTTGCACACCACCTCGACCAAAACACCCTATATCTGCCACTCTATCATCAAACACATTCAACAAACCTTCAAAATACTCACTCCATCTCCTTCTCACATCACCACTACTTGTTATCACCTCCCCATTTGCGCCCTTCACTGAAGTTTCCATTTGCTCCCTTGTCTTACGCACTTTATTTACCTCCTTCCAGAACATCTTTTTATTCTCCCTAAAATTTAATGATACTCTCTCACCCCAACTCTCATTTGCCCTTTTTTTCACCTCTTGCACCTTTCTCTTGACCTCCTGTCTCTTTCTTTTATACGTCTCCCACACAATTTCATTTTTTTCCCTGCAAAAATCGTCCAAATGCCTCTCTCTTCTCTTTCACTAATACTCTTACTTCTTCATCCCACCACTCACTACCCTTTCTAATCAACCCACCTCCCACTCTTCTCATGCCACAAGCATCTTTTGTGCAATCCATCACTGATTCCCTAAATACATCCCATTCCTCCCCCACTCCCCTTACTTCCATTGTTCTCACCTTTTTCCATTCTGTACTCAGTCTCTCCTGGTACTTCCTCACACAAGTCTCCTTCCCAAGCTCACTTACTCTCACCACCCTCTTCACCCCAACATTCACTCTTCTTTTCTGAAAACCCATACAAATCTTCACCTTATCCTCCACAAGATAATGATCAGACATCCCTCCAGTTGCACCTCTCAGCACATTAACATCCAAAAGTCTCTCTTTCGCGCGCCTGTCAATTAACACGTAATCCAATAACGCTCTCTGGCCATCTCTCCTACTTACATAAGTATACTTATGTATATCTCGCTTTTTAAACCAGGTATTCCCAATCATCGGTCCTTTTTCAGCACATAAATCTACAAGCTCTTCACCATTTCCATTTACAACACTGAACACCCAATGTATACCAATTATTCCCTCAACTGCCACATTACTCACCTTTGCATTCAAATCACCCAACACTATAATCTGGTCTCGAGCATCAAAACCACTAACACACTCATTCAGCTGCTCCCAGGATGTATTAGACCTAATTACATTATTATAGTAATAATGAGACCTTGGTCTGATGCCAAATCTGGAAAGAGTTTAGGAGAAATAATAGGCTTTTGAAAAGGATGTCATAAAAGAAATGTCAAACATAATGTCAGTATGATTGCTTTAAGTAACAATATTTGAAAAGGTTTGGAAGACGTGAGATCTTGTCCAATTGATGAGTGGAGGGCAGAGTGCACAGTATAAAGTTATGCAAGAAAAGGCAAAAGGTATGCGTGATTGAAAGTGGATGTGAATATGAGCTTGTTAGCAGACCCATCAAAATAATGTACTCAAGGACATTGGACCTTTAGCAAAGAAATTTTGTAATGGAACTAGATTATCTATTGCTACAAGTGTATACTTGGAATAGTGAAAATAAAACTTGTGGGGAAATGTTGCCTTAAGCACAGAAATTGATGAAATGTCCCTATGCATTGCCTTGCCACGAAAGGTATTAGTGGTTTTGTATGTAATTTATAACTGCTGAAATTCCTTTGATGAAATTTTTGGTACTAACCCTGTGGTCATAACACAGCAGCACCAGGAATGGTAGAACCCACTGTTGTGGACTGTAGGTCATGTGTCTAATTTGCCAAAAGGCAGTCTGATAGCAGCACTCTGCACAAATTCTGTTGATTATATTGTTCAAAATTCTTAATATTCCAATTTCCCTTTCACAGGTGTAGATGGCTGATCTGCATTTATCCAACTGGATTAGGTAAGAAAGTAGTGTAAATTGGTGGAAGTTTAAATCTCTTCCATTGGGTATTATGTAAATAAATTGAGCTAGTTCGTACCATTGGAGTTCTACTTTTGGTAGAGTAATAAGACATTTTATATGCTTTGGGTTTGCCTAGTGCAGTGTCTTGTCATGGCAGTTCACTTGTATGTTGTTTAGAGGATAACCTTCATTGGTTTCTTGATTTCCTGAGCATAATTGGATGTTGAAAATCTACAGTGGTCAGAGTTGCCTAAGACTGGCTTAATGATGTGAAGGTAAGTGAACATTAATTTGACTAAACCTAAGGGTTGCATATCTTGTTTATATTGAGCTTTTTCTTAATTTTTTTTTCACTTTCATCTAAATTTTCTAGTAAACAGGGAAGGGTTAGTATTCCAGATATATGTACAATTAAGCAGTTGTCATGGTAATTCCATTATGTTTGTAAATTGATATGGGATTTATTAGGCCCAATTACATGATTATAGTAATAATGAGACCTTGGTCTGATACCAAATCTGGAAAGAGTAGGAGAAATAATAGGCTTTTGAAAAAGATGCCATAAAAGAAATGTCAAACATAATGACAAAATGATTGCTTTAAGTAACAATATTTGAAAAGGTTTGGAAGAAGTGAGATCTTGTCCAATTGATGAGTGGAGGGCAGAGTGCACAGTATAAAGTTATGCAAGAAAAGTCAAAAGGTACACATGAATGAAAGTGGATGTTCTTGGAGCCCATCAAAATAATGTACTCCAGGACATTGGACCTTTAGCAAAGAAATTTTGCAATGGAACTAGATTTATCTATTGCTACAAGTGTCTACTTGGAATAGTGAAAATAAAACTTGTGGGGAAATGTTGCCTTAACCACAGAAATTGATGAAATGTCCCTATGTATTGCCTTGCCACGAAAGAAGGTATTAAGGGTTTTATATGTAATTTGTAACTGCTGAAATTCCTTTGATGAAATTTTTGGTACTAACCCTGTGGTCATAACACAGCAGCACCAGGAATGGTAGAACCCACTGTTGTGGACTATAGGCCATGTGTATAATTTGCCAAAAGGCAGTCTGATAGCAGTACTCTGCATAAATTCTGTTGTATATTGTTCAAAATTCTTAATATTCCAATTTCCCTTTCACAGGTGTAGATGGCTGATCTGCATTTATCCAACTGGATTAGGTAAGAAAGTAGTGTAAATTGGTGGAAGTTTAAATCTCTTCCATCGTGAAGACTACCGATTGTACGAATTTTATTGGGGCCTGAACATGTAAGAGGGTGTGAGGCATGTAAGAGAATACATTATTGGAGCTGTGTGGTGTACATGAGAGAATGTGGTCATTAAGCTGAACCAAGGCATGTGAAGTGATGTGGGACTTGGTTGTTGATAGTGGTCTCTGGCCTCTGTGTATTATTTATGACAATCCGAGAGTGAATATGGTTTAATGAGGCCATTTATTAAGAGTTCCTAATGCTAACATGGGAAGTGATGAAATTTGGAGAAAAAAAATTTGAGAGGATAGTTGTAAATGTGAATAAGAGCAAGGTTATTAGGTACAGTAGGGTTGAGGGTCAAGTCAATTGGGAGGTGAGTTTGAATGGAGAAAAACTGGAGGAAGTGAAGTGTTTTAGATATCTGGGAGTGGATCTGTCAGCGGATGGAACCATGGAAGCGGAAGTGGATCATAGGGTGGGGGAGGGGGCGAAAATTTTGGGAGCCTTGAAAAATGTGTGGAAGTCGAGAACATTACCTCGGAAAGCAAAAATGGGTATGTTTGAAGGAATAGTGGTTCCAACAATGTTGTATGGTTGCGAGGCGTGGGCTATGGATAGAGTTGTGCGCAGGAGGATGGATGTGCTGGAAATGAGATGTTTGAGGAAAATGTGTGGTGTGAGGTGGTTTGATCGAGTAAGTAACGTAAGGGTAAGAGAGATGTGTGGAAATAAAAAGAGCGTGGTTGAGAGAGCAGAAGAGGGTGTTTTGAAATGGTTTGAGCCCATGGAGAGAATGAGTGAGGAAAGATTGACCAAGAGGATATATGTGTCGGAGGTGGAGGGAACGAGGAGAAGAGGGAGACCAAATTGGAGGTGGAAAGATGGAGTGAAAAAGATTTTGTGTGATCGGGGCCTGAACATGCAGGAGGGTGAAAGGAGGGCAAGGAATAGAGTGAATTGGAGCGATGTGGTATACAGGGGTTGACGTGCTGTCAGTGGATTGAATCAAGGCATGTGAAGCGTCTGGGGTAAACCATGGAAAGCTTTGTAGGTATGTATATTTGCGTGTGTGGACGTGTGTATGTACATGTGTATGGGGGGGGGGGTTGGGCCATTTCTTTCGTCTGTTTCCTTGCGCTACCTCGCAAACGCGGGAGACAGCGACAAAGTATAAAAAAAAAAAAAAAAAAAAAAAAAGTTGTATATAGCATTAATGGATCTGGAGAAGGCATATAATAGTTTATAGAGATGCTCTGTTGAAGGTATTAAGAGAATATGGTGTGGGAGGTAAGTTGCTAGAAGCAGTGAAAAGTTTTTATCGAGGATGTAAGGCATGCGTACGAGTAGGAAGAGAGGAAAGTGATTGGTTCCCAGTGAATGTCAGTTTGCTGCAGGGGTGCGTGATGTTTCCGTGGTTGTTTAATTTGTTTATGGATGGGGTTGTTAGGGAGGTGAATGCAAGAGTTTTGGAGAGACAGGCAAGTATGCAGTCTGTTATGGATGAGAGGGCTTGAGAAGCGAGTCGGATGTTCGCTAATGATAGAGCTGGTGGCAGATTCGGGTGAGAAACTGCAGAAGGTGGTGACTGAGTTTGGTAGTGTGAAAGAAAACTGAGTAAATGTGAATAAGAGCAAGGTAATTGGGTTCAAACTGAGAGTAAATGTGAATAAGAGCAAGGTAATTAGGTTCATTAGGGTTGAGAGAAGTAAATGGGGAGGTAAATTTGAATGGAGAAAAACTGGAGGAAGTAAAGTGTTTTAGATATCCGGGAGAGGATTTGGCAGTGGATGGAATCATGGAAGTGGGAGTCACAGGGTGGGGTAGGTGTTGAAGGTTCTGGGAGCGTTGAAGAATGTGTGGAAGGCGAGAACGTAATCTTGGAGAGTAAAAATGGGTATGTTTGAAGGAATAGTGGTTCCAACAGTGTTATATGGTTGTGAAGCATGAGCTATAAATAGGGTTGTGCGGAGGAGGGTGTACCTGTTGGAAATGTTTGAGGACAATATGTGGTTTGAGATGGTTTGATCGAGTAAGTAATGAAAGGGTAAAAGAGATGTGTTGTAATAGTGTGGTTGAGATAGCAGAAGAGGGTGTATTGAAATGGTTTGGTCACATGGAGAGAGTGAGTGAGGAAAGATTGACAAAGAGGATACATGTGTTGAAGATGGAGGGAATGAGAAGTGGGAGACCAAATTGAATGTGGAAGGATGGAGTAAAAAAGATTTTGAGCAATCGGGGCCTGAACATACTGGAGGGTGAAAGGTGTGCAAGGAAGAGTGAATTCAAATGATGTGCTGTCAATGGATTGAACCAGGGCATGTGAAGCATCTGGAGTAAACCATGGAAGGTTTTGTGGGGCCTGGATGTGGAAAGGGAGCTGTGGTTTAGGTGCATTACACATGACAGCTAGAGGCTGAGTGTGAGCGAATGTGGTCTTTGTTGTCTTTTCCTGGTGCTACCTCGCACTCACGCGGGGAGGGGGCTGCCATTTCATGTGTGGTGGCGGGAATGGATGAAGGTAGGATGTATGAATATGATGTATATATATATGTATGTCAGTGTATGGATATGTATGCATACGTTGAAATTTATAGGTATGTATATGTGCATGTGTGGGTGTTAATGTATATAATGATAATGATAGTTCTATTAAGGCATTGCTGTATTTACAAATTTGGTAAGTTTAGTAAAAGACTTTTTTTTTCTACAGAATGAATTGAAGACCGAGTTACTCCATCGGTAATTGTAAGTATGCTTAGCATAGTTAATTCATTTTATGCCATGAACATTATCATCGGGGTCTTAAATGTGTAGATGGAAATAATTCTGAAAATGATTAATTATATATATTTTTGTTAATGATTTACTAATTCATTGAATTTGTTTTACAGATGGTGTGTACTGGTGGAACTTGTGATTAGTGGATGAATGTTGCATATTTCATCTACCTTTATTTTGTTTTAAATATGATGATATATAGTTCTTCCTTGGATGTCTGAATTGAATTGAAGCAATACCTACCTCTGATATGTAAATATGAAAACTGTGTAATGTTAATGTTCATATCATTCATTGAGATATTTTGCAGGAATTGGCAGCATCTAGTTTTTGGAAGGGGAAACAATCTGAGAAATAAGGTATGGCTTCAGACGATTATATTTTAGGATACTCTATAGTAATTCTAGTTATACAAAAATAG
The DNA here is from genome assembly GCF_036320965.1 of Panulirus ornatus. NCBI lineage: Eukaryota > Metazoa > Arthropoda > Malacostraca > Decapoda > Palinuridae > Panulirus > Panulirus ornatus. Next base: position 41,132,632 of record NC_092269.1, read on the forward strand.
TGTAATGTTCATATTCAGTGAGGTATTTTGCAAGAATTGGCAGAATCTAGTGTTTGAAAGGGAAACCATCTCTTGAGAAATAAGGTAAGGCCTCTTACAATTATCATTTTTAGGATACTCTTATTTTTATAGTAACTCTAGTAATACTCTTATTCCTTATTCTACTTGCTTTTTGAATTATGCTAATCTATTGGAGGTTTGTTGAATTGCCTTTAGCATAGAGTACAGACTCCTTTTGAATGCTGATGTCGTTATACCATCCACATTTCTAATTTGTCTTCATACATGTCTGGTTCACGGGAACATTCATTAATTTCATCTCTTAGGTATGTGTACAGATAGAGGTGTATCTTTCATGAATATATGCTTTAAGATTGGGATGTTCATAATGTCATTTTTGTCATACCCAATTTGTTACATATCCTCTCAAGGCCAGAGTTCCAGTTCCTTCAATATCTCATGGTAGTTCATATACTACAGACCTTAAATTTTACTTGGTTTCTATTCTACTTATTTCAGTTTTAAGTGGTCACCATAAAGCATGGCAGTATTGTAATTTGCTTCATAATTACTCTGGAAGTGAGTGATTGGTTCCTAGTGACTCGGTCTGCAGCAGGGGTGTGTTATGTCCCCATGATTGTTTAATTTGTTAATGATTAAGGAGGTAAATGCAAGAGTTGGAGAGAATGTCAAGTGTGCAGTGTGTTGGGGATGAAAGGTCCTGGGAAAAGTCAGTTTGCCAGTGATACAGCTCTAGTGGCTGATTCAACTGAGAAACTGCAGAAGATGGTGATTGAGTTTGGAAAAGTTGAGAGTAAATGTGAATAAGAGCAAGGTTGAGGGACAGGTTAATTAGGACGAGTTTGAATGGAGAAAAATGGAAGTGAAGTGTTTTAGATATCTGGGAGTGGACTTAGCAGCAAATGCATCCATGGAAGTGGAAGAGTAACAGGAAGGGGGAGGTGGGTGAGGGTTCTGGAAGTGATGAAGAATGTGTGGAAGGAGAGAATGTTATGTTGGAGATTGAAAATGAGTATGTTTGAAGGAATAGTAGTTCCAGTATTGTTATATGGTTGAAGCATGGGCTTTAGATAGGGTTGTACAAAGGAGGGTACATGTGTTGGAAAATAAATGTTTGAGGACAATATGGGGTGAGGTAGTTTGATAAAGTAAGTGATGAAAGGATGAGAGATGTGTGGAAATAGTTGAGAGAGCAGAAGAGGGTGTTGAAATGGTTTAGACTTATGGAGAGAATGAGAGGAAAGATTGACAGGTTATATGCATCAGAGGTGAAGGGAACAAGCAGAGGTAGATAACCAAATTGGAGGTGGAAGAATAGTGAAAACATTTGAGCGATTGGGGCCTGAACATACAGGAAGGCAAGGTGTGCAAGGAATAGGGTGAATTGGAACAGTGGTATCCTGGGGTCAAGATGACCATGGAAAGGTCTGTGGGGCCTGGATGTGGATAGGGAGCTGTGGTTTTGGTGCATTACAAATGAGAGCCAGAGATTGAGGATGAATGTATTGTGGCCTTTTCTGTCTGTTTTTCCGCTACCTCACTGAAGAGGGGATACTCATGCTGTTTTCTTTGGTGAAGGGTAGTGTCAGGAATGGATGAAGGTAAGCAAGTATGAACATGTACTTGTCTATATATGTCTATATATGTCCCCTATGGGGATAGGGGAGAAAGAATACTTCCCACGTATTCCCTGCGTGTCGTAGAAGGCGACTAAAAGGGGAGGGAGAGGGGGACTGGAAATCCTCCCCTCTCATTTTTTTTAATTTTCCAAAAGAAGGAACAGAGAATTGAGCCAGGTGATGGTATTCCCTCAAAGGCCCAGTCCTCTGTTCTTAACACTACCTCGCTAATGCGGGAAATAGCGAATAGTTTGAAAGAAAGTATGTATGTGTACATGTTATGTACATGGGCATTTATGTATTTGTGGATGGGCCATTCTTCATCCGTTTCTTGGATGCGGGAAACAGCAATTAAGTATATATTTATTTTTTTATACATACTTTATCGGTCTCCCACGTTGGCGAGGTAGTGCAAGGAAACAGATGAAAGAATGGCCCAACCCACCCACATATGTATATACATACATGTCCACATGCACATATACATATGTATACATATATATATTCTTTTTTTTTCTTTCAAACTATTCGCCATTTCCCGCATTAGCGAGGTAGCGTTAAGAACAGAGGACTGGGCCTTTGAGGGAATACCCTCACCTGGCCCAATTCTCTGTTCCTTCTTTTTTTTTTTTATTTTCATTATACTTTGTCGCTGTCTCCCGCGTTTGCGAGGTAGCGCAAGGAAACAGACGAAAGAAATGCCCCCCCCCCCCATACACATGTATATACATACGTCCACACACGCAAATATACATACCTACACAGCTTTCCATGGTTTACCCCAGACGCTTCACATGTCCTGGTTCAATCCATTGACAGCATGTTGACCCCGGTATACCACATCGTTCCAATTCACTCTATTCCTTGCACGCCTTTCATGCTCCTGCATGTTCAGGCCCCGATCACTCAATCTTTTTCACCCCATCTTTCCACCTCCAATTTGGTCTCCCACTTCTCGTTCCCTCCACCTTTGACAATATATCCTCTTTGTCAATCTTTCCTCATTCATTCTCTCCATGTAACCAAACCATTTGAATTGAACCAAACTGTTTGAATGGAAAGAACTGGAGGAAGTGAAGTGTTTAGATATCTGGGAGTGGATTTTGCAACGGATGGAAAAATGGAAGCGGAAGTGAGTCACAGGGTGGGGGAGGGGGAGAAATTTCTGGGAGCGTTGAAAAATGTGTGGAAGGCGAGAACATTATCTTGGAAAGCAAAAATGTGTATGTTTGAAGGAATAGTGGTTCCAACAATGTTATATGGTTGTGAAGTGTGGGCTATAGATAGGGTTGTGCAGAGGAGGGTGTGTGTGTTGGAAATGAGATGTTTGAGGACAATGTGGTCTGTGGTTTGATCGAGTAAGTAATGAAAGTGTAAGAGGGATGTGTGGTAATAAAAAGTGTGGTTGAGAGAGCAAAAGAGGGTGTATTGAAATGGTTTGGTTACATGGAGAGAATGAGAGGAAAGATTGACAAAGAGGATATATTGTCAGAGGTGGAGGGAACGAGAAGTGGGAGACCAAATTGGAGGTGGAAGGATGGAGTGAAAAAGATTTTGAAGTGATCGGGGCCTGAACATGTAGGAGAGTGAAAGGGTGCAAGGAATAGTGAATTGGAATGATGTGGTATACCAGGGTCGACATGCTCTCAATTGATTGAACCAGGGTGTGTGAAGCGTCTGGGGTAAACTATGGAAAGTTTTGTCGGGCCTGGATGTGGAAAGGGAGCTGTGGTTTTGTTGCATTATACATGGCAGCTAGAGACTGACTGAACGAATGTGGCCTTTGTTGTCTGTTCCTAGCACTACCTTGGTTGTCATTTCATGTGTGGTGGAATGGCGACGGGAATGAATAAAGGCAGCAAGTATGAATTATGTACATGTGTATATATGCATATGTAAGTGTAGGTATATATATGTATTTTTAATGTATAGGTATGTATATGTGCGTGTGTAGACGTTTATGTATCTACATTTGTATGTGGGTGGGTTGGGCTGTTCTTTCATCTGTTTCCTTGCGCTACCTCACTAACGCGGGAGACAGCAACAAAATATAAATGAATAAAATAATGTGGTTTCAGAAGTGGTGGAGGATGTGTGGATCAGGTGCTAGCTTTGAAGAATGTGAGAAATATTTAGAGATATATTTGTACATGGCACTTACGGATTTAGAGAAGGTATATGATGAGGTGGATAGAGATTCTTTGTGGAAGGTCTTGTGTATGGTGTGGTAGACAAGCTGCTAGGTGTAAGGCTTATGTGCGAGCAGGAAGAGGGTCTGTCTGAGGTAGGGGTTTGTGATGTCCCCATGGTTGCTTAATTTGTTTTTGGATAAGGTGGTTTGGGAGGTAAATTCAAGTTTTGGAGGGGTAAGTATGCAGTTTGTTGGGGATGAGAGGGCCTGGGAAGCGAGTCCATTGTTGTTTGCCAATGATAAACCACTAGTGGCTGATTCAAGTGAGAAACTTCAGAAGTTGGTGACTGTGTTTGGAAAAGTGGGAATGGAGAAAGTTGAAAAGTAAATGTGAATTAGCAAATTTATTAGGTTCAGCAGGGTTTGGGAGCAAATTAATTGGGATGAAAGTTTGAATGTAGAAAAATTGGAAGTCAAGTGTTTTAGATATCTGGGAGTGAACTTGGCAGCGAATGGAACCACAGAAGTAGAAGGGAGTCAAAAGGTGGGGGAGGGGGGAAGGTTCTGGGAACGATGAAGAATGTGTGGAAAGGGAGAATGTTATCTTGAAAAGCAAAAATTTGTATGTTAGAAAGAGTAGTAGTTCCAGTAATATCATATGGTTGTGGGGCATGGCCAGTAGGTAGGTGGGTGGATGTGAAAATGTTTGCGGATCTTGTGGTGTGAGATCGCTTGATCGATTAAGTACTGAAAATAGGAGAGGTAAGTGGGTGAGACAGCAGGAGAGGGTGTTGAAATAGTTTGGGCATATGGAGAGGATGAGTGAGGAAAGATTGACAGAGGATATATGTTTCAGGTGGAGTGAACAAGAAGTGGAAAACCAAATTTGGAGGTGGAAAGATGGAGTAAATTGGGTTTTGAGTGATCTGGGCCTGAACTTGCAGGAGGTTGAGAGGCGTGGAAGGGATAGTGAATTGGAACGATGTGTTATAATGAGGTCAACGTGCTGTATATGGACTGAACCAGGGCATTTGAAATGTATGGGTAAAACATGAAAAGGTCTGTGGGGCCTGGATGTGGATAGGGAGATGTGGTTTTGGTGTATAACACAGAGATGGCTCTGGAATAGATGAAGGCATGGAAATATGAATATGTACATGTGTATATATGTATTATATGTACATGAATGTATATATGAGTGGATGAGTCTTTCTTCATGTTAACTGGCACTGCCTTGCTATTGAGAAACTGTGATCAATAGAAAACTTGTAAATGTGGTTAACGCTGAAGAGGATGCATTGAAATGGTAGCTGTTATGACTTGTACTGGAAGTGAAGGGAACAAGGGGGACACCAAATTGAGGACTAAAGGATGGAGAAAAGTAATCTGTCCCTAGGGCCTGAAAATGTAGAAGGGTAAAAGGTGTGTATGGCATAGTGAATTAGAGCGATATGATATACAAAGGGGATGACATGCTGTCATTACTGGACTGAACCAAGACATGCAGGAGCATGGGAACCCATGGAAAGGCCTGCGGGGCCTGGTTTTGGATATGGGGCTCTTGTTTTGGTTCATTACACACAACAGATTAGTTGGTTAAGCAAGAAAAAATTGTAGTTTGTTGTATGGTGATGACAGTGATGACAAAATTTTTCTTTATCGGAGAGATTGTCAAAAGGACTGAACGTGTGTTTGAGACTTTAAAAAAAAAGTTTTAAACTTTTCTACATGTGCTTTTTTTTTTTCTTATGTGCATTGGTCAAGGGTGAAATACCTGGCAGTTGACAGTTTAAGCTAAGTTAACAAAAAAAAGTTGCTGGAAAGTGAATTTGTAAAGTTTGATTGGCATATTTAGTTTCCTGCTTAATATGTTATGATGCTCGTTATCCCTGTCTCTAAGGATAATTTGGATGGAAATTGTACTGATGAATAGGTGTGTGAATACTGAAATATGTGTTATCTGTACAAACTTATGGAGAAATTGCTTTACAGATGGCATCTACTGGGGAAATTTCACTCAATTCTTTACACAGTTTAGCACTTTTTAGTTTTTTTATTTTGTCATACACACTCCTTTGTCTTAAAGATTTAGATTTGACTAACACTAAGGCTTGCATACTTTGTGTTTTTATTGCGCATTTTCTTGAATTAATCTAAATTTTCTTGTAAACAGGGCTGTGTTAGTATCCCAAATATATGTACAATAAAGCAGATGTCTTGGCAATTACATAATGCTTGAAAATTGGTATTGGATGGATTAAATCCAGTTATATTATTATAGTAATAATGAGGCTCTGGTCTGATGCAAAATCTGGAAAGAAAGAGTTTTGGGATAAATATTAGGCATGAAATGTGTCGTGAAAGAACTGTCAGTCAGTCAGTTTGATTGTTTTAAGTAACAATATTTGAAAAGGTTTGGAAGAAGTGAGACCTTGTCCAATTGATGAGTGGATGGCAGATTGTACAGTATAAAGTTTTGCAAGAAAAGTCAAGAGGTACTCATGAATGAAAGTGGATGTGGATATGAGCTTGTTAGTGGAGCCCATCAAAATAATGTACCCCAGGACATTGGACTTTTAGCATAGAAATTTTGTAATGGAACTAGAGTATCTATAGCTACAAGTGTATATTTGGAATAGTGAAAATGAAATTTGTGGGCAAATGTTGCCTTAACCACAGAAATTGATGAAATGTCCCTATGTACTGCCTTACCACTAAAGAAGGTATTAGGGGTTTTGTATGTAATTTGTAACTGCTGAAATTCCTTTGATGAAATTTTTGGTACTAATCCTGTGGTCATAACACAGCAGCACCAGGAATGGTAGAACCCACTGTTGTGGACTATAGGCCATGTGTCTAATTTGCCAAAAGGCAGTCTGATAACGGTACTCTGTACAAATTCTGTTGTATATTGTTCAATATTCTTATTATTCCAATTTCCCTTTCACAGGTGTAGATGGCTGATCTGCATTTATCCAACTGGATTAGGTAAGAAAGTACTGTAAATTGGTGGAAGTTTAAATCTCTTCCATTGTAAAGAGGGCCGATTGTACAAATTTTATTGGAGGTGTGTGGTATACGTGAGAGAATGTGGTCATTGGGCTGAACCAGGGCATGTTAAGCGATATGGGACTTTGTTGTTGTTGAGGGTCTCTGACCTCTGTGCATTATTCACGACAGTCCAAGAGTGGATTTGGTTTAAGGAGGCCATTTATTAAGAGTTTCTAATTCTAACATGGGAAATGATGAAAATTAAAAAAATTTTGAAAGGATTGTTTTATAAAAGCATTGCAGTATTTACAGATTTGGTACATTGGGTGTTTTATAAAAGCATTGCAGTATTTACAAATTTGGTACGTTGGGTAAATAACTTGGAGAATGAATTGAAGACTGTGTTACTCCATCAGTAATTGTAAGTATGCATGGCATACAGTAACCTTCAATTCTAGTTTTATGGTTTGAACATGATTATTATCTGGTAGAAGGCAACTAAAGGTCGAGGAAACGGGTGGCTGTAAGTCCTCCCCTTGTTTTTTTCCTTTTCTTTTTAATTTTCCAAAAGAAGGAACAGAGAAGGGGGCCAGGTGAGGATAATCTTCAAAGGCCCAGTCCTCTGTTCTTAACGCTACCTCGCTAATGCGGGAAATGGCGAATAGTATGAGAGAAAGAGAATAAAAAGATGTTTTGGAAGGAGGTATATAAAGTACATAAGACAAGGGAACAAATGGGAACATCAGTGAAGGGGGCTAATGGGGAGGAGATAACGAGTAGTGTGGCGAATAGTATGAGAGAAAGAGAATAAAAAGATGTTTTGGAAGGAGGTATATAAAGTACATAAGACAAGGGAACAAATGGGAACATCAGTGAAGGGGGCTAATGGGGAGGAGATAACAAGTAGTGGTGATGTGAGAAGGAGATGGAGTGAGTATTTTGAATTTTTGTTGAATGTGTTTGATGATAGAGTGGCAGATATAGGGTGTTCTGGTCGAGGTGGTGTGCAAAGTGAGAGGGTTAGGGAGAATGATTTGGTAAACAGAGAAGATGAAAACCGGCAAGGCAGCAGGTTTAGATGGTATTGCAGTGGAATTTATTCAAAAGGGGGGGTGACTGTTTTGACTTGTTGGTAAGATTATTTAATGTATGCATGACTCATGGTGAGGTGCCTGAGGATTGGCAGAATGCTTGCATAGTGCCATTGTACAAAGGAAAAGGGGATAAAAGTGAGTGCTCAAATTGGAGGTATAAGTTTATTGAGTATTCCTGGGAAATTATATGGGAGGGTATTGATTGAGAGGGTGAACGCATATAGAGAGCATCCGATTGGGGAAGAGCAGTGTGGTTTCAGAAGTGGTAGAGGATGTGTGGATCAGGTGTTTGCTTTGAAGAATGTATGTGAGAAATACTTAGAAAAGCAAATGGATTTGTATGTAGCATTTATGGATCTGGAGAAGGCTTATGATAGTGTTGATAGAGATGCTCTTTGGAAGGTATTAAGAATATATGGTGTGGGAGGCAAGCTGTTAGAAGCAGTGAAAAGTTTTTATCAAGGATGTAAGGCATGTGTATGTGTAGGAAGAGAGGAAAGTGATTGGTTCTCAGTGAATGTTGGTTTGTGGCAGGGGTGCGTGATGTCTCTGTGGTTTAATTTGTTTATGAATGGGATTGTTAGGGAGGTGAATGCAAGAGTTTTAGAAAGAGAGGAAAGTATGCAGTCTGATGGGGTTGAGAGAGCTTGGGAAGTGAGTTAGTTGTTGTTTGCTGGTGGCTGATTCTGGTGAAAAATGCAGAAGCTGGTGACTGAGTTTGGTAAAAAGTGTGAAAGAAGAAAGCTGAGAGTAAATGTGAATAAGAGCAAGGTTATTGGGTACAGTAGGGTTGAGGGACAAATCAACTGGGAGGTAAGTTTGAGTGGAGAAAAACTGGGAGGAAGTGAAGTGTTTAGATATCTGGGAGTGGATTTGGCAGCAGATGGACACATGGAAGCGGAAGTGAATCATAGGGTGGGGAGGGGGCGAAAGTTCTGGAAGCGTTAAAAAATGTGTGGAAGTTGAGAACGTTATCTTGGAAAGGAAAAATGGGTATGTTTGAAGGAATAGTGGTTCCAACAATGATAGATGGTTGCGAGGCATGGGCTGTAGATAAGAGTTGTGCGGAGGGAGAGGGTGGATGTGCTGGAAATGAGATGTTTGAGGACATTATGTGGTGTGACATGGTTTGATAGAGTAAGTAATGAAAGGGTAGTGTGGTAATAAAAAGAGTGTGGTTGAGGGAGCAGAAGAGGGTGTTTTGAAATGGTTTGGTCACATGGAGAGAATGAGTGAGGAAAGATTGACAAAGAGGATATTTTGTCAGAGGTGGAGGGAACGAGGAGAAGTGGGAGAACAAATTGGAGGTGGAAAGATGGAGTGAAAAAGATTTTGTGTGATCGGGGCCTGAACATGCACGAAGGTGAAAGGCGTGCAAGGAATAGAATGAATTGGAACGATGTGGTATAACGGGATTGACGTACTGTCAATGGATTGAACCAGAGCATGTGAAGTGTCTGGGGTAAACCATGGAAAGTTTTGTGGGGCCTGGATGTGGAGAGGGAGCTGTGGTTTCGGTGCATTATACATGACAGCTAGAGACTGAGTGTGAACGAATGTGGCCTTTGTTGTCTTTTCCTAGCAGTACCTTGCGCACATGCGGGAGGAGAGGGTTTTCATTTCATGTGTGGCGGGGTGGCAACGGGAATGAATAAGGGCAGACAGTATGAATTATGTACATGTGTATATATATATATATTTATTTATTTATTTTGCTTTGTCGCTGTCTCCCGCGTTTGCGAGGTAGCGCAAGGAAACAGACGAAAGAAATGGCCCAACCCATCCCCATACACATGTATATGCATACATGTCCACACACGCAAATATACATACCTATACATCTCAATGTACACATATATCTACACACACACACACACATACATATATACCCATGCACACAATTCACACTGTCCTCCTTTATTCATTCCCATCGCCACCTTGCCACACATGGAATACCATCCCCCTCCCCCCTCATGTGTGCGAGGTAACGCTAGGAAAAGACAACAAAGGCCCCATTTGTTCACACTCAGTCTCTGTCATGCAATAATGCCCGAAACAACAGCTCCCTTTCCACATCCAAGCCCCACACAACTTTCCATGGTTTACCCCAGACGCTTCACATGCCCTGATTCAATCCACTGACAGCACGTCAACCCCAGTATACCACATCGATCCAATTCACTCTATTCCACGCCCACCTTTCACCCTCCTGCATGTTCAGTTCCCGATCACTCGAAATCTTTTTCACTCCATCTTTCCATCTCCAATTTGGTCTCCACTTCTCCTCGTTCCCTCCACCTCCGACACATATATCCTCTTGGTCAATCTTTCCTCACTCATTCTCTTTGTGCCCAAACCATTTCAAAACACCCTCTTCTGCTCTCTGAACCATGCTCTTTTTATTTCCACACATCTCTCTTACCCTTGCATTACTTACTCGATCAAACCACCTCACACCACACATTGTCCTCAAACATCTCATTTCCAGCACATCCACCCTCCTGCGCACAACTCTATCCATAGCCCACGCATTGCAACCATACAACATTGTTGTAACCACTTTTCCTTCAAACATACCCATTTTTGCTTTGAGATAATGTTCTCGACTTACACACATTCTTCAAGGCTCCCAGGATTTTCGCCCCCTCCCCCACCCTATGATTCACTTCCGCTTCCAGATCCACTCCCAGATATCTAAAACACTTTACTTCCTCCAGTTTTTCTCCATTCAAACTTACCTCCCAATTGACTTGACCCTCAACCCTACTGTACCTAATAACCTTGCTCTTATTCACATTTACTCTTAACTTTCTTCTTTCACACACTTTACCAAACTCAGTCACTAGCTTCTGCAGTTTCTCACATGAATCAACCACCAGCGAACAACAACTGACTCACTTCCCAAGCTCTCTCATCCACAACAGACTTCATACTTGCCCTTCTTTCCAAAACTCTTGCATTCACCTCCCTAACAACCCCATCCATAAAGAAATTAAACAACCATGGAGACATCACACACCCCATGCTGCAAACCTACATTCACTGAGAACCAATCACTTTCCTCTCTTCCTACACGTACACATGCCTTACATCCTCGATAAAGACTTTTCACTGCTTCTAACAACTTGCCTCCCGCACCATATATTCTTAATACCTTCCACAGAGCATCTCTATCAACTCAATCATATGCCTGCTCCAGATCCATAAATGCTACATACAAATCTATTTGCTTTTCTAAGTATTTCTCACATACATTCTTCAAAGCAAACACCTGATCCACACATCCTCTACCACTTCTGAAACCACACTGCTCTTCCCCAATCTGATGCTCTGTACATGCCTTCACCCTCTCAATCAATACCCTCACATATAATTTACCAGGAATACTCAACAAACTTATACCTCTGTAATTTGAGCACTCGCTCTTATCCCCTTTGCCTTTGTACAATGGCACTATGCACACATTCCACCAATCGTCAGGCACCTCACCATGAGTCATAAATACATTAAAGAACCTTACCAACCAGTCAACAATGCAGTCACCCCCTTTTTTAATAAATTCCACTGCAATACCATCCAAACCTGTTGCCTTGCCAGCTTTCATCTTCTGCAAAGCTTTTACTACCTCTTCTCTGTTTACCAAATCATTTTCCCTAACTCTCTCACTTTGCACACCACCTCGACCAAAACACCCTATATCTGCCACTCTATCATCAAACACATTCAACAAACCTTCAAAATACTCACTCCATCTCCTCACATCACCACTACTTGTTATCACCTCCCCATTTGCGCCCTTCACTGAAGTTCCCATTTGCTCCCTTGTCTTACGCACTTTATTTACCTCCTTCCAGAACATCTTTTTATTCTCCCTAAAAGAGTTTTGGAAAGAGGGGCAAGAATGAAGTATGTTGTGGATGAGAGAGCTTGGGAAGCGAGTCACTTGTTCGCTGATGATACAGCGCTGGTGGCTGATTCATGTGAAAAACTGCAGAAGCTGGTGACTGAGTTTGGTAAAGTGTGTGAAAGAAGAAAGTTAAGAGTAAATGTGAATAAGAGCAAGGTTATTAGGTACAGTAGGGTTGAGGGTCAAGTCAATTGGGAGGTTAGTTTGAATGGAGAAAAACTGGAGGAAGTAAAGTGTTTTAGATATCTGGGAGTGGATCTGGCAGCGGATGGAACCATGGAAGTGGAAGTCAATCATAGGGTGGGGGAGGGGGCGAAAATTCTGGGAGCCTTGAAGAATGTGTGGAAGTTGAGAACATTATCTCCAAAAGCAAAAATGGGTATGTTTGAAAGAATAGTGGTTCCAACAATGTTGTATGGTTGCGAGGCGTGGGCTATGGATAGAGTTGTGCGCAGGAGGATGGATGTGCTGGAAATGACATGTTTGAGGACAATGTGTGGTGTGAGGTGGTTTGATCGAGTAAGTAATGCAAGGGTAAGAGAGATGTGTGGAAATAAAAAGAGCAGAAGAGGGTGTTTTGAAATGGTTTGGACACATGGAGAGAATGAGTGAGAAAAGATTGACCAAGAGGATATATGTGTTGGAGGTGGAGGGAACGAGAAGTGGAAGACCAAATTGGATGTGGAAAGATAGAGTGAAAAAGATTGTGTGATCGGGGCCTGAACATGCAGGAGGGTAAAAGTAGGGCAAGGAATAGAGTGGATTGGATCGATGTGGTATACCGGGGTTGATGTGCTGTCAGTGGATTGAATCAGGGCATGTGAAGCGTCTGGGGTAAACCATGGAAAGTTGTGTGGGGTCTGGATGTGGAAAGGGAGCTCTGGTTTCGGGCATTGTTGCGTGGCAGCTAGAGACTGAGTGTGAACGAATGGGGCCTTTGTTGTCTTTTCCTAGTGCTACCTCGCACACATGAGGGGGGAGGGGGATGGTATTCCATGTGTGGCGATGGGAGTGAATGGGGGCAGACAGTGTGAATTGTGTGCATGGGTATATATGTATGTGTCTGTGTATGTATATATATGTGTACATTGAGATGTATAGGTATGTATGTTTGCGTGTGTGGACGTGTGTGTGTGTATACATTGTGTATGGGGGTGGGTTGGGCCATTTCTTTCGTCTGTTTCCTTGCGCTACCTGGCAAACGCGGGAGACAGCAACAAAGCAAAATAAAAATAAATAAATATATATACGTTTAAATATCTATATTATATATATATATATATATATTATCCCTGGGGATAGGGGATTAAGAATACTTCCCACGTATTCCCTGCGTGTCGTAGAAGGCGACTAAAAGGGGAGGGAGCGGGGGGCTGGAAATCCTCCCCTCTCTTTTTTTTTTTTTTTTTTTATTTTCCAAAAGAAGGAACAGAGGGGGCCAGGTGAGGATATTCCAAAAAAGGCCCAATCCTCTGTTCTTAACGCTACCTCGCTATCGCGGGAAACGGCGAATAGTATGAAAAAAAAAAAAAAAATATACGTTGAGATGTATAAGTATATATATGTGCATGTGTGGACATGTATGTATATACATGTGTATGTGGGTGTGTTGGGCCATTCTTTCGTCTGTTTCCTTGCACTACCTCGCTAACGCGGGAGACAGCGACAAAGTATGATCAAATAAATGCGGGAGACAGCGACAAAGTATAAAATAAATAAATATATATATATATATATTTTTTTTTTTTTTTCCCCCCCCAAAAGAAGGAACAGAGAAGAGGGCCAGGTGAGGATATTTCCTCAAAGGCCCAGACCTCTGTTCTTAACGCTACCTCGCTGTCGCGGGAAATGGCGGATAGTAAAAAAAAAAAAAAATTACCGATTTAATAATTCATTGAATTTGTTTTACAGATAGTGTGTACTGGTGGAACTTGTGATCATTGGATGGATGTTGCTATACATACTAGCAAGAGGTAAGTTCTTTGGGCTTTGTTTTTCAAATTTCCTAGCATTGTTTATGGTTAACGTAAAAACTTATCAGATATTCAAATCCTAGTTTTTATTTCACAAAGTTTTAGGTCTTGTAAATATAGTTTGTAATGCTTTGAAGAATAACAAGACCTTTTCAATGTTTACTTTATCCTTTATCTTTGAGAATCTTGGATTTTGCAGATGATCACATTATTTATGTGATAAAAACAATTTTAACCAGTAATTTTAATTTTTCATTTTTTTGTCCACAGACTGCTTATTAAACGTGGCAAATTTGTATTTGTGGACCTGCAAACACAGGTCCTTGGTATTGACTGTGGGATCCTTGCAGTCTTATAGTTTTTAAGCAAATGGTTCCTAAATTGATGATTCTACCCTACCCGTGTTTGTAAATCCTTAGACATAAGGATCTGATTTCTACACTGATCAAAATTTGAAAGATGATTCATTTCTAATTCAAAATTGATGCTTTTTTTGTATTATAGATAGGCAAGGTTTACAATGGTAATAGGAAGTGGTAGATGACTTTTATCATTCCTTTTGTAATAAATGTGCAAATAAAATTTTTTTTTTTACTAACCTTCATGTCCACATACCTTGTGTAAAACTGGTTTTTATCTTAACCTATTACTATTTGCTTCTGCAGTTCTGAAAATACTTGGCAAAATTTAATATTTTTCTTGTAAATGTAGAGCAAAGTGAATTATGGCTGTGAAAGGGTTCGGAATCATTAGCACTAAATGAATGTTTACAATTTACATGATCCATCTTACTGAAAAATTTTTGAGGGAACTGTCATAATTTGTTTTCTGTTGAAGATTAGCACAGTGTGGATAACTATAAATCTTTACTAATATTTAAATAAATTATGAAGACTATGTTAGAACACCAATGATGAGGCATCATCAGTGTCTAAAATGGGCTTTGTGCTGACACTTCTTTCCACTCGCACATTGTATTTGCTAATGTTTTAGAGGGAACTAGCATGAATAGCATGTGTTGAGCAATATTTAATAGCATAATTATGCAATTTTACATTATTTGCTATTAGTTTGAGCTTTTGAGAACTTAAAAGTGTATTGAAAGTAAACACATCTAAAAGATGATTTTGCATTTGTACACTTGCCCATTATAATTTACATTTGAGTTTGGAAAGGAACTGAAACCATCTTGTCTTAACGGGCCGCCTTGGATCAAGCATACAAGTCCAATGCCAAGTTGCGGCTATTGGTCTAGTTAAAATAGATGTAACAAGAAAGAATGGCCCAACCCAGCCACATACACGTATATACATAAATGCCCACACGCACATATACATACCAATACATTTCAACGTAAACATATACATACACAGACATGAACATATACACGTACATCTTCATACTTGCTGCCTCCATTCATTCCCGTTGCCACCCTGCCACACATGAAAAGCATCACCACACACACAAACACACAAAGTAGTGCTAGGAAAAGGCCACATTCATTTGTTTATTATACTTTGTCACTGTGTCCCACGTTAGCGAGGCAGCGTAAGGAAACAGATGAAGGAATGGCCCAAACCACCCAGATATGTATCTATATAAATGCCCACACACATATACATACCTATTCATTTCAACGTATACGTATACAGACATATATACACATGTACGTATTCATACTTGCTGCCTTCATCCATTTTTTTTTTTTTTTTTTGTAATATTCACCATGGTTTGTTCGCTGATGATACAGCGCTGGTAGCTGATTCATGTGTGAAACTGCAAAAGCTGGTGACTGAGTTTGGTAAAGTGTGTGAATGAAGAAAGCTGAGAGTAAATGTGAATAAGAGCAAGGGTATTAGGTATAGTAGGGTTGAGGGTCAAGTCAATTGGGAGGTAAGTTTGAATGGAGAAAAACTGGAGAAGTGAAGTGTTTTAAATATATGGGAGTGGATTTGGCAGTGGATGGAACCATGGAAGTGGAAATGACTCATAGGGTGGGGGAGGGGGCGAAAATTCTGGGAGCCTAGAAGAATGTGTGGAAGTCGAGAACATTATCTCGGAAAGCAAAAATGGGTATGTTTGATGGAATAGTGGTTCCAACAATGTTGTATGGTTGCGAGGTGTGGGCTATGGATAGAGTTGTGCGCAGGAGGATGGATGTGCTGGAAATGAGATGTTTGAGGACAATGTGTGGTGTGAGGTGGTTTGATCGAGTAAGTAACGTAAGGGTAAGAGAGATGTGTGGAAATAAAAAGAGCGTGGTTGAGAGAGCAGAAGAGGGTGTTTTGAAATGGTTTGGGCACATGGAGAGAATGAGTGAGGAAAGATTGACAGAGGATATATGTGTCGGAGGTGGAGGGAACGAGGAGAAGAGGGAGACCAAATTGGAGGTGGAAAGATGGAGTGAAAAAGATTTTGTGTGATCGGGGCCTGAACATGCAGGAGGGTGAAAGGAGGGCAAGGAATAGAGTGAATTGGAGCGATGTGGTATACAGGGGTTGACGTGCTGTCAGTGGATTGAATCAAGGCATGTGAAGCGTCTGGGGTAAACCATGGAAAGCTGTGTAGGTATGTATATTTGCGTGTGTGGACGTGTGTATGTACATGTGTATGGGGGGGGGGGGCCATTTCTTTCGTCTGTTTCCTTGCGCTACCTCGCAAACGCGGGAGACAGCGACAAAGTATAAAAAAAAAAAAAAAAAAATATACTTTCATACTATTCACCATTTCCTGCGTTAGAGAGGTAGCGGTAAGAACAGAGGACTGACTGGGTCTTTCAGGGAATATCCTCACCTGGCCTCCTCCTCTTCCTTCTTTTGGAAAATTAAAAAAGAAAAAACAAAAACAAGAGTGGATGATTTCCAGCCCCTAGCTCCCTCCCCTTTTAGTCGCCGTCTACGACATGGCACGGAATATGTAGGAAGTATTCTTCTCCCCTATCCCCAGGGATATATATATATATATATATATATATATATATATATATATTTTTGCGAGAAAGCGCAATGGTATTAGGTTCAGCAGGACTGAGGGACAATTTAGTTTGGATGGTTGTTTGAAGTGAAATTTTAGATATCTAGGAGTGGCCTTGTAGCGAATTAGAGGTAATTTATAGGGTGTGGGGGGGGAGGGGGGCAAAGGTTCTGGAAGTGAAGGTTGTCTGGAAAGAACGTTATTCCACAGCAAAAATAGGTATGTTTGACAATAGTAAATACAATATTTTATGCTGGAAAGCATGAGCTATAGACAGATGTACGGATGCGGGTGAATGTTGTAGGATGAAATGTTTGAGGACAATGTGGTGTGAGGTGGATGAATGGGTAAGAGGGATGTGTGGTTGTGAGCAGAAGAGCGTGTGTTGGACAAATGGAGAATGACTCTGGAAAGGTTTGCAAAGAGTTTACATGTCAAGAGGTCCCGGGAACAAAGAAGTGGGAAACCAAATTGGAGGGGGAAGGATGGAGTGGGGGAAAAAAAAAAAAAAAACGATCGGGACCTGAATATTTAGTACGGTAAGACGTGCAGTGAACTGGAACTGTAGTATACCGGGGTCGACGTGATGTCAATAGACTGAACAAAGGCATGTGAAATGTTGTGTAAGCTATATAAAAAGGTACTGTTGCCTGGATAGGGAGCTGTAGTTTCGGTGCATTACATATGACCGCTAAAGACTGTGAACGAATGTGGGTTTTTGTCTTTTCTGGCGCAACCTTGCTGAAGCATTAGGTGGCGATGCTGTTTTCCGTGGGGTGGTTTAGTGCCAGGGATGGATGAAGACAAGTATATGTGCGTTTATGTATGATTGGGTGTCTATTGTCTTGTTTCCTGGCGCTGCCTCGTTGACGCGGGAACTGCAATCGTCTTATATAGTTAATAATATAGCCTTGATTAAATTATCCAGGCCGTCTCGTGAAACGTGTTCGGCAATACATGACAAGAAAAAAATCAGCAACTAAGTTGGGGAGCTCCCACCTCTATTAACGGTGTAGTGGTTAGTGCCCCGAGTCGTAAACGCCAGTGGCATACTTGAGCTGTTACAAGGGTTATGGGAATGCGTGAAGTTGGGCTTCATACCATGACAATCAATGCCGGGGTCTTATGTTAAAAATATAGCACAATGAACACTACTGATGTGTAAAACACAAATGGTATATGGCAAACAGGTCATCTGAGGATATTCCAAACGAGATCTCTATCCATATCAAATACAGAGAAGGTTAAGACCTGGTATACGCGCTCCAACTGCAGTTTAGTTTATGATCGCATTTGTTAGTGATGACTAGAATGTATAATTTGAGCATGCGACTGTAAAATTGAAAACAAACTTACCAGGGAACAGGGGCATCATCCGTCAGCAACAAGTGGTGGTTGTTAGATACCCATACCGTCATCAACACTTTAACAGGAACATTGCCATACAGTTTCGGCTTAAGTACTATGTTCCCAGATTACGTACTTGAAAAGGCACTCTCTACGCGAAAACACAATGAACTAATCGCAGATAAAGGAAGTTCACCAAATGCACTCAAAGGTCTCCGAAAATACTGAAACAATGAAAATTTGGCAACGTGAGGCTATTCCTGTAGTTGATTGGCTGCCGCAGAGACTGCAACTCGTTGATTTGCTGTAGATCAAAACATTGCGACACCTGGCATCTAGATTTGAAAAAATGGCGCTTAGACCCTTAATATTTGCAGGAAATGACATTGGAACATGTTCACACTATAAGTTGCCTTACGGTATTTAACACTGGGTAATGTGGGGAAATGTCTGATGGGATCGAGGGTTAGAATTTCCTCGACAATACTAATTTCTTGAACTTTGTCAATGATAGTCACACAAGTGTTTTGATAAGATATATTAAATATTTCCATATTCACCATTTCCAGCGTTGGCAAGGTAGCGTCAAGAACAAATAACAGCCTGGAAGAAAAAGCCTCACCTTGCCCGCGTTTCTGTTCCTAATATATATATATATATATATATATATTTTTTTTTTTTTATACTTTGTCGCTGTCTCCCGCGTTTGCGAGGTAGCGCAAGGAAACAGACGAAAGAAATGGCCCAACCCCCCCCATACACATGTACATACACACGTCCACACACGCAAATATACATACCTACACAGCTTTCCATGGTTTACCCCAGACGCTTCACACGCCCTGATTCAATCCACTGACAGCACGTCAACCCCTGTATACCACATCGCTCCAATTCACTCTATTCCTTGCCCTCCTTTCACCCTCCTGCATGTTCAGGCCCCGATCACACAAAATCCTTTTCACTCCATCTCTCCACCTCCAATTTGGTCTCCCTCTTCTCCTCGTTCCCTCCACCTCCGACACATATATCCTCTTGGTCAATCTTTCCTCACTCATTCTCTCCATGTGCCCAAACCATTTCAAAACACCCTCTTCTGCTCTCTCAACCACGCTCTTTTTATTTCCACACATCTCTCTTACCCTTACGTTACTTACTCGATCAAACCACCTCACACCACACATTGTCCTCAAACATCTCATTTCCAGCACATCCATCCTCCTGCGCACAACTCTATCCACAGCCCACGCCTCGCAACCATACAACATTGTTGGAACTACTATTCCTTCAAACATACCCATTTTTGCTTTCCGGGATAATGTTCTCGACTTCCACACATTTTTCAAGGCTCCCAAAATTTTCGCCCCCTCCCCCACCCTATGATCCACTTCCGCTTCCATGGTTCCATCCGCTGACAGATCCACTCCCAGATATCTAAAACACTTCACTTCCTCCAGCCTCTCACCATTCAAACTCACCTCCCAATTGACTTGACCCTCAACCCTACTGTACCTAATAACCTTGCTCTTATTGACATTTACTCTTAACTTTCTTCTTCCACACACTTTACCAAACTCCGTCACCAGCTTCTGCAGTTTCTCACATGAATCCGCCACCAGCGCTGTATCATCAGCGAACAACAACTGACTCACTTCCCAAGCTCTCTCATCCCCAACAGACTTCATACTTGCCCCTCTTTCCAAAACTCTTGCATTTACCTCCCTAACAACCCCATCCATAAACAAATTAAACAACCATGGAGACATCACACACCCCTGCCGCAAACCTACATTCACTGAGAACCAATCACTTTCCTCTCTTCCTACACGTACACATGCCTTACATCCTCGATAAAAACTTTTCACTGCTTCTAACAACTTGCCTCCCACACCATATATATATATATATATATATATATATATATATATATATATATATATATATATATATATATATATATATATATAAAACTTATGGATGTTAATGTGCTGAGAGGTGCAACTGGAGGGGTGTCTGATCATTCTCTTGTGGGCGAAGATTTGTAGAGGTTTTCAGAAAAGAAGAGAGAATGTTGGGGTGAAAAGAGCAAGCTTGGAAAGGCGACTTCTGTGAGGAAGCACCAAGAGAGACTGAGTGCAGAATGGAAAAAGGTGTGAGCAAATGACGTAAGGGGAGTGGGGAAGCAATGGGTGGAAAGCAGTGATGGCTTCCGCAATTGATGCCTGTGGCATGAGTGGTGGGATGAAGAAGTAAGATTGTTAGTGAGAGAGGCATTTGGACGATTTTTGCAGGGAAATAGTGCAAATGATAGGGAGATGTATAAAAGAAAGAGGCAGGAGGTCGAGAAAGGCGCAAGAGGTGAAAAAGGGGGCAAATGAGAGTTGGGGTGAGTATCAAATTTTAGGGAGAATAAAAAGATGTTTTGGAAGAATGTAAATACAGTGCGTAAGACAAGAGAACAAATGGGAACATCGGTGAAGGGGGCTAATGGGGAGGTAATAACAAGTAGTGGTGAAGTGAGGAGATGGAGTATTTTGTAGGTATGTTGAATGGGTCTGATGATAGAGTGGAAAATATAGGGAGTTTTGGTCGAGGTGGTGTGCGGAGAGTCAGGGAGAATGTAAAATGAGAAGGTAAACAGAGAAGAGGTGGTGCTTTGCGGAAGATGAAAGTCGGCAAGGCGGCGGGTTTGGATGGCAGTGCAGTGGAATTTATCAATAAAAGGGGGTGACTGTGTTGTTGACTGGTTGAGGATATTCAATGTATGTATGGATCATGAAATGCCTGAGGATTGGCGGAATGCATGTATAGTGCCAGAGTACAAAGGCAAAGAGGATAAAGGTGAGTGTTCAAATTAGAGGTATAAGTTTATTGAGTATTCCTGGGAAATTGTATGGGAAGGTATTGAGAGGGTAAGGCATGTAAAGGCCTGTCTACACGAGCGGGCCTGATCGGCGGGCTTGCCCGTTAACGGGCATATTTGACGGGCAAACGATCAAATTGCCCGAAAGCCCGCCGAGCGAAATCACTGAGCTGGTGCCCGGTAGCTGGAGTTTCTTCCCTGCCAGACGCAAGATAATATCGTGAACCCACAGCGGGCCTTCATCCCACATCCCACGGCATAGTAACAACATTTAACGATGGCAGCCCAGGATAACTCTAGTGAGCCACCAACAATTTTTTGGTCTAAAGCACTTACTAGTACTTTGATTGACCTTTATCGTGTAAGTAGTCAGCCTTCAGCACCTCGTATATGGCCATACATGTTTCTGGTATTATGCGGGACAAGCTTTGCTTTGATATGCGTGTACTGTATTGCAACTCCGAATAAGTAGACCCACTTGCTAAAAATCGCAGAGTTGCTTCCAGACGAGCTTCTGCTGTAATGCTGTTTCTCATAACTGTGTCTTTCTTCACTACGTATGGCTCCACCTTTGATAAGATGTAAAAAGTGCTTACACTCATCCTCAGGTAATTTCTGAAGAGTTCCTCACTACTTTGTAGTTCATGAAGTATTGTTGCAGTGCTTCCAAACATACTCCTTTTCTTTAACCAATCTTTACACCATATCCTTTTCTTCTTTTTCTTCTTGAGACACAAAGCTATTATCATAGAGCACAAAATCTTTTTCTTGACAATGCTAGGCACCATGGTTCTCGTACCGCACTCCACCCGCTACTGGCAACATCGTCGAGCAGGCTCGGCTGTTCATCACTTCGGTCGTGTGGACAACATTCACGGGCAGGCCCGCTCGTGTAGACAGGCCTTAAAGAGCATCAGATTGGGGAAGAGCAGTGTGGTTTTCATTAGTGGTAGAGGATGTGTGGATCATGTTTGCTTTGAAGAATCTATGTGAACAATACTTGGAAAAACAGATGGATTTGTATGTAGCATTTATGGACCTGGAGAAAGCATATGATAAAGAGTTGATAGAGTTGCTCTGAGGGAGGTAAGTTGCTAAAAACAGTGAAAAGTTTTTATCAAGGATGTAAGGCTTGTGTACCAATAGGATGAAAGTGATTGGTTCCCAGTGAATGTCGGTTTAAGTCAGGGGTGCGTGATGTCTCCATGGTTATTTAATTTGTTTATAGATGGGGTTGTTAGGAAGGTTAATGAAAGAGTTTTGGAGAGGGGCAAGTATGCAGTCTATTCTGGATGAGTGGACTAAGGAAGCGAGTCGGTTGTTGTTCGTTGATGATACAGCGATGGTGGCCGATTCGGGTGAGAAACTGCAAAAGTTGGTGAGTGAGTTAGGGAAAGTGTATGAAAGAAGAAAGCCGACAGTAAATGTGAATAAGAGCAAGGTTATTAGGTTCAGTAGGGTTGAGGGAAAAGTTAATTGGGAGGTAAGTTCGAATGGAGACTAATTGGAGTGAAGTGTTTTATATATCGGAGTGGATTATGCAGCATATGGAACTATGGAAGCTGAAGTGAGTCACAGGTTGGGGGAGGGGGCGAAGGTTCTGGGTGCGTTGAAGAATGTGTGGAAGGCAAAAACGTCATCTCAGAGCAAAAATGGGTATGTTTCAAGGAATAGTGGTTCCAACAATGTTATATAGTTGCGAGGCATAGGCTATAGCTATAATAAGGTTGTGTGGAGGAGGGTGGATGTGTTGGAAATGAAATGTCTGAGGACAGTACGTGGTGTGAAGTGGTTTGATCGAGAAAGTGATGAAAGGGTAGGAGAGATGTGTGGTAATAATAATAAAAAAAAAAAGTTGAGAGAGCAGAAGAGGGTGTAATGAAACGGTTTGGTCACATGGAGAGAATGAGAGAGGAAAGATTGACAAAGAAGATATATGTGTCAGAGGTGGAGGGAACGAGAAGTGGAAGACCATGGATGCAGTAAAAAAGATTTTGAGCGATCGGGGCCTGAACATACAAGAGGGTGATAGGCGAGCAAGGAATTGTGAAATGGAACGATGTGGTATACCGGGATCGACGCCCTGTCAATGAACTGAATCAGGGAATGTGAAGTGTTTGGGGAAACCATGTTAAGTTTTGTGGGGCCTGGAAAGGGAACTGTGGTTTCGGTGCATTACACATGACAGCTAAAGACTGAGTGAGAACGAAATGTGGCCTTTGTTGTCTTTTCCTAGCACTACCTTGCGCGCGTGCGGGGGTAGAGGGGTGCATTTCATGTGTGGCGGGGTGGCGACGGAAATGGATGAAGGCAGCGACTATGAATGTGTACATGTGTATATGTATGTATGTATGTATACGTTGAAATGTATAGGTATGTATATTCATACGTTGAAATGTATGGGTATGTATATGTGCATGTGTGGACGTTTATGTATAATACATGTGTATGTGGGTGGGCTGGGCCATTCTTTCGTCTGTTTCCATACGCTACCTCGCTAATGCAGGAGACAGCGACAAGGTTTAATAAAATAAATCATATATATATATATATATATATATATATATATATATATATATATATATATATATATATATTTTGCTTTGTCGGTCTCCCGCGTTTGCAAGGTAGCGCAAGGAAACAGACGAAAGAAATGGCCTAACCCACCCCCATACACATGTATATACATACGCGTCCACACACGCAAATATACATACCTACACAGCTTTCCATGGTTTACCCCAGACGCTTCACATGCCCTGATTCAATCCACTGACAGCACGTCAACCCCGGTATACCACATCGATCCAATTCACTCTATTCCTTGCCCTCCTTTCACCCTCCTGCATGTTCAGGCCCCGATCACACAAAATCTTTTTCACTCCATCTTTCCACCTCCATTTTGGTCTCCCACTTCTCGTTCCCTCCACCCCCGACACATATCCTCTTGGTCAATCTTTCCTCACTCATTCTCTCCATGTGCTCAAACCATTTCAAAACACCCTCTTCTGCTCTCTCAACCACGCTCTTTTTATTTCTTACCCTTACGTTACTTACTCGATCAAACCACCTCACACCACACATTGTCCTCAAACATCTCATTTCCAGCACATCCATCCTCCTGCACACAACTCTATCCATAGTCCACGCCTCGCAACCATACAACATTGATGGAACCACTATTCCTTCAAACATACCCATTTTTGCTTTCCGAGATAATGTTCTCGACTTCCACACATTCTTCAAGGCATCCAGGATTTTCGCAACCTCCCCACCCTATGATTCACTTCCGCTTCCATGGTTCCATCCGCTGCCAGATCCACTCCCAGATATCTAAAACACTTTACTTCCTCCAGTTTTTCTCCATTCAAACTTACCTCCCAATTGACTTGAACCTCAACCCTACTGTACCTAATAACCTTGCTCTTATTCACATTTACTCTTAACTTTCTTCTTTCACACACTTTACCAAACTCAGTCACCAGCTTCTGCAGTTTCTCACATGAATCAGCCACCAGCGCTGTATCATCAGCGAACAACAACTGACTCACTTCCCAAGCTCTCTCATCCCCAACAGACTTCATACTTGCCCCTCTTTCCAAAACTCTTGCATTTACCTCCCTAACAACCCCATCCATAAACAAATTAAACAACCATGGAGACATCACACACCCCTGCCGCAAACCTACATATATATATATATATATATATATATATATATATTTTGCTTTGTCGCTGTCTCACGCTTCTGCGAGGTAGCGCAAGGAAACAGACGAAAGAAATGGCCCAACCCAACCCAATACACAAGTATATACATACACGTCCACACACGCAAATATACATACCCATACATCTCAATGCACACACACACACACACACACATATATATATATATATATATATATATATATATATATATATATATATATATATATATATATATATATATATATATAAACAGACACATACATATATATACATGCACACAATTCACAGTCTGCCTTTATTCATTCCCATCGCCACCTCGCCACACATGGAATAACATCCCCCTTCCCCTCATGTGTGCGAGGTAGCGTGAGGAAAAGACCACAAAGGCCACATTCGTTCACACAGTCTCTAGCTGTCATGCAATAATGCCCGAAACCACAGCTCCCTTTCCACATCCAGGCCCCACACAACTTTCCATAGTTTATCCCAGACGTTTCATATGCCCTGATTCAATCCATTGGCAGCACGTCGACTCCGGTATACCACATCGATCCAATTCACTCTATTCCTTGCACTCCTTTCACCCTCCTGCATGTTCAGGCCTCGATCACTAAAAATCTTTTTAACCCCATCTTTCCACCTCCAATTTGGTCTCCCACTTCTCGTTCCCTCTACCTCTGACACATACATCCTCTTGGTCAATCTTTCCTCACTCATTCTCTCCATGTGACCAAACCATTTCAAAACACCCTCTTCTGTTCTCTCAACCACACTCTTTTTGTTACCACACATCTCTCTTACCCTATTATTACTTACTCGATCAAACCACCTCACACCACATATTGTCCTCAAACATCTCATTTCCAGCACATCCACCCTACTTCACACAACTCTATCCATAGCCCACGCCTTGCAACCATACAACATTGTTGGATCGACT
Organism: Panulirus ornatus; assembly: GCF_036320965.1. Lineage (NCBI taxonomy): Eukaryota > Metazoa > Arthropoda > Malacostraca > Decapoda > Palinuridae > Panulirus > Panulirus ornatus. The sequence continues at coordinate 41,158,199 of NC_092269.1, forward strand.
ATTCCTTCAAACATACCCATTTTTGCTTTCCGAGATAATGTTCTCGACTTCCACACATTCTTCAAGGCTCCCAGAATTTTCGCCCCCTCCCCCACCCTATGATTCACTTCCGCTTCCATGGTTCCATCCGCTGCCAAATCCACTCCCAGATATCTAAAACACTCCACTTCCTCCAGTTTTTCTCCATATATATATATATATATATATATATATATATATATATATATATATATATATTGGGAGGTGAGTCTGAATGGAGAAAAACTGGAGGAAGTGAAGTGTTTTAGATATCTGGGAGTGGATCTGGCAGCGGATGGAACCATGGAAACGGAAGTGGATCATAGGGTGGGGGAGGGGGCGAAAATTCTGGGAGCCTTGAAGAATGTGTGGAAGTTGAGAACATTATCTCGGAAAGCAAAAATGGGTATGTTTGAAGGAATAGTGGTTCCAACAATGTTGTATGGTTGCGAGGCGTGGGCTATGGATAGAGTTGTGCGCAGGAGGATGGATGTGCTGGAAATGAGATGTTTGAGGACAATGTGTGGTGTGAGGTGGTTTGATCAAGTAAGTAACGTAAGGGTAAGAGAGATGTGTGGAAATAAAAAGAGCGTGGTTGAGAGAGCAGAAGAGGGTGTTTTGAAATGGTTTGGGCACATGGAGAGAATGAGTGAGGAAAGATTGACCAAGAGGATATATGTGTCGGAGGTGGAGGGAACGAGGAGAAGAGGGAGACCAAATTGGAGGTGGAAAGATGGAGTGAAAAAGATTTTGTGTGATCGGGGCCTGAACATGCAGGAGGGTGAAAGGAGGGCAAGGAATAGAGTGAATTGGAGCGATGTGGTATACCGGGGTTGACGTGCTGTCAGTGGATTGAATCAAGGCATGTGAAGCGTCTGGGGTAAACCATGTAAAGCTGTGTAGGTATGTATATTTGCGTGTGTGGACGTATGTATATACATGTGTATGGGGGTGGGTTGGGCCATTTCTTTCGTCTGTTTCCTTGCGCTACCTCGCAAACGCGGGAGACAGCGACAAAGTATAAAAAAAAAAAAAAAAAATATATATATATATATATATATACGCACACACGAGACAGCTGAGTACAATAAACCTACTGAAATTCTAATTTATCAACTATTTTTTACTGACAAGATAGATCACTGCACTTCATCTTGCATGGTTCTTTTATGTCTATAGTCTGAAATATGAATAGATTTGATTTACCCAACCTGAAATATTGACGTTCTGTGCACCATGACAGAATACACAAGTTTTAGATGATCAGACAAATGTCAGTATGGTCAAACAAGGAAAATGAAAACAATATATAGGTGTAAACACTGAGACCAAATTTATTTATGCATATTGGAACATCCAGTACAAGAAAGCCTGTATAAATAATTATATTAAAAGCATCGCTGACCTGTCCAAGCACACTGACCAGCTAGGATATGCATCATGTGGCATGGTTATCAAGAGGTGCCAAGGGCGGATGGGCACCTCCCACAGAGTACCCATTCACAGTCAATGGGACAGTGGGTGCTGGAACGTACTGCTGTGGACCACCACATACCTGGCACAGGTGGTGTGGTGTGTGGTGCCCCGCCCTGACTAGCTCGTGGGAATGTGCAGTGGTACGGTAGGGAGGACAGGCCAGCCGTGCCAGGCCACCCACCATGCAGCCTCTCCCATCCATTACGTTGGCTCTCATGGCCTAGCATAAGAGTTGGGAAGGTCTGCTGGGTAACCGCCGGCGCGGCAGAGTGAGCACGGTAAAACCTGGCGGCCGCCTGCTAACATGGCAACACAACACCAACAAGTGGATACATGGGGCATGCCGCAGGCACCGCCCTCCCAGCTCCTAACCATGTGACCTGCCACAGCCACCAGGATCACACATGCCGCTCTATCAACCAACTCAGCCTGTGGACTACGGCTGACTACCAGAAAATGCAGGGCTGAGAAGACGGCGGACACGACAGCTCACCTTATTGCTCCTGGCTTCATTGCTACAGTGGAAGTATGAAGGCAATAACTGGCAGCACATGTAGAAGTTAAAGGACTAGAGGATCTTGAAAAAGGAGGAAGCATGGCTAAAGAAAGAACCCATTTTGGCAACAAAAGGGATGGGATTGGCAGGCAGCCCCAGCAGCAGTTGCGGCGTGTCATGTCACACAAGAGGTGTAGGCCCCGGCTGTCGTGGTGGAGACTGAGGCTTGCATACGGGCAGGGACCGGGGCTACTGAACACACAAGAGAGGCACAAGGGGAGCACCTGACATGGCTGCAGCAGCTGCGGCTGCTCCTTTAGGGATGGACATAAAATGTGCCATATGGGTACCAAGAGAATTCTAAAGGAATGAAAAATTTGACCAGAAAGAATAGGAAGAGCACAGATTATTAGTAAGGAATGATAGGAATTATAGCAGTGGAGGCAGTGGGTGTGTGGCACCTCCTGGGGGTGAGGACCCGCAGCCAGGCACTGCAGTCACGGCAACCTGTCAGGCAGGCTTGGCACGGGACCCTCAGGACTAGAAAAGCTCACTGGACAAGGAGGCTGCAGCACACCCTCTGCCCCAGCAAGATAGATAGATGGAGATAGATAGACAGATAAATAGATAGAGAGAGAGAGAGAGAGAGAGAGAGAGAGAGAGAGAGAGAGAGAGAGAGAGAGAGAGAGAGAGAGAGAGGCACTGGTAAGACAAAGAAAACAGCTATTGTGACCTCAACATGTGCTGCCTCCTGCCTCACACATCACATGAACATCAGAAGTTAAGTGCGGTAACCCTGAGCAGGCAACAAACCATCCCTTCACAATAGCAAGTACATTTTTTATAACTTTTTGTAGACTTTAATATCTGTAAGTTACCTTAGCTTAGTCACGTATTAGATGCCACCACTACACAGCATAGAGAGACACTATTAAGCTCTTTTACATATAAAGTGAAAGCCTCAATGTTCGGACCACCGGTGCTACCCTAAACCACATCCTGGCCATAATCACCTTATACCTACTACTTCAACAAAACCTCACAAGGATACTAAGATAATTCCCTGTTGTAAAAGAGCTTAGACCAGACTTGAACACATTCTACATGTATGAGCAATTCGCCGATAATATACCAGTGATTCAATCTCATATTACTTGAGGAAAAAATACTGGCAGCAACAACCATACAGGGCATAGCATCAGTCAATATTACGCTAAGTCCTGCACCAACGACCGTTGCCTTGCACATCTAAAAATATAGGTATAAAACGTACATCACTCATCTAATACAAAATTCTGACTCGTTACCGGTGCTGATGTGATAATACCATTTAAGTTACATGGAAAGACTTGCCTGTCTAGCCTCAGGTGGAGCTATGGCAGGTTGCCACCAATCACCCCAAGGGCCCCCAACTATCACCACTCATGCATGGGGGGGTGGCAGCTGGGGGCCTGCCATCACCATCCCTTACCATTCCTATGGCAGGAGGGTAGGAGTAGATCTGGGTAGGAGAGGGGGCATAATGGCAGCGGGATGCCACAACAGCAGCATCAAACTGCGGCTGTGGGGTGATGCTAATACACAACAAATGCTTTGGTTCACCGCCGCGCACACATACTCAAGAGAACGTGCACGGAGTGTGCGATATGTCTTGATGGTAGTATCAACAAGATACAATTATTATGCCCTCATCAGTATACAAGTCCCTAATCAAAATGTCCAAAACGAGAACCATAAGAATGTAACCATCACTTAAATCATTACATCTAGGTGATTAAGAGCAACACTGGAATCGGTGACAAAGGAACACAGCCTAGATTGTTTTGTGTATTTTCCTACGAGAAGACATGACCAGATAGGCTAAACTAAAGAAAACTTACATTCAAGCTATAATTATATGGAGAAATATTTACTATTGATCATATCCAGTTATTACTAGTTTAATTTGGCACCAAAACCAAGTCATAAACCTATCAGTTGCTACAAATGGCACCCATTACTTCCTTCAAGCTATCTTTGGAATCTCATGTTTGAAATGCATTTCAATGTTGACAAAGATGCAACAATTGTCTTTGAGGTGCAGTAGGAGCAGTGGGTGGCTGTGGGGGTGGTGGCAGTGGTGGTGATGATGGTGGGGTTACTTGAAGGGTGGTCCAGTCTAGCCTTGGTATGGCACTTGCTGCCCCACCCTTCAGGCCGTCATCAGTTCTTATAGTGACCCAAACTTTTAACTGTCTCATTTACAAAAAAAGTGGGACAAACAAATGCATGATGTAACATTTTGTTCTTTCCAAGAGAGTTACGATAGATTGTGACATTATTGTGACACTGCTGCAATTAATGAACTGATTATCATCTACTCTACAAATAAGCACACAACTAAGCCTGTTGAGAGGCAAACTGTTGAGAGGCAAACTGGAGTCACTATGAAGTATTGAAAGCTAAGAGATTAGTGTCTAAAGAAAGAGAACGGAGCCTGGCCCCACCATTCTCTCCAGCCTCCCACCACCAGCACAGGGCACAATACACCCACTAATATTACACTTCACTCTCCAACAATGATGGTAACAAAACTGAGATCAACTACTCCTCAGCTTTATTGTTATTTTGACGAGGAGAGTTTTGAGTAGTTGACTGCAGGTTAAGTCACTTTTTGACTGCATGTGTCAAGTTCGTTTAAGCTACAGTTATTACCACTTCATGGAATCAACTGTGTATATCTATATAGCAATATTAAAAGAATATCTTGACTTGTACATAGTCAGGTACAAAAATCATAATACAAGTTTTATCACCCAAAAGCCTTAACTGGAACTCCAAGGATCTTTGGAATCAGGACACTTTTACAACAGGAATTACTTAGCACATTTAGTTGTGGGATGGCTGACACCACAGAGGCACCACAGAGTTCCTGTTGGCAACAACCTCACACACAGTGGTTGCAACAATATATTTCAAAAGAAGAGCAGCAACAACAACTACCAAATCAGCAGCAGCAGCAGCAGCAGTGGTAGTGAAGCCAGAAGTACTCCTCAGGCCTTTTGCCAACTCAATCTCTCCAGTCAGCAGCTGTTTCAAACATAAGTAACACTTCCCTTCTCACTGCCATCTGGTTGACTGCTCCCTGAGACCGGCCATGTGGACAACCACATGCCTCCCATCACTGCTTGCTTGCTGCATGCTCATACCACAGCCTTCTTGTACCTAGACTAACAACATGAAGCTTCACAGTGCATTATACACACTTATCACTAATAGGAAGTCCTTGTAGTCCCTCGGCTAGCACTTTCCATGAACATACTGAGGCAGAGCGTGGTACGATTATTCCAGTAGGGATTAGCTTTTGGTGTTGCTACTCTTAAATTTTTCTATTCTGTTCTTTTCAATTGTTGCACTGTACACTGTCCGGAAAAGTTGTGCTGATTATGTGACCCCCTTACAGAGGCACATGAGCACAGGTGGTGGTGGTGGTGTCATTACAGACCACCATAAATCAAACACAAGGCACATAAATGTTGCACTTGCTGAGGGTGGTGAAGCCCTTGTGTCTGACCAGAGAGGGGAGTATCACACTTGGATTCAACTCACAACCATAACAACCTTAGGCACCTCACACCATACACTCTACCTGGCATACATTTTACTTTTTTTTTTTTACTTTTTATCACACTTTTTTCATTTTTTTGTATAAATGCCAAGTAGGACTACTGACTATTTTCAAGAGGAAGAAGTTGTGTGAGGTCCCTAAGCAAGGAAGATGTGTCAGGCCTGAGACCTGTCCAGGAATTCGCATTTTCAGTATCTGGCACAAGTATAAAAATTGTAAAAGAAAAGATCTTGTCATTAGGTTAATGGAGGTGCTGAACAAGGGTGGGGCGTACAAGGGAAGGAGATAATGCAGGCAAGAAATCACAGAGTTAAGATACAGAGGCAAATCTGAGCTCAGTCCCTGGATAGATCACAGGCCTTGTAGCACTCCTGGCACAGCACCTTCCACGCCCTGGTGATGCTGCCCACCCATACTATCAAAGCATCACCACAACCACACTGTCATATAACTACACTTCAGTACACATTACCATACACTATGTGCTAGTATATATATGTATATATGTATATATATATATATATTTTATAATTATATTATATATTATTACTCATCCACACAATAAATTGAGTACATTAACAGTCTTTTAGTCATTAGTACTATATTAAACCCATAAAACAAGAAAATCACCAGTCATTAGTCAGGAAACATAGTAAAACATCACAGGCAAAACTAAAATTATTGTAGTCACCCCAGTCATACTAACACAGCCACCTACACTCAGAGTGTCTTTACGCTGATAGGTGCAGAAGTGTGACATGCGCAGTGTAGGTGGGTGGGTGACGGTGTGGGGGCAGCACGGAGGACAGGCAAGCGCAGCAGCTAGGATGCCAATGGCCAACTACTGAGGCTTTGGTCCTCCATCAACAGTCCACGGATCACACGTAGCACCAAACACAGCTTGTGCACATATAATCAACCACATAAGCCTTGCTTCCCTGCAGCCAGCAGTACTTTGTCACAGGTTTTTTTTTTTTTTTTTTTGTATACCAATAAAACAATCATGAAGACCAGTTATCACATGAAAAGTGAAACAAGGCTTGTGTGGAGTTCTTGATACTGAAGACGCAGGCTAGGACGGTAGTTATAAGTTTGTAGTTGATCAGCCTTATGTCACAGGACATCACAACTACACTTCTTTTCTGAAGAGGAATGAATAAGGCATTGCGCTTCTTTAGTCACCCTAAAGCATGAATATGTCATGCATCACTGTCACCCTAAAGCATGAATAAAAGTCATGCAATCACTTTAACGGTCATCCGTGCGCACGAATATAATACCATGCATCACGTATGATTGTCCACAAGACATCCTTGAGTTTTATATGTGCATCAATTTTATGCATCAGATTACTTTTATGATCTTTGTATTTTGATAACATATTGCACTAATAATGAGAATAAATGCAGGAGACGGAGTTTCCAACTACAAAGATCCTTACACCTACCATTCGTCGAATCCTATGAATGAGATTGGCCCTATATGCAGACTGGGAAACTCTAGATGGAGTCCTGCATAGTTTGAGAGAAATGCACTGCAGCATGTGGTCTACTAAGAGATGAGCAGCATGCTGCTCTTTGGAACCAAGCACTTGACAGTTTTCTGGTCCTCAAGTGGCAGACTGCTACTCAAAACACAGTTGAGCATTATTGCCCTAGAACCCAGCTGTGGTCTAATACCTTCAACTGTGAAGCACACTCCTCATTAAGCAAACAAGCAGGATATTCCATCAAATATGAAACAAACTGTTTTCTCAGCAAACAAATAAACCATTCCTACAATAAAAGAGACTTGCCTTTAAGCATATACTACGGTCACTGAAGGAATAATCTCTTCCAAAACTTCAAGGGCAAAGTTGTTTCCATAACTTGTAGACTTTATCTATGCTGAAAAACAAATTGTTTCTGTATCTAATGAGACTGTAAACTAGCCTAAGGAACTAACTATTCCACAACCTAATAAACAAAATTTAACCAATGACACAGACTGTTACTTAACCTTGAAAGTCTAGTGCTCCTTAAGGAGTCAACTGTCACCAAAGATGAAGTACCAGACTGCTAAGCAGTGCACAACATCAGCTGTTCACCAGTGCTGAGCAGATTATCCGTCCCCTGCGTCACAAAGGTTCCTGAGAAAATGCCATAAGCTGACCTCATCACCCTAAAATACTATGCAACCTAATCTTAAACAAACTAAATAATTGTCTATCAAATAAAACCTACCATTAACAATTAGTTCCTCCTTAAAGGCAGAATAACAATCACCCTAGCAAAAATCACAACTGTGAAGAGAAGTGTAGCAGCCAGCTACAACTTAGCAAATGCGAGATGACTATTAACCTCAGGTAAACCTTGGGACACAGAATACATAACCCTAGATCTGTAATGAAACACCCCAGAGATCCCTCTCAGCAAGAGTAAGTGCAATGGTGGCATCTAACGCTTGTACAACTTGCAGCACTGTCTACAGACAGTACTGTCATGTAAATCATTTATAATAACCACAAAAATTAAAAGTTTGGTTCTTGTACATAGTTAACACAGGGAGAGAAGGCGAGTATCTTAACTGGCTAAATAATCTTGGAAGAATTACTCTTAGGGCAGCTGAGTTTCAGAGGAGCACATGCTTGACTTTAATTAGGGCATCCATTACCACAGCTGCACTAACACCTTAACTGAGATTGCTGCACATTTACAGTGGACTTTAGAGGTTAAAGTTTCACATATCAGGTCCAAGCTGATCTAGATTTATTAGGGCTAGAAGCACACAGGTCACACACCCATGAGGGTTAAACTGTACTTCTTCAGTTGGCCTTACAATAAGTCCTGACAGTTTACCTTAACTATGCTGGTGTTGGATTGACAGTGCCCAGTTTACACAGTGCTCCTCTGAGAATAAAACTACCCAGGCATCAGGCCAAGCTAACAAGCAAAATCATGGGGCAAGCATCACCACTGTTACTCAATTAGACCAGACAGTGGCAGCAGAAACAGGTCTACTGCTATCAAGGGACTAATGCTAACCAAGGAATAGAAAATTGACAAGTACCAGTAATGCTGTACCTGGCCTGGTACCTGACTGACAGTTTACACAGTTTCCTAATACTAAAATAACCCAACCCCTACTACACATACCACTAAAAACTATTAAACATTTGGGGAGCCACACAGATGTGTGACTCACCAAAATGCAAGGAATCATCAAAGCTGATTCTCAGAACAGCTGGAAGTCTGACAGCTATTTAACATGTTCTAATACATGGTAAAGTTTGTCTCAATTATGATGATTCACTGCCTTGCTTAGTCTAGATTTTTGGCAGACTGGCTTGATTATTCATTGTATTTAGATCATTATTCTGAAAGCTATAATATTGATATGGCTCCAAAGTATCACTACAGCTAGAGGTCAAGATAATATCCAGACATATAAGAGCTCTGTCACTTACAATATATCCTCCTCAAAATGAAAAAAGAAGAAAAAAAAAAAAAAACTTATGGTGGCACTTTGTTTATACTCCTTTTCAAAACTGTACAAAATACTGAATACGGAAAAATACTACACCATGACTTGAGTTCATAAAACAAATTACAACAATCATCTTTTTTTGTGCTTTTTTTTCTTGTGGGGATAAAAATAGTAAGTAAAGCTGAGCGACAAAGAGAATTAATAGTAACATTATGAAAGAGTGGACTGGACCTATCACTAAATCTCACATTTAGCATGATTATTTGCAGCACCATTGTTTGTCAACCTGACACTTGGTATGCTGCTGACTTACTCGTGGCCACGGAACCTACAACATCAGCCCGAACCAGCTTAATTATGAGTATGCCTAAGTATAACATTTCACTAATTTGATTGGTTGTTCATTATTCCACGAGAACACTGATTGGCTGGATGTTACTAAGTTGATCTCGATAGATACTGTAGGATTCGTACCATGATGCAACCTTGGCTGGCACCCACATTTATTGTTACTCACACTGACAATTATAAACCACATAATGGTAGAGTTTTAGTGACTGAGCAGATTTACTGTCTACTCCAGAATGTACTGTGCTGTGTCGAACAATGAATATGGCTGCCAATCTCAAGGGTGCTGGAGCAAGAACCTGGGATCTAATACCCAACCATAACCTTTGGACCACTGGTGACTATCATATCACAACGTCTCTTGCCAGAAGTTACAAAAACACATGATGCAAAGTATACTATCCATTGTTACCCTCTGGATAAGTGACAGCAGTAGTACACACCAACAACAAGAATGTGTGGCATTGTTTTCCGACAAGCAGCAGAAGCAGGGGAGGTGCACCCTTGGGAGGGAGAGACCAACGAACCAAAGGTTGCATGGGTTCGTGAATTGGATGATGATGATCATGAATATAATAATGTTGATGGATATGAGTATGACTGAGGGTAGCAAAACTGAGGGCTTGCATGAAGACATTATGGCATAGGCCACAAAATTCTGTCTGCCAGATGATGATGATGCAGCAGATCTGTGGGCTCTGCTTGCTGACTTAGCTGAAAACCACATGTCTGCCATACAGGATGAGACCTCAACAACATCACAGTAAACTAAAAAGCCTGGATTATGATGACATACCCAAGATTTAATACACCACTTCTGAATGGTAATAAAATGGCAAACTTTAATCTGGATGGTAACATCATGTAGCCAATAAAAGGACAAGCATGATGACAACAAAATACTTGGATGGCGAGCAAAATGACAACACAACAAAGACCTACAAAAGGCCCGAATGACAAATGCACAGCAGAGCCCAATAAGAGGCCTTCATGATAATGACACAGCAGAACTACTGGACGATCTGAGGAATGGTGCTTGGCTCCTCACTGCACCCCATACCTACCTAATCACTAGACTGAGGAATATCTGCTGAGTCCTGGAGAGCTCCATTGTACATATGAGCAGATCTTGTGTGGAGGATGTAAATCTTACAAGCACTAGAGTCTGTGGTGGAACTTGAGATACATAAGTAAGCACATTTAAAGTATATATAATTATCCATATAGGAAATATCACACAGAGGAGTGCTATCACTGAACAATTTGCAACTTTAACTATAAACTTAATAATATTTTATCCTAGAACTTACATTTAATCTCTCTTAAAACTAGATATAACTTAATTGTTTATCTTTTGGTACATTTACATCAAAACACTGCAAAACTGTGTGTAGGTATATTCTTTTGTTATTATATAATAAGACTTTATTCATGGTAAGAACAGACTTAGATAATATTGGCATTTAAAAGTAGGACCAGTTATCCAACCAAAGCAAAGGACAAGCGCAGGCAGTTCATCTCTTGCTTCAGTTGAGCTTGCACCTTTGTTTCTCCTAAAATAATGGTCAACATCAGCATGTCAATACAAGTAACTTTGTATTTAAGTCACAGCACATGAACTATTTTAGCTCCATGGTCTTCACCTTAACCATACAGAGCATCAAAATGATTGATTATTCTTGTGTGTGCTTGGAGCTAAGTCTTTTAAGGCATTGTGTCTTAATAAAAGTGGGATTGATATACACATGTATGGACCAGCATATTACTATAAAGTGTGTGAGTAAGACTGTGAGCTTACCCTGTGTAGAGGCAGGGCTCTAGCTTATGTTTGTGGCATTACACTACCACTATGGTTGCTGCACTCAGGATTTTGCTGTGACAGTCCCTTTTAGGTGATGGCATTTGCCTATCACCTCCCCTATTATATGGACTCGGAGGTGAGCAGGCCATCCGGCAGGTAGGACTTGAGGGAGGAAGGTGTGGCACGATGCTGGTCCCCATCACCCAGGCTGGCCCCACCCCACAGTGAGGATCCAACTGCAGGGCCAGTGCTCCACAGATTAGAGCCATTGCCATTACCCCAAGAGTCCACTTTGGAGCTTGAAGAGGGCTGGGATGTGGGGGTAGAGCCACGACCAGAGCCTCCCCAGCTTGAGGTATTAGTTGGGGCAGGAGTGGGTGGGGCACCCTGACCCTGGTGGGTCGGCTGGCCCATTACTTGCTTCACTTCACTATCACTGGCAAATTCAGCCAGAATAGTAGTGTTGCTCAACAAGCAATTATTGAGATTTCCCTGTGCCTGGAAAAAAATATAGCAATGTGTGTTTATCAAAGCATAATAAATGCATAAAACTGACAAACAATAAACTATTGTCAATTCATCATATGCACCCAAGGAAATGCCTTTTAAACAATGGCACAAGAAACATCTTGAAGGTGTAAAATCTTCTGATAAAAAGGAAAAACCATTATCAAAGCTTCAGATAAGGAGGAAAAACCATAACCAAAACAAAGTTAACCAAAGTGCCTTAGCATATAAGAAAAAAGGAATTTACTGGTTGATCTTCCAATGTTATTTCTATTTATTATTAAAATCTTTTATTTTGCTTTGTCGCTGTCTCCCGCGTTAGCGAGGTAGCGTAAGGAAACAGACGTAAGAATGGCCCAACCCACCCACATACACATGTATATACATACAAGTCCACACACACAAATATACATACCTATACATTTCAATGTATACATATATATACACACACAGACATATACATATATACCCATGTACATAATTCATACTGTCTGCCTTTATTCATTCCCATCACAACGCTCCACACATGGAATAACAACACCCTCCACCCTCATGTGTGCGGGGTAGCGCTAGGAGAAGACAACAAAGGCCCCATTCGTTCACACTCAGTCTCTAGCTGTCATGTAATAATGCACTGAAACCACAGCTCCCTTTCCACATCCAGGCCCCACACAACTTTCCATGGTTTACCCCAGATGCTTCACATGCCCTGGTTCAATCCATTGACAGCATGTCGACCCCAGTATACCACATCGTTCCAATTCACTCTATTCCTTGCATGCCTTTCACCCTCCTGCATGTTCAGGCCCCAATCACTCAAAATCTTTTTCACTCCGTCTTTCCACCTCCAATTTGGTCTCCCACTTCTCCTCACTCCCTCCACCTCTGACACATATATCCTCTTGGTCAATCTTTCCACACTCATTCTCTCCATGTGACCAAAAAATTTCAAAACACCCTCTTCAGCTCTCTCAACCACACTCTTTTTATTACCACACACCTCTCTTACCCTTTTATTACTTACTCGATCAAACCACCTCACCACATATTGTCCTCAAACATCTCATTTCCAGCACATCCACCCTCCTCCGCACAACACTATCCATAGCCTATGCCTCGCAACCAAACAACATTGTTGGAACCACTATTCCTTCAAACATACCCATTTTTGCTTTACGAGATAATGTTCTCGACTTCCACACATTCTTCAACGCACCCAGAATTTTCGCCCCCTCCCCCACCCTATGATTCACTTCTGCTTCCATGGTTCCATACGCTGCCAAATCCACTCCCAGATATCTAAAACACTTCACTTCCTCCACTTTTTCTCCCTTCAAACCCTACTGTACCTAATAACCTTACTCTTATTCACATTTACTCTTAACTTTCTTCTTTCACACACTTTACCAAACTCAGTCACCGGCTTCTGCAGTTTTTCACATGAATCACCCACCAGCGCTGTATCATCAGTGAACAACAACTGACTCGCTTCCCAAGCTCTCTCATCCCCAACAGACTGAATACTTGCCCCTCTTTCCAAAACTCTTGCATTCACCTCCCTAACAACCCCATCCATAAACAAATTAAACAACCATGGAGACATCACACACCCCTGCCGCAAATCCACATTCATTGAGAACCAATCACTTTCCTCTCTTCCTACACGTACACATGCCTTACATACTCAATAAAAACTTTTCACTGCTTCTACCAACTTGCCTCTCACACCATATATTCTTAATACCTTCTACTGAGCATCTCTATCAACTCTAATCATATGCCTTCTCCAGATCCATAAATCCTACATACAAATCCATTTGCTTTTCTAATTATTTCTCACATACATTCTTCAAAGCAAACACCTAATCCACATATCCTCTACCACTTCTGAAACCACACTGCTCTTCCCCAATCTGATGCTCCGTACATGCCATCACCCCCTTAATCAATACCCTCCCATAGAATTTACCAGGAATACTCAACAAACTTATACCTCTGTAATTTGAGCACTCACTCTTATCCCCTTTGCCTTTGTACAATGGCACTATGCAAGCATTCCGCCAATCCTCAGGCACCTCACCATGAATCATTATTTTTTATTATTTTTTATTATACTTTGTCGCTGTCTCCCGCGTTTGCGAGGTAGCGCAAGGAAACAGACGAAAGAAATGCCCCCCCCCCCCACACACACATGCATATACATACGTCCACACACGCAAATATACATACCTACACAGCTTTCCATGGTTTACCCCAGACGCTTCACATGCCTTGCTTCAATCCACTGACAGCACGTCAACCCCGGTATACCACATCGCTCCAATTCACTCTACTCCTTGCCCTCCTTTCACCCTCCTGCATGTTCAGGCCCCGATCACACAAAATCCTTTTCACTCCATCTTTCCACCTCCAATTTGGTCTCCCTCTTCTTGTTCCCTCCACCTCCGACACATATATCCTCTTGGTCAATCTTTCCTCACTCATCCTCTCCATGTGCCCAAACCACTTCAAAACACCCTCTTCTGCTCTCTCAACCACGCTCTTTATATTCCACACATCTCTCTTACCCTTACGTTACTCACTCGATCAAACCACCTCACACCACACATTGTCCTCAAACATCTCATTTCCAGCACATCCATCCTCCTGCGCACAACTCTATCCATAGCCCACGCCTCGCAACCATACAACATTGTTGGAACCACTATTCCTTCAAACATACCCATTTTTGCTTTCCGAGATAATGTTCTCGACTTCCACACATTCTTCAAGGCCCCCAGGATTTTCGCCCCCTCCCCCACCCTATGATACACTTCCGCTTCCATGGTTCCATCCACTGCCAGATCCACTCCCAGATATCTAAAACACTTCACTTCCTCCAGTTTTTCTCCATTCAAACTCACCTCCCAATTGACTTGCCCCTCAACCCTACTGTACCTAATAACCTTGCTCTTATTCACATTTACTCTTAACTTTCTTCTTCCACACACTTTTCCAAACTCAGTCACCAGCTTCTGCATACATACATACATACATTAAATAACCTTACCAACCAGTCAACAATACAGTCATCCCCTTTTTTAATAAATTCCACTGCAATACCATCCAAACCTGCTGCCTTGCCGGCTTTCATCTTCCGCAAAGCTTTTACTACCTCTTCTCTGTTTACCAAATCATTTTCCCTAACCCTCTTACTTTGCACACCACCTCGACCAAAACACCCTATATCTGCCACTTTATCATCAAACACATTCAACAAACCTTCAAAATACTCACTCCATCTCTTTCTCACATCACCACTACTTGTTATCACCTCCCCATTAGCCCCCTTCACTGAAGTTCCCATTTAAAAACTCAAAAACACCCACAAAACTAATAAAAGTAATCAGAGATAGCATATCTCTCAGTTAACTTTTTTGGGAGGGTGTGCTGGGATTATCCCAACCTGGACAGATGAAATCACTATTTCAACTGAAAATGATCCTCTAAGAGCTATTATTTCCTGTCCACATTCTTAAAATGTAATTATAATAAACCCTACTCATGAAAAATATATTTCTCTCCCACAATAACAAACAAGCAATCTTCAGAACTCTCTATCAATAACAAAGATGCATGCCAAGCAGGCTAGCTGAACATGTCTACCAACACTGCAAAAAAAAAAAAAAAAAAAGTGACCACTGATACAGCACCCACCCTCCAAACATTTTTGAGCTGGGAATAGTAAAAGCATAACTTTCAGTTTCTAGTAAAAGACGAGATGGGTGAAATTATTAAAAAAAAAAAAAAAAAAAAAAAAAAAAAAAAAAAAAAAAAAAGCTAAAGAAAGCAGTTAGGTAATTCATGAATAACACAAAATTTTATCTATGTTTCCATGAATCATCACACTGTTTACAGTTTACCAAGTATGGGTTGCTGCAAGGTATGTTTTTCTTTTCTATATTTTTAGTTTCTAACAGCTTAATGAAGACCACATTTGTCAGAGCAAAGCCTAAGTTAGAAACGGTACCTTGGCAGCCTCCTCTCGTGAGCCGTAGTTGACGAGAGCAAAGCCGTGGTTGAGAGATAGGTAGAAGTTGACCAGCGGCCCATGCTGCAAGCACAGTGTCTTCAGGGTAGAACCATCAATCTGACAAAAAGACAGTGAAAAACTTATGCAAGAGAACTAAACTGATATGAATATCAAATACTCTTGATAAATAAGACCTATAAATAATTTTGAATACTTTTTACCAAAATCCATACAAAAAGATTAATCTAAATTGATATTCATTTCTTTGCTTTATCCAGAAATAATGAAAATTTGATATAAACCTAAAAAACATGTATTTCTAATAAAAAGAATAGTGTAGCGTAAGGCTAAGGCATCACAAAAACAATAATAGTATTCTCACAAAGTATCAAAATTTCCCACATTAAGAGATGCATAAACATGATCATTCCCTGACTTAAGAAAAAATTTTTCTTTCTATAGAAAGGAACAATAGAGCACATGAAAATACCCAATGGTTTACATCTACAAGGTTGTATTTACTACTGTGTGAGTGTTTATATCAAACCTAACAGAAATAAACTGACACAGAAATAAGTTCAATAAGAAAACTGTGTAGTTATTTTGCTAATGAATATGACTGGTAACTAAGTGGTCATGGTTAGTATGTATGGTAAGTAATCTTTAGTCAAAATATTTTTCAACACAAAAGTATTCTCTTTCTCTTCTTCCTCTCTGACACATTAATTTGCTTCAATAAGCAATTATTCATAGGCATGTTATTCTCATTTTCTACATATTACATTATTTGAGGTGTCGTATGTGGAAAAAGGCAAGCCCAAAAGGTATGTTTCAGGAAAATGTCTAAAAGTTTTTAATATGCACACATCTATAACATTAATGAGTACTTCAGCAGATTATTGTCAAAGAAAGAGCTCCTCATCCTTGGCTGCAGTGTCATCAATGTTATGTTCTCTTGTCAATCAATGAGGTCTACTAAAAATACTAGGTACACTGTAGGAAGCAACAGTCTCTTTGGTCTTAAGAGCTATGTACCCAGCTCCAGTGTTTCTTTTCCACTTTGCTTCCCTCAGAAGGTTGCTGGTTGAGATGGGCTCATCCTTACCACTAATCTGACACCCCTCTTAAACATGGAAGATTTCAGGGTGGTAAGGGTAAACCCCTTATGATGCAGACATGTATCATGTATGAAAATGGAATGATCTTTCACATACCACAGAAAACTAGTTTGGGGGATCATGGAGGGCTTGTTTTTGTTGCACAGAAATACAGCTTCACTAAGAAGTTACTTCATTTCAAATTCATTATAAATATCAAACTCCACATCAATCTCACACTTGAAAAAAACAGTGGAAAATACCTAATACTGCATTAAAAATGGTCAATTAGTCCTTATTCCATTGAGGTATAGTTTAGAGTAAGCAAATGAAATATCTGTTCAGGATACTGAAAGATTCCTTTTCTTGTTTAAAATTTGTACCGGAAGGTGCTCTGGGGTTATTGGGCTTGCTTATGGCCTTTGTGATGGTGAATGTGATGTGGAGAGTTAATGCCATGTGTGCCATACATGTTACTTAGTATGGCTGGTGTTATGCCAAGTGGGAGTGGTTGATCGTTCAAGATTAGTGAGGGCTGAAAGCTGGATTCATGTCATTCAGAAGTTAAGAGGGTAACAATTTCCACAGGGATGGAGACTTTCTACTTGAGCAAGCCAGTGTTCTAATTGTGTGATGTATTCCTGCACGTCTACTATTAACCAAGTACTGTTAGGATTCTGTGATGATATTCTGATGTTGTCTGCATATAAGTGGACATTCACATCAGTACTTTGTGGGGACGAAGGCCAAGTAAGAAGAGATTAAAGAGGATAGGAGAGAGAAACTGCTGTAAAGCTTTAGAGTTTTAGAAATGTGACCTTATAAATGACTCAGGCTGGGCAACTTTCTATGAAATGGGTTAGCCATTTTTTGACATTTTGTTGGGGAGTGGTGCTCAATACTTTTCTAATGTCTATTGCCACAAAAACTGTACTGGAGAGCTGCAGCTGCTGAAAGCAATCTAAATGTATTGGAAGAAAGTCTATGTGCAGAGTGGCAGTTGTGTTTAGGTCTGAAGCTGTGGAATGTGTTGTACGATTCTGCAATGATTCAGTTCATAAGAGGAGCTTGGGATAATCATAGCAGTGATATTAAAAGGCAGAAGAAAGACTAGTTGGGGGTGTGGAGAGTTTCAACCAGGATATGTTGCATGAGACTGGTTTATATAAAGTCCAGTCCTGATGAAAGGATGATCTTTTGGGCTTAATAGAGTTAAAAGTGTTGCTATGACTAGAAGCATGAATGTCTGGGTAGATTTTGTGTACGTTTTCATGATCATAATGTTTTGTGGTGATTATTTCTGGGGAATATTTTGTGATTATCTGATAATGTTCTTTAGGAGATGGAATACTGATGAAATAGCATAGCAATGCTTCATGTTTGGGTGTAGGGTTGGTGTTGTAAGATTGAATTTTCTTTTATGTTCAACTGGCACTGTCTACTTCATGGTTCACTGTGTTAAGAATGCCAGTTTTGGTTAGTATTTCAATTATCAAGGTGGTGATGATGTTTAGAGCTTGGCTTTGTTTTACGGTCTATGCTAAAGGTGTGTGATTTTGTGTCTGTTTCTTTGCTTTTGGAGGTCTGCAACTTGAAACATGTGAACATCATACTGCTTTCTGTCTGTGAGCTATGCATTTTTTTATGATTTGCTTAATATTATTGAAATGGAATATGGCAGGGTCTTTGAAGAAGATATAATCACTGAAGAAATTTTCAGAGTGGATTACAGGTATTTAGTGTAATGTGGCCACTCTGCTTTGCATAGTCAATTCTTTTACATTTCTGTGCAAGATGGACGAATCAGGTAAAGTGTACTAAGAATGAGTAAGCAGTCAAAGGAAATTCATACAATTTGTGTTAAGAGGGCTTTTTTTCAAGTAGTGCTGGTGTGCAAAAGATAACATCTGGTGATATTGATTGTATGACAAAATTGGCTGGTAGGCTGTTGAATGATCAAAAAGAATCAAATGTTGCATGGGTCCCACTGGTGTGCAAATGTGTATAATTATGCACATATCCATGTATAAACTAAATCCACAAGTGGTTACACCATGCAAAATGATACCCTCAGCAAGCCATCATCATCATCAAAGGTAGGGTATAACAATAATCTTATTACAAAAGTCATCCATATCCCTGTTCCTGTATGGAAAGCACCCTCAAGGCTGCCATAGCTCTATAAAATGGAATCCTGGGGCTATCTTTTAACAACAATACTTATTTATCATACTTGATCGCTATTTCCCGAGTCAGCAAGGTAGCTCCGGGAAACAAAGAAAACCAGACGAAGAAAGACCCATTCACTCATATACACATACATATACATAAACGCACATACACGTATATATACATATCAACATATACAAACACACACATACACAGACATATACATATATATACACATGTACATATTCATACTTGCTTGCCTTCATCCATTTCCACCACCACCCTGCTCCACAAGAAACAGCATCGCCACCCTCTGCATCAGTGGGACAGCACCAGGAAAAACAGACAAAAAAGGCCACATTCATTAACACTCAGTCTCTAGCTGTCATGTGTAACGAACCAAAACCACAGCTGCCCATACACATCCAGGCCCTACAGACCTTTCCATGGTTTACCCCAGATGTTTCACATGCCCTGTTTCAGATTAATAATAATGATAAAAGCAAAAATGGGTATGTTTGAAGGAATAGTGGTTCCAACAATGTTGTATGGTTGCGAGGCGTGGGCTATGGATAGAGTTGTGCGCAGGAGGATGGATGTGCTGGAAATGAGATGTTTGAGGACAATGTGTGGTGTGAGGTGGTTTGATCGAGTGAGTAACGTAAGGGTAAGAGAGATGTGTGGAAATAAAAAGAGCGTGGTTGAGAGAGCAGAAGAGGGTGTTTTGAAGTGGTTTGGGCACATGGAGAGGATGAGTGAGGAAAGATTGACCAAGAGGATATATGTGTCGGAGGTGGAGGGAACAAGGAGAAGAGGGAGACCAAATTGGAGGTGGAAAGATGGAGTGAAAAAGATTTTGTGTGATTGGGGCCTGAACATGCAGGAGGGTGAAAATAGGGCAAGGAATAGAGTGAATTGGAGCGATGTGGTATACCGGGGCTGACGTGCTGTCAGTGGATTGAATCAAGGCATGTGAAGCATCTGGGGTAAACCATGGAAAGCTGTGTAGGTATGTATATTTGCGTGTGTGGACGTATGTATATACATGTGTATGGGGGGGGGGCCATTTCTTTCGTCTGTTTCCTTGCGCTACCTCGCAAACGCGGGAGACAGCGACAAAAAAAAAAAAAAAAAAAAAAAAAAAAAAAAAAAAAAATAAAAACATTAAAACTAATATTCAGGGACAATAACATGTTAATAGTTTGACATAATCATAGAACAAATGGGAAATCCAGTGAAAGGGATAAACGGCAAAGTGGTAACGCGTAGCGATGAAGAGAGTATTTTGAAGGAGTGTTGGATGTGTTTGATGATATGGTGGCAGATGTAAGGTCTTTGGGTTAGGGTGGTATGTGATGTGAAAGAGTCACAGAGTGGTTTGAATAAAGAAGAGGTGACGATAGCCTTGTGTAAAATGAAATAAGGCAAGGTGGCTGGAGTGGAAGATATTGCAGCTGATATTTCTAAGAAAAGAGGGTGACTGTATTGTTTATTGGCTGTTGAGGATCTTTAATATAAGTATGGATCATGGTGAGGTGCCTGAGGGTCGTTGGAATGCATGTATAGTGCCAAAGAAAACAGGCAAAGAGGATAAAGGTGAATTTTCAAACTGCAGTGGTATAAACTCTGTTGAGTGTACCTGATAAGTTGTATGATTCATTATTCATTATACTTAGTCGCTGTCTCCTGCGTTAGTGAGGTAACACAAGGAAACAGACAAAAGAATCGCCCAACCCATACACTTGTATATACATAAACAACCACACATGCACATATACATACCTATACATTTCAACATATACATACATATACATACACAGACATATATATACACATGTACATATTCATACTTGCTGCCTTCATCCATTCCCGTTGCCATCCCCGCCACGCATGAAATGGCACCCCCCCACTGTGCACGAGGTATCGCTAGGAAAAGACAACAAAGGCCACATTTGTTCACACTCAGTCTCTACCTATCATGTGTGATGCACTGAAACCATAGCTCACTTTCCACATCCAGGCCCCACAAAACTTTCCATGGTTTACCTCAGATGCTTCACATGCCCTGGTTTAATCCACTGACAGCACGTCGACCCCAGTATACCACATCGTTCCAATTCACTCTATTCCTTACACACCTTTCACCCTCCTGTATATTCAGGCCCCAATCACTCAAAATCTTTTTCACTCCATCCTTCCATCTCCAATTTTGTCTCCCACTTCTCCTCATTCCCTCCACCTCTGACACATATATCCTCTTTGTCAATCTTTTCTCACTTATTCTCTCCATGTGACCAAACCATATCAATGCACTCTCTTCTGCTCTCTCAACCACACTCTTCTTTATTACCACACATATCTCTTACCCTTTAATTACTTACTCGATCAAACCACCTCACACCACATATTGTCCCTAAACATTTCATTTCCAACACATCTATCCTCCTCCGCACAACCCTATCTATAGACCATGCCTCGCAACCATTTAACATTGTTGGAACCACTATTCCTTCAAACATACCCATTCTTGCTTTCTGAGATAGTGTTCTTCCCTTCCACACGTTCTTCAATGCTCCAAGAACTTTCGCCCCCTCCCCCACCCTATGATTCATTCACGCTTCCATGGTTCCATCCGCTGCCAAATCCACTCCCAGGTATCTAAAACACTTTACATCCTCCAGTTTTTCTCCATTCAAACTTACCTCCCAATTGACTTGTCCCTCAACCCTACTGAACCTAATAACCTTGCTCTTATTCACATTTACTCTCATCTTTCTTCTATCATACACTTTACAAAACTCAGTCACCAACTTATGCAGATTCTCACCCAAACCAGCCACCAGCGCTGTATCACCAGAGAACAATTGACTCACTTCCCAAGCCCTCTCATCCAATACAGACTGCATACTTGCCCCTCTCTCCAAACTCTTGCATTCACCTCCCTAACAACCCCATCCATAAATAAATTAAACAGCCATGGAGACATCACGCACCCCTGCCGCAAACTGACATTCACTGGGAACCAATCACTCTCCTCTCTTCCTACTCATACACATGCCTCACATCCTCGATAAAAACTTTTCACTGCTTCTAGCAACTTACCTCCCACACCATATACTCTTAATACCTTCCACAGAGCAACTCTTATCATATGCCTTCTCCAGATCCATAAATGCTAAATACAAATCCATCTGTTCTTTCAAGTATTTCTCACATACATTCTTCAAAGCAAACACCTGATCCACACATTCTCTACCACTTCTGAAGCCACACTGCTCTTCCCCAATCTAATGCTCTGTACATGCCTTTACCTCTCAATCAAAACCCTCCCATATAATTTCCCAGGAATACTCAATAAACTTATACCTCTGTAATTTGAACACTCACCTTTATCCCCTTTGCCTTTGTACAATGGCACTATGCATGCATTCTTCCCATCCTCAAGCACTTCACCATGAACCATACATATAATGAATATCCTTACCAACCAGTCAAAAACACAGTCATCCCCTTTTCTAATAAATTCCACTGTAATACCATCTAAACCCGCTGCCTTGCTGACTTTTATCTTCTGCAAAGCTTTTACTACCTCTTCTCTGTTTACCAAATCATTTTCCCTAACCCTCTCACTTTGCACACCACCTCGACCAAAACACCCTATATCTGCCACTCTATCATCAAACACATTCAACAAACCTTCAAAATACTCACTCCATTTCTTTCTCACATCACCACTACTTGTTATCACCTCCCCATTTGTGCCCTTCACTGAAGTTCCCATTTGCTCCCTTGTCTTACGCACTTTATTTACCTCCTTCCAGAACATCTTTTTATTCTCCCTAAAATTTAATGATACTCTCTCACCCTAACTCTCATTTGCCCTCTTTTTCACCGCTTGCACCTTTCTCTTGACCTCCAGTCTCTTTCTTTTATACATCTCCCACTCAACTGCATTTTTTCCCTGCAAAAATCGTCCAAATGCCTCTCTCTTCTCTTTCACTAATAATCTTACTTCTTCATCCCACCACTCACTACCCTTTCTAATCAACCCACCTCTCACTCTTCTCATGCCACAAGCATCTTTTGCGCAATCCATCACTGATTCCCTAAATACATCCCATTCCTCCCCCACTCCCCTAGGAGAAGAGGGAGACCAAATTGGAGGTGGAAAGATGGAGTGAAAAAGATTTTGTGTGAACGGGGCCTGAACATGCAGGAGGGTGAAAGGAGGGCAAGGAATAGAGTGAATTGGATCGATGTGGTATACCGGGGTTGACGTGCTGTCAGTGGATTGAAGCAAGGCATGTGAAGCGTCTGGGGTAAACCATGGAAAGCTGTGTAGGTATGTATATTTGCGTGTGTGGACGTATGTATATACATGTGTTGGGGGGGGGGGGCATTTCTTTCTTCTGTTTCCTTGCGCTACCTCGCAAACGCGGGAGACAGCGACAAAGTATAATAAAAAAAAATATAATATATATATATATATATATTCCCTGGGGATAGGGGAGAAAGAATACTTCCCACGTATTCCCTGCGTGTCGTAGAAGGCGACTAAAAGGGAAGGGAGCGGGGGGCTGGAAATCCTCCCCTCTCGTTTTTTCTTTTTTTCCCCCCAAAAGAAGGAACAGAGAAGAGGTCCAGGTGAGGATATTCCCTCAAAGGCCCAGTCCTCTGTTCTTAACGCTACCTCGCTATCGCGGGAAATAGCGAATAGTATAAAAAAAAAAAAAAAAAAAATATATATATATATATAAAAATATATATATATATGTTCTGGAAGGAGGTAAATAAAGTGCGTAAGACAAGGGAGCAAATGGGAACTTCGGTGAAGGGCGCAAGTGGGGAGGTGATAACAAGTAGTGGTGATGTGAGATGGAGATGGAGTGAGTATTTTGAAGGTTTGTTGAATGTGTTTGATGATAGAGTGGCAGATATAGGGTGTTTTGGTCGAGGTGGTGTGCAAAGTGAGAGGGTTAGGGAAAATGATTTGGTAAACAGAGAAGAGGTAGTGAAAGCTTTGCGGAAGATGAAAGCCGGCAAGGCAGCGGGTTTGGATGGTATTGCAGTGGAATTTATTAAAAAAGGGGATGACTGTATTGTTGACTGGTTGGTAAGGTTATTTAATGTATGTATGACTCATGGTGAGGTGCCTGAGGATTGGCAGAATGCGTGCATAGTGCCATTGTACAAAGGCAAAGGGGATAAGAGTGAGTGCTCAAATTACAGAGGTATAAGTTTGTTGAGTATTCCTGGTAAATTATATGGGAGGGTATTGATGGAGAGGGTGAAGGCATGTACAGAGCATCAGATTGGGTAAGAGCAGTGTGGTTTCAGAAGTGGTAGAGGATGTGTGGATCAGGTGTTTGCTTTGGAGAATGTATGTGAGAAATACTTAGAAAAGCAAATGGATTTGTATGTAGCATTTATGGACCTGGAGAAGGCATATGATAGAGTTGATAGAGATGCTCTGTGGAAGGTATTAAGAATATATGGTGTGGGAGGAAAGTTGTTAGAAGCAGTGAAAAGTTTTTATCGTGGATGTAAGGCATGTGTACGTGTAGGAAGAGAGGAAAGTGACTGGTTCTCAGTGAATGTAGGTTTGCGGCAGGGGTGTGTGATGTCTCCATGGTTGTTTAATTTGTTTATGGATGGGGTTGTTAGGGAGGTAAATGCAAGAGTTTTGGAAAGAGGGGCAAGTATGAAGTCTGTTGGGGATGAGAGAGCTTGGGAAGTGAGTCAGTTGTTGTTCGCTGATGATACAGCGCTGGTGGCTGATTCATGTGAGAAACTGCAGAAGCTGGTGACTGAGTTTGGAAAAGTGTATGGAAGAAGAAAGTTAAGAGTAAATGTGAATAAGAGCAAGGTTATTAGGTACAGTAGGGTTGAGGGTCAAGTCAATTGGGAGGTGAGTTTGAATGGAGAAAAACTGGAGGAAGTGAAGTGTTTTAGATATCTGGGAGTGGATCTGGCAGCGGATGGAACCATGGAAGCGGAAATGGATCATAGGGTGGGGGAGGGGGCGAAAATCCTGGGGGCCTTGAAGAATGTGTGGAAGTCGAGAACATTATCTCGGAAAGCAAAAATGGGTATGTTTGAAGGAATGGTGGTTCCAACAATGTTGTATGGTTGCGAGGCGTGGGCTATGGATAGAGTTGTGCGCAGGAGGATGGATGTGCTGGAAATGAGATGTTTGAGGACAGTGTGTGGTGTGAGGTGGTTTGATCGAGTGAGTACCGTAAGGGTAAGAGAGATGTGTGGAAATAAAAAGAGCGTGGTTGAGAGAGCAGAAGAGGGAGTTTTGAAGTGGTTTGGGCACATGGAGAGGATGAGTGAGGAAAGATTGACCAAGAGGATATATGTGTCGGAGGTGGAGGGAACAAGGAGAAGAGGGAGACCAAATTGGAGGTGGAAAGATGGAGTGAAAAAGATTTTGTGTGATCGAGGCCTGAACATGCAGGAGGGTGAAAGGAGGGCAAGGAATAGAGTGAATTGGAGCGATGTGGTATACCGGGGTTGATGTGCTGTCAGTGGATTGAAGCAGGGCATGTGAAGCGTCTGGGGTAAACCATGGAAAGCTGTGTAGGTATGTATATTTGCGTGTGTGGACGTATGTATATACATGTGTATGGGGGGGGGTTGGGCCATTTCTTTCGTCTGTTTCCTTGCGCTACCTCGCAAACGCGGGAGACAGCGACAAAGTATAATAAATATAAATAAATATATATATATATATATGTATATATGTGTATATATATATATATATATATATATATCTGGGAGTGGATCTGGCAGCGGATGGAACCATGGAAGCGGAAGTGGATCATAGGGTGGGGGAGGGAGCGAAAATTCTGGGAGCCTTGAAGAATGTGTGGAAGTCGAGAACATTATCTCGGAAAGCAAAAATGGGTATGTTTGAAGGAATAGTGGTTCCAACAATGTTGTATGGTTGCGAGGCGTGGGCTATGGATAGAGTTGTGCGCAGGAGGATGGATGTGCTGGAAATGAGATGTTTGAGGACAATGTGTGGTATGAGGTGGTTTGATCGAGTAAGTAACGTAAGGGTAAGAGAGATGTGTGGAAATAAAAAGAGCGTGGTTGAGAGAGCAGAAGAGGGTGTTTTGAAATGGTTTGGGCACATGGAGAGAATGAGTTAGGAAAGATTGACCAAGAGGATATATGTGTCGGAGGTGGAGGGAACGAGGAGAAGTGGGAGACCAAATTGGAGGTGGAAAGATGGAGTAAAAAAGATTTTGCGTGATCGGGGCCTGAACATGCAGGAGGGTGAAAGGATGGCAAGGAATAGAGTGAATTGGAGCGATGTGGTATACCGGGGTTGACGTGCTGTCAGTGGATTGAATCAAGGCATGTGAAGCGACTGGGGTAAACCATGGAAAGCTGTGTAGGTATGTATATTTGCGTGTGTGGACGTATGTATATACATGTGTATGGGGGTGGGTTGGGCCATTTCTTTCGTCTGTTTCCTTGCGCTACCTCGCAAACGCGGGAGACAGCGGCAAAAAAAAAAAAAAAAAAAAAAAAAAAAAAAAAAAAAAAATTATATATATATATATATATATATATATATATATATATATATATATATATATATATATATATATATATATATTGCGAGGTAACGCAAGGAAACAGACGAAAAAAATGGCACAACCCACCGCCATACACATTTATATACATACGTCCACACACTCAAATATACATACCTACACAGCTTTCCATGGTTTACCCCAGACGCTTCACATGCCCTGATTCAATCCACTGACAGCACGTCAACCCCGGTATACCACATCGATCCAATTCACTCTATTCCTTGCCCTCCTTTCACCCTCCTGCATGTTCAGGCCCCGATCACACAAAATCTTTTTCACTCCATCTTTCCACCTCCAATTTGGTCTCCCGCTTCTCCTCGTTCCCTCCACCTCCGACACATATATCCTCTTGGTCAATCTTTCCTAACTCATTCTCTCCATGTGCCCAAACCATTTCAAAACACCCTCTTCTGCTCTCTCAACCGCGCTCTTTTTATTTCCACACATCTCTCTTACCCTTACGTTACTTACTCGATCAAACCACCTCATACCACACATTGTCCTCAAACATCTCATTTCCAGCACATCCATCCTCCTGCGCACAAAACCACTATTCCTTAAAACATACCCATTTTTGCTTTCTGAGATAATGTTCTCGACTTCCACACATTCTTCAAGGCTCCCAGGATTTTCGCCCCCTCCCCCAACCTATGATCCACTTCCGCTTCCATGGTTCCATCTACTGCCAGATCCACTCCCAGATATCTAAAACACTTTACTTCCTCCAGTTTTTCTCCATTCAAACTTACCTCCCAATTGACTTGACCCTCAACCCTACTGTACCTATTTACCTTACCCTTATTCACATTTACTCTTAACTTTCTTCTTTCACACACTTTACCAAACTCAGTCACCACCTTCTGCAGTTTCTCACATGAATCAGCCACCAGCACTGTATCATCAGCGAACAACAACTGACTCACTTCCCAAGCTCTCTCATCCACAACAGACTTCATACTTGCCCCTCTTTCCAAAACTCTTGCATTCACCTCCCCAACAACCTCATCCATAACAAATTAAACAACCATGGAGACATCACACACCCCTGCCGCAAACCTACATTCACTGAGAACCAATCACTTTCCTCTCTTCCTACACGCACATATGACTTACATCTTCGATAAAAACTTTTCACTGCTTCTAACAACTTACCTCCCACACCATATATTCCTAATACCTTCCACAGAGCATCTCTATCAACTCTATCATATGCCTTCTCCAGATCCATAAATGCTAAATACAAATCCATTTGCTTTTCTAAGTATTTCTCACATACATTCTTCAAAGCAAACACCTGATCCACACATCCTCTACCACTTCTGAAACCACACTGCTCTTCCCAATCTGATGCTCTGTACATGCCTTCACCCTCTCAATCAATACCCTCCCATAGAATTTACCAAGAATACTCAACAAACTTATACCTCTGTAATTTGAGCACTCACTCTTATACCCTTTGCCTTTGTACAATGGCACTATGCACGCATTCCGCCAATCCTCAGGCACCTCACCATGAGTCATACATACATCAAATAACCTTACCAACCAGTCAATAATACAGTCACCCCCTTTTTTAATAAATTCCACTGCAATACCATCCAAACCTGCTGCCTTGCCGGCTTTCATCTTCTGCAAAGCTTTTACCACCTCTTCTCTGTTTACCAAATCATTTTCCCTAACCCTCTCACTTTGCACACCACCTCGACCAAAACACCCTATATCTGCCACTCTATCATCAAACACATTCAACAAACCTTTAAAATACTCACTCCATCTCCTTCTCACATGACCACTACTTGTTATCACCTCCCCATTTGCGCCCTTCACTGAAGTTCCCATTTGCTCCCTTGTCTTACGCACTTTATTTACCTCCTTCCAGAGCATCTTTTTATTCTCCCTAAAATTTAATGATACTCTCTCACCCCAACTCTCATTTGCCATCTTTTTCACCTCTT
Source organism: Panulirus ornatus (assembly GCF_036320965.1). NCBI lineage: Eukaryota > Metazoa > Arthropoda > Malacostraca > Decapoda > Palinuridae > Panulirus > Panulirus ornatus. The sequence goes on from NC_092269.1 coordinate 41,186,760, forward strand.
GCACCTTTCTCTTGACCTCCTGTCTCTTTCTTTTATACATCTCCCACTCAATTGCATTTTTTCCCTGCAAAAATCGTCCAAATGCCTCTCTCTTCTCTTTCACTAATAATCTTACTTCTTCATCCCACCACTCACTACCCTTTCCAATCAACCCACCTCCCACTCTTCTCATGCCACAAGCATCTTTTGCACAATCCATTACTGATTCCCTAAATACATCCCATTCCTCCCCCACTCCCCTTACTTCCATTGTTCTCACCTTTTTCCATTCTGTACTCAGTCTCTCCTGGTACCTCCTCACACAAGTCTCCTTCCCAAGCTCACTTCTCTCACCACCCTCTTCACCCCAACATTCACTCTTCTTTTCTGAAAACCCATACAAATCTTCACCTTAGCCTCCACAAGATAATGATCAGACATCCCTCCAGTTGCACCTCTCAGCACATTAACATCCAAAAGTCTCTCTTTCGCGTGCCTGTCAATTAACACGTAATCCAATAACGCTCTCTGGCCATCTCTCCTACTTACATACGTATACTTATGTATATCTCGCTTTTTAAACCAGGTATTCCCAATCACCAGTCCTTTTTCAGCACATAAATCTATATATATCAGCATGGGAGGTGGGTTGATTGGAAAGGGTAGTGAGTGGTGGGATGAAGAAGTAAGATTATTAGTGAAAGAGAAGAGAGAGGCATTTGGACAATTTTTGCAGGGAAAAAATGCAAATGAGTGGGAGATGTATAAAAGAAAGAGGCAGGAGGTCAAGAGAAAGGTGCAAGAGGTGAAAAAGAGGGCAAATGAGAGTTGGGCGAGAGTATCATTAAAATTTAGGGAGAACAAAAAAGATGTTTTGGAAGGACATAAATAAAGTGCATAGGACAAGGGAGCAAATGGGAACTTCAGTGAAGGGGGCTAATGGAGAGGTGATAACAAGAAGTGGTGATGTGAGAAGGAGATGGAGTATTTTGAAGGTTTGTTGAATGTCTGATGATAGAGTGGCAGACATAGGGTGTTTTGGTCGAGGTGGTGTGTAAAGTGAGAGGGTTAGGGAAAATGATTTGGTAAACAGAGAAGAGGTAGTAAAAGCTTTGCGGAAGATGAAAGCCAGCAAGACAGCAGGTTTAGATGGTAATGCAGTGGAATTTATTTAAAAAGGGGGTGAGTGTATTGTTGACTGGTTGGTAAGGTTATTTAATGTATGTATGATTCATGGTGAGGTGCCTGAGGATTGGCGGAATGATTGCATAGTGCCATTGTACAAAGGCAAAGGGTATAAGAGTGAGTGCTCAAATTACAGAGGTATAAGTTTGTTGAGTATTCCTGGTAAATCATATGGGAGGGTATTGATTGAGACAGTGAAGGTATGTACAGAGCATCAGATTGGGGAAGAGCAGTGTGGTTTCAGAAGTGGTAGAGGATGTGTGGATTAGGCGTTTGCTTTGAAGAATGTATGTGAGAAATACTTAGAAAAGCAAATGGATTTGTATGTAGCATTTATGGATCTGGAGAAGGCATATGATAGAGTTGATAGAGATGCTCTGTGGAAGGTATTAAGAGTATATGGTGTGGGAGGCAAGTTGTTAGAAGCAGTGAAAAGTTTTTATCGAGGATGTAAGGCATGTGTACGTGTAGGAAGAGAGGAAAGTGATTGGTTCTCAGTGAATGTAGGTTTGCGGCAGGGGTGTGTGATGTCTCCATGGTTGTTTAATTTGTTTATGGATGGGGTTGTTAGGGAGGTGAATGCAAGAGTTTTGGAAAGACGGGCAAGTATGCAGTCTGTTGTGGATGAGAGAGCTTGGGAAGTGAGTCAGTTGTTGTTCGCTGATTCATGTGAGAAACTGCAGAAGCTGGTGACTGAGTTTGGTAAAGTGTGTGAAAGAAGAGAGTTAAGAGTAAATGTGAATAAGAGCAAGGTTATTAGGTACAGTAGGGTTGAGGGTCAAGTCAATTGGGAGGTAAGTTTGAATGGAGAAAAACTGGAGGAAGTAAAGTGTTTTAGATATCTGGGAGTGGATGGAACCATGGAAGCGGAAGTGAATCATAGGGTGGGGGAGGGGGCGAAAGTTCTGGGAGCCTTGAAGAATGTTTGGAAGTCGAGAACATTATCTCCGAAAGCAAAAATGGGTATGTTTAAAGGAATAGTTGTTCCAACAATGTTGTATGGCTGCGAGGCGTGGGCTATGGATGGAGTTGTGCGCAGGAGGATGGATGTGCTGGAAATGAGATGTTTTGAGGACAATATGTGGTGTGAGGTGGTTTGATCGAGTAAGTAATGTAAGGGTAAGAGAGGTGTGTGGAAATAAAAAAAGTGTGTGGTTGAGAGAGCAGAAGAGGGTGTTTTGAAATGGTTTGGTCACATGGAGAGAATGAGTGAGGAAAGATTGACCAAGAGGATATATGTGTCAAAGGTGGAGGGAATGAGGAGAAGTGGGAGACCAAATTGGAGGTGGAAGGATGGAGTGAAAAAGATTTTGAGTGATCAGGGCCTGAACATGCAGGAGGGTGAAAGGCGTGCAAGGAATAGAGTTACTGGAACGATGTGGTATACTGGGGTCGACATGCTGTCAATGGATTGAACCAGGGCATGTGAAGTGTCTGGGCCATGTAAACCATGGAAGGTTCTGTGGGGCCGGGATGTGGAAAGGGAGCTGTGGTTTCGGTGCATTATTACATGGCAGCTAGAGACTGAGTGTGAACAAATGGGGCCTTTGTTGTCTTTTACTAGCGCTACCTCGCACACATGAGGGGGGAGGGGGTTGTTATTCCATGTGTGGCAGGTTGGCGATGGGAATAAATAAAGGCAGACTATGAATTATGTACATGTGTATATATGTATATGTCTGTGTGTGCATATATATGTGTACATTGAGATGTATAGGTATGTATATTTGCGTGTGTGGACGTGTATATATATATACATGTGCATGTGGGTGGGTTGGGCCATTCTTTTCTCTGTTTCCTTGCGCTACCTCGCTAACACGGGAGACAGCGACAAAGCAGGTGCATATGCACCAATAATCACCCATCTCTCTCCATCAACTTTCAGTTTTACCCATATCAATCTAGAATTTACTTTCTTACACTCTATCACATACTCCCACAACTCCTGTTTCGGAAGAAGTGCTACTCCTTCCCTTGCTCTTGTCCTCTCACTAACCCCTGACTTTACTCCCAAGACATTCCCAAACCACTCTTCCCCTTTACCCTTGAGCTTCGTTTCACTCAGAGCCAAAACATCCAGGTTCCTTTCCTCAAACATACTACCTATCTCTCCTTTTCTCTCATCTTAGTTACATCCACACACATTCAGACACCCCAATCTGAGCCTTCGAGGAGGATGAGCACTCCCCACGTGACTCCTTCTTCTGTTTCCCCTTTTAGAAAGTTGAAATACAAGGAGGGGAGGGTTTCTGGCCCCCCACTCCCATCCCCTTCTACGACACGTGAGGAATGCGTGGGAAGTATTCTTTCTCCCCATCCCCAGGGATGACAGCGACAAAGCAAAATAAAATAAATAAATATATATAAATATGTGTGTGTATATATATGTATACGTTTAGATGTATCGGTATGTATATATTGTGTGTGTCTTTCAAACAGATTAATGACACAGCAAATAGTTCTCTGAGATATGTAGAAACAAAGCAAGTAGAGGTCATAACACGAAATAAAGCAACAAAAGCAGTACTTTTACAGAACAAGAGTGGTGGATAAATGGAATAAAATGACAGACCACGATTAACTCAGACAGCATACATAAATTGAAGATTCTACAGTACAAGAGTGGTGGATATATGGAATAAAATGACAGACCACGATTAACTCGGACGGCATACATAAAATGACGAAGCTGTATGATTGCAGAAAATATTCAAGAGATGGGGGTCCCATAAGTGTATACCTCCCTCCCCCTACAGGACATAAAGGTAATTACAAAGAGGTATTTACACAGATGCAAATGTGAGCACTTTTATTCTTAAACCATCTCCTTGCATTGCTCTAATCTCGACATTACTTATTTTGATTTGAAATCACAGTGCTGTGCTGAAATGCTTCCTGTACTAGCCAATGATATATTTGAAATATCATGATCTTGTATACCTTCAACACAACTCACCTATTAATGAGGCTTCTCCCATACTAACAGGCATCATCCATCCAACTAGATTTTTACTTAGTATAATACATGTATTCTTAATGGAAAATCTGCATGCCATCCACATAAAAATGATGATAAACCAGAAAATATTTTTTACAAACAATATATATCCAGATTTTGGAGTGTATAAGACTGATTCCTAGCAATACCATTTATTTAGCATAGGAGGAAGCGAGGCATAATATATATATCGTGCAGAATCACACATGAACCCATCATTATGGCCATGGTATCATCAAAGTTAAACATAACAAAAATATACACAGAGAAAAAGGTTAATGTAAATATAAAAAATTTTTGTTTAAAAGCCGAGAAAAATGAAGATTATGTGGAATATATTAAAGTGGCACACACCAACAAATCTATGACCCATTCAAAATTCTTTTATATGGGGAGAAACTCAGTAAATGCTGATAATTGTATACATGGAAAACATAACACAACAGTAACTTACAGGAAACACTAGTATGATCAAAGAGGTGAGTTGAAATATATGAAATGGATTTCTAAGGAAAAGCTTCTTGGATTATCCGAGTTAACAATTCTAATATGATGTACTAGAATAAAACATATTTTTGATCAATAAGACTGATTCATTATAATCTCCTTTCTACCTAAATCCATTAAACCATTACCAGCACTTAAAAGGAGGCTAGCCTCTACAGTATCTTTTCCAAACACCTTGGTCACTGTGCATTTTGGCATATTCTAGAAATATAAGAATGGATGAATGTTCCATACTAGTGCCGAAAAATTCTACTTTTATAATTTCTCAGAAGCAAACTTCATTCCTTCTGGCATGTATACAAAGTAATTGAGCATTAATATTCATCCAATCAAAAGGAAATATGGAAAATTATGTCAGACCATAAGATGTTTGACAATACACTAAATACAATATGTAAACCACTGAAAGTTGAAAATGGCAAAATGGGGTATAGGGGTATATTTTTTCAATCACATACTATTATGCCCTTCCCTGCTATCACAGCAAGGTGGCATATGCAGAATCTTCCCCAAAACATTTTGGTTGCTAACAATCTTCATTCTTTCGGTACCAAAGACCCCACTGAAATGTATGAAACATTTTTTAAGATATTCTGCTAGTTCATTATAAAAAAAAAAAAAAAAAAAAAAAAAAAAAAAAAAAAAATCCTAAGCAAATATACAAGCAGTAAGAAAGACAGAATAGAGGTACTGACAGTAAATGGGAGAGTCACAAAAGGCAGAAATGAGTACAAAACTATTGGAGGTGTTGAAGTATACTAGTGGCTCAAGAAAAACCTAACATTAGAAGTTGCAAACACTTACTTTACCCCCACAGAAATACTTCCTTGAGTGACAGAATGAAGTTGATCTACTTTCTTTTTGAAACCTTACATTCATCCACAAGAATGTCTATGACATCTCTTCTATTACCATACAAGATAATCAAGCTTACAGAAAAACTTATGCTCATGTATTATATACTAGATATTCATACTAAAACAAGCTAAACAACATGCAAAATAAACAAAGTAGTGATCTACTGAAAGAAAAAAGCCAGGTTATGAGGGAGTGTTACCTTAATGATGCAGGGATGGGAGAGCCCACTGTTCACAAAAATTAGTGAAATATTTGCGATTCCAATGAAACAACCCTCATGTTGTATACATTTCAAGGGACAGTTACAAAAAAATTACTGAAAGCCATTAAGGTGCACACATGGGAAGAGCATTAAACATTAAAAAGTGCAAGATTCAAGTATGGATGTCTGTGTAATCTCATTTCTTTTATACAATTCTACTTCTGCAAGGTAGCATCATGGTCAATGGCCTCATTTGCAAACATCCATTCTCTTGTTGTCATGTGTAATACAGCAAAAACACAGTCTACCATCCAAAGACAACCTCCATATATTACTGCAGTTTACCTAAAATGCTTTAACACTGCTGCCATTATATCATTTAAATCCAATTCATTTTATCCCATACATGACTCTCACCCTCTTGAATGTTGAGACCCTGATACCTAAAGCCTCTTTTGCTTCATATTCCATCTCCTTCTTGGTATCTTTCTCCTCCTCCCTCTCTCCATTTAAGACATATATCTTCTTAATTAGTGTTCATCACTCCTACCTATGTGTCTGAACCATTTCAACACCCAAACAATATACTGTACTTTTACAGTTCCCTCTTACCACGTCAATCCTTCTACAATCAATTCATGTCACACCATATATTGTCCTCAGGACAATATATACAAAACATTACATGTATAAAATTCCTATGTTCCAGCATATTCCTGTATATAACATCATGTGGTAGAGTATGCAGGCCTGAAAGGTGCAGGCATAGATGAATGCACTAATGTGGCATGAACCATACTGTTTGAACAAGATTTTGCATAAACAAGTCTATGCTAAATATAGGAAATAACACATAGGATGACTGTTCAACTATTCAAAATGTTTTAGCACTAAAAAGAAACATAAAAGTTAACAAGGTTGCATACTCAGTCTCTCAACAGATTTTCTAGTATATTGTGATTTAAAAGTAAAAAAGAAAACAGGCACTGAAAACACTAAATACAAAATAGAGCAAGGAAGTGCACATGCCTAAATGGTAAAAACTGCTGTCGAGTTACAAGATCAACAAAAACTAATAAGACATAAATGTGGTGTTGCTTAAGCAGCTAAAGATGAAGATATTAGGCATTTCTATTTCACATGCTTGAGATGGTGTAATTCAAAAGCTCAGGGAAGGAGAGAGAGACAGTAGAAGGAAGAATAAATATTAGAAGGATGTACAGATATTGGAAAGTATAAGTGAAAAGATTAAATATGTTCAGCAACCAAAATCCCTTGAATTCCAAGTTAAAAATGAAAAAGCAAGGATCAATGTCTGAACAAGCAAGTGACAATTAACTAACCCAATAAATCTAATAAGGCTACTTAATTTACATACCAATAATTTTGTTGGCCTCTTAAAAAATACATTAAACATTTCCAAGCATTCCATTTTCCCCTTTGCAATTTTTGTGTAAAAATCTGCGCCTTCTCAATCAATATTAATGCTATCATTCCTGTTCATCAATTTAATCTTGTATAACAAAAGCCAAAAAGAAAAAATAATAATGTTCCTTACAAAAAATACCTGTAAGGGACAACGTAAGTTTTTATCAGCAGCTAATTATTTCATTTATATTCTGGCCAATAAATTCCATGATGTATGCAACATGCCGCAGTACTGGATAATTTCTTTCTGATTTCAAGAGTTACCCTTTCTACAGCCCTGTTCAACTCCCTCTCGCTTATCACAAGTGGTCATTGACCACTGAAGCCAGAGCAGTTAATAAAATCTACCATCTTTATTGTATGGTCTACCTTCTATACTTGGACTAGAGCATAATGAGTCCTGAGATGTGTTGCAGCGTGGGTCCATTTGCATTACTCTCTTGAATCCTGAAAGCTGAGGATTACAGTGTAACTGTGATAAGATAATATGAAAAGTGGGAAGTTACCTGAGGTGTTAAGTTCCTTAGGATGAGCCAGGTGGAGGGCAGCTGAGAGTTGGTCCAGGCTCCTGAAGCAGCAACGGCTGCAGCAGCAGCCGAATGTAAGGCACTGTTTGGGGGATTCCTATGCTGCTCTCCAGACCATGATGTTGATCTGCCAAGGGTCCCCCAAGACCCTCCTCCACTGGCCACACCGCTATTCTTTTGAACATTCACACTACCAGCAATTAGCCCTGGTGGTGGGCCACGAAGCTTGTTCCCTGGGGCACCCCACAGTTCTGAGGCCAAATTGCTGCCACCTTCATGGCCAGTCTCGCTCCACGATGACCCACTCTTGCCATTGGTCCCACTGCTCAGCTTGCTGTCCCTGCCATTGGTATTTTTTTTTTTTTTTTCGTTCTATGCTTTATTAACTGCTATTAATCTGTTATATAAAATAACATGTAACTGATACTACGGAGCACACATGGAGAATAAAAATAATTTTGAAGGTGGGCCAATGAGCAACTACTTTGTGGGGACTACAGTGTCCTGCAAATTGATTATATATATATATATATATATATATATATATATATATATATATATATATATATATATATATATAGAGGCCAAACATTAATATACAATCCCATCCCCAAAACTGGATATGTCCAGTAAAGTTCTCAAAATCCCACAGGGTCCAGAAGGACACTTCCTTTCATCTAGGCCCATATCAAAATTAGTTGGCATGGAAGTACATGTATGGTGAATTTCAAGCAGAATTGTACACCAGAAGCTCCCTAATGAATAATTTCTGGCACAGTGTGACATGGACAATAAGCAAAGTCACAAAGCACATCAATATGAAGTCTATGTAGAAAGTTCAAGCACTTGATATTTCATGCAAGAGTATTTACTAAAGCAACCTAATGAAATGTGTTCTGACACAGTGATAAGACAAATCACAATGACTTTCAGCATCTGGTAATGAAGAATGACCAGTTTATCAAATTTCACTCGGAAAACCCACTGGAAGCTCCTACATGGACAAAATATACAAAAATGATTGGATGGCTAGACATAAAAAGCATTATCATACACCAAACTGGTTGGTCAAATACAAATATATTCTACACTAAAACTAAACATTTTCATGCAATCTCTCATTCCTTTGAGTCAACATTACTCTGGTAGGATACTTCGTTATTTCTGGATCAACTGAGTAAGTAAAAGGCCACTGAGAGACTGCAGAATGTAAAATTTTGCATTACAAATGAGTTGTGTTATAATGAACAAAAATAAAAGGCACCATTATGTGATCAAGAACCCTATACTGATCTCTAATAAGACTATGATTCTACCAATCTGTGAACACTGACAAGACCTTTCAGGCACACAATGTACTTATGAACTCAATATTGACATACCCTGACAGCGGAGAGTTGGTGGCATGGTGGCCAGGTCCTGGGTTAAAGCTCCAGGTGTTGGATGAAAGGGAGAGGGAAGTGAGATGGCTGGTCATGTCTGAAACAGTGTTGGTTGTTGGGGTCTTGCTGATTGATGATAATAATTCAGAGTCCTTAATGCCCAAGGACAATGGAGAACGCGTCACAGAGCCCGGTGTAATAGTTGGATCATCCTCAATATTTTTCATCTGAAATTTGTTTATCGTGTGATCACCTATAATTTTCAAGAAATTCACAGGGATCAGGCAGAACTGCACAGTGATCACTAAAGAGAGTAAACCTGCTTTAATCTGCATCTAACTAAACCAAGCATGTTTAGTACAAAGGATTATTTTTCAATAACAATCTCACTTGAGTGTTCATTTTCTAAACCAGTATACTAATTACATCATTAGCTGTTGAAAAGTCCTCATAAAAATGATATCTTCTTTCCTTCATACTATTCGCCATTTCCCACGTTAGCAAGGTAGCATTAAGAATAGAGGACTGGGCCTTTGAGGGAATATCCTCACCTGGCCCCCTTCTCTGTTCCTTCCTTCTTCTTCTTTTTTTTTTTTTTTTTTTTTTTTTTTTTTTCAGCCTCCCGCTCCCTTCCCTTTTAGTCGCCTTCTATGACACGCAGGGAATACGTGGGAAGTATTCTTCCTCCCCTATCCCCTATGATATACGTATATATAAAAAAGTACTACATGACTGCTCCACATAATAATGAAATGTACAGTATGCTAATGACTGTACTGGTACCACATCTGTTCTGTAAATCCAGTTCTCATATTGAGGTCTGGAGGAGGGTTACTCAAGGTTGGGGTTTTACTTAACACGAATTCCTCTAAATAACATTATGATCATTATAACATTTGATAACCAAAGGATAAAATAAACATTTTGGTTTTGGTGGAGACAGTGTAAGTTCAATATTAAGTTCAACTGATTATCACTAAACATTTTCTTTATGCATTAATAAAATCACATCAACCATCAGCTTCTTATATATACCAACTGCCTCTCTGAAATCTAAGACATGAAATTTAAGTCTTCCAAACATATTAAACATGGGGTCCTGTTCTCTTCATGACCTTATTCAATTCCCATTCTATATCACCCATGACTCAAACTTATGATGAGATAGTACCTACCAACTTACTTATGAGTGCCTATGAGAGATTTGCCATCAGGCAAGGGTAGTGCATAGCATTCACATATATCTTTAGTCTGATGATAATGACATTTTCTTGCGTTCATGTCTTTTGATTTTGGGCTCACTATCTACCTTTAAAAAAAGTTACCCACTCACCATGGTTATTTCTCTTGGCAGAACAAAGAAATTTTCCCTCCATCATTTTGGTAACATTATTGGTGTTAAGTAAAAGGTTAGTGAGAGGATTAGAGATAAGGATGAGAAAGCACTTCTGCCAAAGGAGAAGTGGTGGGAACAAGTGAAAAAATGACTCATGTGGGTAAAATATCACAAGTGGAGGATGCTTATTAATTATGCACCTGGCCACGAGAGGACTTCCAAAGTGAGGCAAGTCTTTTGGGAGGAGTCGAGTGTGTGTGTGTCAGCATTTTTGATGCAAGAGATCAGGTATTAATGACTGGTACTGTGAATGGAAATGGTGAAGAGATTGTAGAATTTTATGCTGAAAAAGGACTGATGACTGGGAATGCCTGGTTTGAAAAGGGGACCAAACATAAGTGCACAGAGAAAAATGATAAGCAAGCTTTACTGTATTACATACAAATCAATGGGTATGCAAAAGAGAAACTAAGATGTGAATGTGCTGAGAGGAGCAGCTGGTGGGATGTCTGATCACCACACACTGGAGGTGAAGGAGAAGACTTACAGAGGCTTTTGGAAAAGATGACAAGATGAGAGAGAAAAGGGTAGTAAAAACAATTCAAATGCAGACAGAAACAGATTGACACCATGGATGCACCTTGGTTATGACTGTCTATACATGTGATACAATAGACCATAAATGACAAAAGAAATGCAGTAGAGTAATGACAAGTACATTGTTTTCATTAGACTGTCAGAGAAGTGACTCAGCGATAATCATAAAATATATAAAAGAAATATTTCATTAAGTAACAATATTTTAATTCTATGCCAAAGGCTCTAGTCACAGACAAAAGTCCACATCAAGACTGGGCCTTAATTGAAATATTGAGAGAAATATGAAACAGAAAAAGAAGAGACATGAAAAAGTGTCTCATTTTTTTGAGAAAGTGAAAAACCTATCTTTTGAAATGTGCTAGGTCACAGTCATTGGAAAAGACATGAAAGGATAGAGAGTTCCAGACATTTGACTTGTAGGGAAATTAGCAGGTATCAAAATGGCCCACCCTCGAGTTGCTGATGGCCACACAATAACCATGATGCAGCAGCTTGCTGAGAATAGTGTGGTCTAGCTAGTGGTGTGGGTACACAAGCAGCCAGCTCTTGGGAGCAAAAACCAAAGTAATACTTATAGAAGAGGGAAAGCGAATCAACACTACAGTGAAGGGCAAAGCGTTCAAATTTAGAAGTTAGCCTGGGACAGCTTATAAGGCACATTTTTTTGATCTAACAGTCAAGGAGGGTAAGTGCAATACTTATTTTAATGAAATGCTTAGTAGTGCATCTGTAGCACTGATATTACAAGGCTAAATTTTGCATACAAGTGAATGACTTTAAAAGTTTGTGCACTGTGCAGAAGTGGCCTAAGGTCAAATGCATCATGGGGTCCCAGAGATTTCTTTGACACCTTTCTCAAAACACTGCCAATAGGTTATTAAGTGATAGGAGCATTAAGTATAAGGATGACCTTCTTTCCCTAAACCCATTTTGTCTCCCATTTTGCATGTTTCTCCTTTGCAAATATCCATTCATGTGCTTTCTGATTATCTTCTCCAATGTTTCACGAAACACACTTGTTAATGGAACTGTCCAAGTTAAGTGCAGTTACCTAATCCCTCTTCTTATATGCAGGCAAAAAACTTGCCCCTTTCCATGTCTTTGGAACAACACTATTTAGTGGCCCAGCTAATGCTTCCGCACATTCTTTCGGAACATATGAATGTGTGTTATGTATATCATCTTACTGTTCAGTTTTACCTGGCTCAACCTAAAACTGGTTACACTATGAGCAAGAATCATATTCAGGAAGGGAAAATCATAATTAATGGGCAGAAAGGAGTACAGTCTCATCAAGGAACTTCTTACTCCATAGGCATTCATCATCCCTCTGCTTCTGTTTCGAGTGCAGTCTCGAAGCTGCAGGAGCTGACAACTGGGGTCCTCAGATACATAACAATGAAAGTTCTATTTTAATGTTAACATTAACACAACGCCAAATTTCATTGCCAAAAATCTTATAAGCCTCTGTTACTTAATTTATAAAAATGTATGTCTCTAATGTTTAGTTTAAAGTCAGGATATGAGCTCCATGACTCCCCACTTGAGAGCAGTTATATGACTATGACTATTTCATTTATTTTTCAAGGTTCTGAGCATCCAATGACTCATACTTGCTGGAAATAGCACAACACTGTGTAGATGGGCCTATTGTGTGAGGATCTAGCTGCCTTGACTAAGAAACAAAACTGTCCTTTAAGTACCATTATATACAGAAAAAAAAGACTGCAGGTGAAAGGGTGGTAATGGATCAATTTCTTATATAAAGCAAATCACAATTCTAATTTTTGTCAACTATCTACGTACCATCCAAGGTTTTCCAGGTTCAAAAGGCTTAATGTCAAGCCCATAGGACCCAGATGCATTAGCCTGTGAAGAGGCAGCCCACTGTGAATCCATGTTTGGCACCCCTTTTTCAACACCAGTGCTACTGTCATTACCTCCACTACTACTTTCAGGCCAGCCAGACTCTGATGTGCGATTCAAAGACCAGGTACTGCAATTAATAAAAATCAAAATGAATTACCTATAACATGGAATTTCTTAACAGTAGTTACAGAATCATTCTATGAAATGCATATTAGAAATACTTTGATATGATGGTATACAATCCACCTAAGCATCAAATATGAGGCATTACAACTCATATACAAACAATAGTCTCCCTTTCTTGCTCTAGTGTGTCTGTGCATGTGTGATTAAATATTCATAACTACCTATCTGTGTATACTGGGGGCAAGTTTACATTCACATGGTTTCAGCATTCTTCCTCTCATTTCTTAAAAAACAGATTTTGACATTTTTAATATTCAACCAACACTGCATTCGTCACCTACTCACTTCAACTTGTTTAATTTAACCACTATTCTACAGTTATATCTTTCTTCATACTTGATCACCATTTCCTGTGTTAACAAGGCAGTGCCAGGAACAGATGAAGAAAAGGCTGCATCTGCTCACATTCATTCTCTAGCTGTTGTGTGCAATGCAACGAAACCACAGCTACCTATGCAGAATCAGGCCCCATGGACAATTCTATGGTTTACCCTGGCCACTTCACATCCCAGTTCAGTTGAATGATAGCAAGTCAACCCCACTGCACAACATTGTTCCGATTCACTCTATCCCATGCACGCCTTTTACAGTCCTGCATGGTCAGGCCTCAGTTGCTCAAAATCTTTCTCACTCCAAACTTCTATCCCCAATTTCATCTCATTTTCCTTGTTCCTTCTACTTCTGACACATATGTCCTCTTTATGTCATCCTTCCTCCATTCATTCTACCCATATGTCCAAACCATTTCAGCACACCCTCTTGAGCTCTTTCAACCACACTCATTTTTTTTGTACCACCTCTCTCTTACCCTTTCATTACTTACTCCATCAAACAGGAAAACATACAATAAAAGGCTACATTCCTTCACACTCAGTCTCTACCTGTCATGCGTAATGTAACTAAACCACAACTCCCTCACCACATCCAGGCCCCACAGACCTTTCCATGGTTTAACCATTAAATATATATATATCCACTCATGTTCTGTCAAAGGACTGAACCAGGGTATGTGATGCGTCAGGGTTAAACCAAGGAAAGGTCTGTGGGGCCTGGATGTGTATAGGCTGCTGTGGTTTTGATGCATTACACATGACAGGTATAGTGAGTGTGAATGAATGTGGCCTTCTCTGTCTGTTTTCCTGGCACTACCTCGCTGAAGCAGTGGGCAGCAATGCTGTTTCCTTTTGGGATGGTGCCAGGAATGGATTGAAGGGAAGCAAGTATGAATAAATACATGTTTTTCTTTTCTTTATTATACTTAACCAGCGTCTCCCCCAAGGTAGCGCAAGGAAACAGACGAGGAATGGCCCAACCCACCTACATACATATATATACACATAAACACCCTCAACTGCACTTATACATTTCAAAGTATACATACATATGCATACATAGTCATATACATATATACACATGTACATATCTATAATTGATGCCTTCATCCATTCCCATCGCCACCCCACCACACACGAAATAGCATCCCCCCTCCAGCGAGGTAGCGCTAGGAACAGACAAAAAAGGGCCACATTTGTTCACACTCAGTCTCTACCCATCATGTGTAAGGCACTAAAACCAAAGCTCCCTTTCCACATCCAGGTCCAACAAAACTTTCCATGGTTTACCCCAGACGCTTCACATGCCTTGGTTCAATCCAGTGATAGCATGTCGATCCCGGTATACCACATTGTTCCAATTCACTTCATTTCTTGTACGCTTTTCACCTTCCAGTATGTTCAGGCCCCGATCACTCAAAATCTTTTTGCACTCCATCCTTCCATCTCCAATTTGGTCTCCCACTTCTCCTCGTTCCCTCCACCTCTAACACATATATCCTCTCTGTCAATCTTTCCTCACTCATCCTCTCCATATGTCCAAACCATTTCAACACACCTGCTCTCACCACACTCTTTTTTTTACCACATATATCTCTTACCCTTTCATTACTTACTCGATCAAACTACCTCACACAACACCCTTTCATTACTTACTCGATCAAACTACCTCACACAACATATTGTCCTCAAACATTTCATTTCCAGCACATCCACCCTCCTCCACACAACCCTATCTATAGCCCATGCCTTGCAACCATATAACATTGTTGGAATCACTATTCCTTCAAATATACCTGTTTTTGCTCTCCGAGATAACGTTCTCGCCTTCCACACATTCTTCAATGGTCCTAAACCTTTGCCCCCTCCCCCACCCTGTGACTCACTTCCACTTTCATGGTTCCATCAGCTGCTAAGTCCACTTCCAAATATCTAAAACACTTCACTTCCAGTTTTTCTCCATTCAAACTTACCTCCCAATCAATTTATTCCTCAACCCTACTGAACCTAATAAAGTTGCTCTTATTCACATTTACTCAACTTTCTTCTTTCACTCACTTTACCAAACTCAGTCACCAACTTCTGCAGTTTCTCACCCGAATCAGCCACCAGCGCTGTATCATCAGAGAACAACTGACTCACTTCCCAAACCCTCTCATCCACAACAGACTGCATACTTATCCCTCTCTCAAAACTCTTGTATTCACCTCCCTAACAACCCCATCCATAAACAAATTAAACAAACATGGAGACATCATGCACTCCTACCACAAACTGACATTCACTGGGAGCCAATCACTTTCCTCTCTTCCTCCTCGTACACATGCCATACATCCTTGGTAAAAACTTTTCACTGCTTCTAGCAACTTGCCTCCCACATCATATACTCTTAAAACCTTCCACAAAGCATAACTATCCACCCTATCATATGCCTTCCCCAGATCCATGAATGCTACACACAAATCCATTTGTTTTTCTAAGTATTTCTCACATACATTCTTCAAAAAAAACACCTGATCCATACATCCTCTACCACTTCTGAAATCACACTGCTTTTCCCCAATATGATGCTCTGTACATGCTTTCACCCTCTCAATCAATACCCTCCCATATAATTTCCCAAGAATACTCAACAAACTTATGGCTCTGTAATTTGAACACTCATCTTTATCCCCTTTGCCTTTGTACAATGGCACTATGCATGAATACCACCAATCCTCAAGTACTTCACCATGAACCTTACATACATTGACTATTCTCACCAACCAGTCAACAACACAGTCACCCCTTTTTAATAAATTCCACTGCAATAATATCCAAACCCGTCACATTGCTGGCTTCCATCTTCCGCAAAGCTTTCACTACCTCTTCTCTGTTCACCTAACCATTCTCCCTAACACTCTCACTTCGCATGCCACCTTGACAAAAACACCCTACATCTGCCACTCTATCATCAAACACATTCAAAAAAACCTTCAAAATACTTACTCCATCTCCTTCTCACTTCATCATTAATTGTTATTACCTCCCCATTTGCCCTCTTCACCCATGTTCCCATTTGTTCTCTTGTCTTATGCACTTTATTTACCTCCTTCTAAAACATTTTTCATTTCCCCTAAAATGTAATGATTCTCTTACCTCATCTCTCATTTGCCCTCTTTTTCACCTCTTGCACCTTTCTCTTAACCTCTTGCCACTTTCTTTTATACACCTCCCAGTCGTTTGCACTACTCCCCTGCAAAAATCAACCGAACGCTTCTCTTTTTTCTTTCGCTAACAATCTTACTTCTTCATCCCTTTCTAATCTGCCCATCTCCCACCTTTCTCACACCACATCCATCTTTTGCACAAGCTATCACTGCTTTACTAAATACCTTCCATTCCTCCCACACTCCCCTTACATCATTTGCTCTCACCTTTTTCCATTCTGCACTCAATCTCTCCTGGTACTTCCTCACACAAGTCTCCTTTCCAAGCTCACTTACTCTCACTACTCTATTCACCCTATATTCTCACTTCCTTTCTGAAAACCTCTACAAATATTCACCTTTGCATCCACAAGATAATGATCAGACATCCTTCCAGTAGCACCTCTCAGTATATCAACAACCAAATGTCTCTCTTTCATGTGCCTATCGATTAGCACACAGTCCAATAATGCTCTCTGGCCATCTCTCCTACTTACTTATGTATATTTCTCTTTTTACACCAGGTATTTCTAATCACCAGCCCTTTTTCAGCACATAAATCTACAAGCTCTTCACCATTTCCATTCACAACACTGAACACCCCATGTACCCCAACTATACCCTCAACTGCCAAATTACTCACCTTTGCATTCAAATACTCCATTACTATATATAACCTGGTCTCGTGCATCAAAATTGCTAACACACTCACTCAGCTGCTCCCAGAACACTTGTCTCTCATGATCTTTCTTCTCATGACCAAGTGCATAGGCAACAATAATCACCCATCTCTCTCCATCCATTTTCAGTTTTACCCATATCAATCTAAAGTTTACTTTCTTACACTCTATCACATACTCCCACAACTTGTGCTTCAGGAGTACTACTCCTTCCTTTGCACTTGTTCTCTCACCAACCCCTGACTTTACTCCCAAGACATTCCATAAAAACTCTTCCCCTTTACCCTTGAGCTTCATTTCACTTAAAGCCAAAACATCCAGCTTCCTTTCCTCAACCATACTACCTATCTTTCCTTTTTCTCATCTTGGTTACATCCAAACACATTTAGACACCCCAATCTGAGCCTTCGAGGATGAGCACTCCCCACATGACTCCTTCTTCTGTTTCCCCTTTTAGAAAGTTAAATACAAGGAGGAGAGGGTTTCTAGCCCCCCAATCCCACCCCCTTTAGTCGCCTTTACGACACGCAGGAATATGTGGGAAGTATTCTTTCTCCCCTATCCCCTTTCTCCAGGCATGCAAGGAATAGAGTGAATTGGAACAATGTGGTATACCGAGGTCAACGTGCTGTCAATGGATTGAACCAGGGCATGTAAAGCGTCTGGGGTAAACCATGGAAAGTTTTGTGGGGCCTGGATGTGGAAAGCGAGCTGTGGTTTTGGTGCATTACACATGACAGATAGAGACTGAGTGTGAACGAATGTGGCCTTTGTTGTCTTTTCCTACAGCTACCTCATGCGCACGTGGGGGGAGAGGGGAGCCATTTCATGTGTGGCGGGGTGGCGGCAGGAATGGTCAAAGGCAGCATGTATGAATATGTACGTGTATAAATGTATATGACTATGTATGTATATGTATGTATACACTGAAATGTATAGGTATGTATGTGTGCATGTGTGGGCGTTTATGTATATACATGTGCATGTGGGTGGCTTGGGCCATTCTTTCGTCTATTTCCTTGCGCTAACTCGTTAACGCGGGAGACAGCAATATTATATTATCATTATTATCATTATTCTACTTTCTCGCTGTCTCAACCCTACTGTATCTAATAACCTTGCTCTTACACAGCAATATTTTTTTTTTTTTTTTTTTATACTTTGTCGCTGTCTCACGCGTTTGCGAGGTAGCGCAAGGAAACAGACGAAAGAAATGGCCCAACCCCCCCCCATACACATGTATATACATACGTCCACACATGCAAATATACATACCTACACAGCTTTCCATGGTTTACCCCAGACGCTTCACATGCCTTGATTCAATCCACTGACAGCACGTCAGCCCCGGTATACCACATCGCTCCAATTCACTCTATTCCTTGCCCTCCTTTCACCCTCCTGCATGTTCAGGCCCCGATCACACAAAATCTTTTTCACTCCATCTTTCCACCTCCAATTTGGTCTCCCTCTTCTCCTCGTTCCCTCCACCTCCGACACATATATCCTCTTGGTCAATCTTTCCTCACTCATCCTCTCCATGTGCCCAAACCACTTCAAAACACCCTCTTCTGCTCTCTCAACCACGCTCTTTTTATTTCCACACATCTCTCTTACCCTTACGTTACTCACTCGATCAAACCACCTCACACCACACATTGTCCTCAAACATCTCATTTCCAGCACATCCATCCTCCTGCGCACAACTCTATCCATAGCCCACGCCTCGCAACCATACAACATTGTTGGAACCACTATTCCTTCAAACATACCCATTTTTGCTTTCCGAGATAATGTTCTCGACTTCCACACATTCTTCAAGGCCCCCAGCAATAAAGTATAATAAATAAAAAATAAATCAAAATTGATAATAGAGAATTCTTCAGGAAATGAACTGTACATGCATTAATTGATATATTATAGGCTTCTTGTAGCTTAGTAGGGAAAAAATAAAATTAATAATAATGATGAAAGTTTACATTGGTCTTCATGTAAACATTACCTATTTGACGTTCCCAAAAGGGGTGTTACATTTGGAGATGAAAGGGACTGAGACATGGCAGGCTTCCCTGGGGCTCCAGGGGCACGAATGAAATCATTGTCATCATTTTCCAGAGATGGCAGCTTCCACTGAGGTAAACGGCTTCCTTGTTGCTAAAATAAATAAATGGACAGGATTTAACAATTTCAATACCTTAATAAGTCTTAATAATACTATGATAATCTTTTCACAAACATAAAATGAGATGTGCCAAAATGTAAGGGTAAGTAACCACTTACCACATGCTGCTGACCATAATATGAACAAGAAACCCTTGGGCTTTCAGTTCCGAAATATTTCTATTTTTTTTTTTTTTTCAAATGGTGTAAATCCCTAGATAACAGAGCAGAGGCAGGATATTTGACCTTGTGCTAACCCTGCATTAAATCAAACATGTAATTACCTATTCATATCTCTGATGACTATTCCAACTGGAACTCCCTTAAGGAGGTGGTCACGGCAGTAAAGTCTCCATGACAGATGGACTCAAGTGCCGCTTCTTAGCCTTTAGCGCCTCACCCTCAACAGGCCACTGGCAAAGGGCACACTAGTGCAGTGTTTGCAGAAGCTCCCACTCAATGTTCCTACTTACTACTACTACCTAATGTGTCTACCTAATGCTCCTCCCTACTCTTCCCTAATGTTTCTACCTAATGCTCCTGTTTAGTTGCTCCTACCTCATACTACTATTTTGCCAAAAGGCAGGGCTAATACATAGAGCTCACCTCATGAAAATCTAGTTATGAAGAATGAGCTGTGTGAATTAAGTGTTGTCAAGCATGTGTAACAAGAAGAGATTGTATGTTTGTGGACAGAAAGCCAGTAGTCCACATATGGGTGAGGCAGAAAGGAAAGACAGCTACATGGGTCAGTGGAGTGCAACTTGAGAACCACTGAAAAGCTGGCTCGCTACACAACTGTCATCAATCCTCCCGATATCCAGGCAGGTAGTACTGGTAACATACCTACCTGGTCGTTGGCTCCAAAATTTTCAAATAAAACCTAAGTCCCATAACTGAAAAGGTTATACAAAACATGCTCCTCAATGCATGTTAAAAATAACGAACCTCCCCATGAAACATAAATACATGCAATCAAGACACCATATTAATCCTCACAAAAATGTCAAATTTTTTTCTATGATATTCAACTAACTTTCCTACCTCAGCATGCTAGCATCAGGAACATATAAACAACGGTCTCATTTATACACATCTACTCTCTAGCTCCCATGTATTATGTACTGAAACAAGAGCGTAGCATCCACAGCCAACCCTTACTGATTATTTCAGTTTACCATGACTCTTTCATATGTCATATGTTAATTGATAGGCGTGTAAAAGATAGACTTTTGGATGTTAATGTGCTGAGAGGGGCAGCTGGAGGGATGTCTGATCACTATCTTGTGGATGAGAAGGTGAAGATTTGTAGAGGTTTTCAAAGAGAAGAGAAAATGTTGGGAGAAAGAGTGGTGAGAGTGAGCTTGAAAAGGACACTTGTATGAGGAAGTACCTGGAGAGATTGAGTGTAGAATGGCTAAAGGTGAGAGTATATGACGTGAGGGGAGTAGATGAGGAATGGAATGTATTTAGGGAAGAAGTGATGGCATGTGCAAAAGATGCATGTGGCATGAGAAAGGTGGAAGGTGGCAGGTTAGAAAGGGTAGTGAGTGGTCAGATGAAGAAGTAAAGTTGTTAATGAAAGAGAAAAGAGAGGAGTTTGGATGATACTTAACAAGGAATGAGGCAAAAAGTACTATCTACAATATGTTTACTACACCTGAGTTGCCAGATATCACTAATGTCCATCAGAAAGGGTCAAGAAATATATGTCGCCCTCATCCATCCTCAGTGCTCCATATAGTCTTGATATCAAATAACGTTTTTTTTCACACATATTTGCCATTTCCCAAATTAGCGAGGTAGCATCAAGAACAGATGACTAACTCTCACAGGGAAATTTCTTCTTCAGTTTCATAAACCTCAATTCCTGTATCCCTGATTACCCCCCACTCTGTACGACAACCTTTTCTTACACATACATCTCACAAACACATGCTTCTGCCCATCTACTCATCCCCCAACCAAACTCACCCCAATATTTATTGCAGCTGGGTTTTCACTAACTGGCATCTGATTGAAGCCACTATACAGCTGATCTGGAAGACTGGGCTTGTTAAAGAATTCATTTTGAGTGCCAGGAGGACCTGTCATATGAGAATGGAGTTGATGCTGGTGATGTTGCTGTTGCTGCTTCACATATAAGGCTTGCTGAGCAGCTATCTGATTCTGTGTGCACAATTATTTTAGAGATCAATTTTCTGTCTTGTTAACAGCATACTTCAGATATTTCAGTATTTTGTTGATTAACACAAGTATTTTCAACTGCTAATTATGTTTAAATACAAATAAAGCAACAAATCAAAAAAATTATCTTGAATAAATGCTGAAATACTACATCAGTAAGACCAGGGATTTATCAGGGTACTTTGGTAAAGGACCCACTGTCCAAAAAGGTTAAAATCAAGAGAAAACAGAGAAAATGTTATTCTCAAATGTTTTTCAAGTATAGAAATAACAAAATCCTGTATTTCAAAGACTGGAAGTCTTAAGCATCATGGCATGAAAACCTTACTGACAGTCCTCACATTAATAAATGTTTCAATTCACTTTCACTTTTGATGATGATATCTGCTATGATAAAAATGTCTGAAATATTATGACAATTTCTTAATGGGATATTTTTATCAAAAATTGGAAAAAATCTGGCTTGTTTTTGATTGGAAGCAGGCTGAAAGTACCCTCATAAATCTGTGACTACTCTATAAAAAGAATGTACATAAAACAAAAGCAGTGACCCTGGTGCTCTTGATCGGTCTGGAAAACAAATGAAGTTAGATATATAAACCTGTAGGTTCTGGATCTGCTGCTTGGTTTTAGTAATATTAATGTTGAGCTGAAGAAGAGTTTGTGAAGAATTTTTGAGGTGAGCCTGAGCTTGCCAAAGGGCTTGTTGCTGGGAAAACTTCTGCAGTACATTGATGTGTGAGAGCATATTATTAAGGAGCATTAGTGTGGTGGGGGCCAAGGGCTGGTTCAGGATCTGAGGGTTGAGGTAGCCCGCCTGCACTGCCATCTGGATGTGCTGCATAAGAGCACGAACATGTGGTGAGTTACCAGATCCACCCTGTTGACAATGGGTCACATTAGTACTGTAAAGGCTAATTATCTTAAAAAAATAAATAATCATAATAATAATAATACTATTTTCATTTTTATTATACTTAGTCACTGTCTCCCACATTAGCGAGGTAGCACAAAAGAATAGCCCAGCCCACCCACATACACAGGCATATGCATATACGCCCACACACGCACATATACATACCTATACATTTCAATGTATACATATATATATATACATACACAGGCATATACATATATAAACATATACATATCCATACTTGATGCATTCATCCATTCCCGTCACCACCCTGCCACACATGAAATGGCACCCCCTCCCCCACATGCGCACGGGGTAGCGCTAGGAAAAGACAACAAAGGCCCCATTCGTTCACTCAGTCTTTAGCTGTCATGTGTAATGCACCGAAACCACAGCTCCCTTTCCACATCCACGCCCCACACAACTTTCCATGGTTTACCCCCAGATGCTTCACAAGCCTTGGTTCAATCCACTGACAGCATGTAGACCCCGGTATACCACATTGTTCCAATTAACTCTATTCCTTGCACACCTTTCAACCTCCTGTATGTTCAGGCCCTGATGGTTCAAAATCTTTTTCACTCCATCCTTCCCCCTTCAATTTGATCTCCCACTTCTCGCTCCCTCCACCTCCGACACATATATCCTCTTGGTCAATCTTTCTTCACTCATTCTCACCATGTGACCAAACCATTTCAAAACACCCTCTTCTGCTCTCTCAACCACACTCTTTTTATTACCGCACATCTCTCTTACCCTATCATTACTTACTCGATCAAACCACTTCACACCATATATTGTCATCAAACATCTCATTTCCAACACATCCACCCTCCTGCGCACAGCTCTATCCATAGCCCACGCCTCGCAACCATACAACATTGTGGGAACCATTATTCCTTCAAACATACCCATTTTTGCTTTCCGAGACAATGTTCTCGACTTCCACACATTTTTCAAGGCTCCCAGAATTTTCGCCCCCTCCCCCACCCTAAGATTCACTTCCACTTCCATGGTTCCAACCACTGCCAAATCCACTCCCAGATATCTAAAACACTTCACTTCCTCCACTTTTTCCCCATTCAAACTTACCTCGCAATTGACTTGACCCTCAACCCTACTGTACCTAATAACCTTGCTCTTTTTCACATTTACTCTTAACTTTCTTCTTTCACACACTTTACCAAACTCAGTCACCAACTTCAGCAGTTTCTCACATGAATCACCCACCAGCGCTGTATCATCAGCGAACAACAACTGACTCACTTCCCAAGCTCTCTCATCTACAACAGACCTCATACTTGCCCCTCTTTCCAAAACTCTTGCATTCACCTCCCTAACAACCCCATCCATATACAAATTAAACAACCATGGAGACATCACACACCCCTGCCGCAAACCTACATTCACTGAGAACCAATCACTTTCTTCTCTTCCTACACGTACACATGCCTGACATCCTTGATAAAAACTTTTCACTGCTTCTAACAACTTGCCTCCCACACCATATATTCTCAATACCTTCCACAGAGCATCTCTATCAACTCTTATCATATGCCTTCTCCAGATCCATAAATGCTACATACAAATCCATTTGCTTTTCTAAGTATTTCTCACATACATTCTTCAAAGCAAACACCTGATCCACACATCCTCTACCACTTCTGATACCACACTGCTCTTCCCCAATCTGATGCTCTGTACATGCCTTCACCCTCTCAATCAACACCCTCCCATAGAATTTCCCAGGAATACTCAATAAACTTTTTTTTTTTTTTATACTTTGTCGCTGTCTCCCGCGTTTGCTCTGTAATTTGAGCACTCACCTTTGTTCCCTTTGCCTTTGTGCAATGGCACTATGCAAGCATTCCGCCAATCCTCAGGCACCTCACCATGAATCATACATACATTAAATAACCTTACCAACCAGTCAACAATACAGTCACCCCTTTTTTAATAAATTCCACTGCAATACCATCCAAACCCACTGCCTTGCCGGCTTTCATCTTCCGCAACTTTTACTACCTCTTCTCTGTTTACCAAATCATTTTCCCTAACCCTCTCGCTTCGCACACCACCTCGAGCAAAACACCCTATATCTGCCACTCTATCATCAAACACACTCAACAAACCTTTAAAATACTCACTCCATCTCCTTCTCACATCACCACTACTTGTTATCACCTCCCCATTAGCCTCCTTCGCTGAAGTTCCCATTTGTTCCCTTGTCTTACGCACTTTATTTACCTCCTTCCAAAACGTCTAATTCTCCCTAAAATTTAATGATACTCTCTCACCCCAACTCTCATTTGCTCTCTTTTTCACCTCTTGCACCTTTCTCTTGGCCTCCTGCCTCTTTCTTTTATACATCTCCCACTCATTTGCATTATTTCCTTGCAAAAATCATCCAAATGCCTCTCTCTTCTCTTTCACTAATAATCTTACTTCTAATATTAATAATAATAGTAATCCGGGCATGTGAAGCATCTGGGGCAAATCATGGAAAGTTTTGTGGGTCCTGGATGTGGAAAGGTAACTGTGGTTTTGGTGCATTACATATGACAGCTTGAGACTGAGTGTGAAAGAATGTGGCCTTTGTTGTCTTTTCCTGATGATACCTCACACACGCGCAAGGGGAAAGGGGGTGCCATTTCACGTGTGACAGGGTGGCGACAGGAATGAATAAGGGCAGCAAGTATGAATTATGTACATGCGTATATATGTATATGTCTTGTATGTATATATATGTATAAGTTCAAATGTACAAGTTTGTATATGTGCGTGTGTGGATGTGTATGTGTATACATTTGTATGTGGGAGGATTGGGCCATTCTTTCGTCTGTTTCCTTGCGCTACCTCGCTAACGCGGGAGACAGTGACAAAGTATAATAAATAATAACATTGAAAAGTTTAGGCATCCCTGGTGATAGGGGAGAGAGAATACTTCCCACGCATTCCTCACGTGTTGTAAAAGGCGACTAAACGGGACGAGAGCGGGGGGCTAGAAACCCTCCTCTCCTTATATTTTAACTTTCTAAATGGGGAAACAGAAGGAGGAGTCACGCAGGGAGTGCTCATCCTCCCCAAAGGCTCAGATTGGGTTGTCTAAATGTGTGTGGATGTAACCAAGATGAGAAAAAAGGAGAGATAGGCAGCATGTTTGAGGAAAGGAACCTGGATGTTTTGGCTCTTGAGTGAAACGAAGCTAAAGGGTAAAGGGGAAGAGTGGTTTGGGAATGTCTTGGGACTAAAGTCAGGTGTTGGTAAGAGGACAAGAGCAAAGGAAGGAGTAGCACTACTCTTGACACAGGAGTGGTGGGAGTATGTGATAGAGTGTAAGAAAGTAAACTCTAGATTGATATGGGTAAAACTGAATGTGGATGGAGAGAGAGGGGTGATTATTGGTGCATATGCACCTGGGCATGGGAAGAAAGATCATGAGAGGCAAGTGTTTTGGGAGCAGCTGAGTGAGTGTGTTAGTAGTTATGATGCACGTGACTGGGCTATAGTGATGGGTAATTTGAATGCAAAAGTGAGTAATGTGGCAGTTGAGGGAATAACTGGTGCACATGGGGTGTTCAGTGTTGTAAATGGAAATGAAGAGCTTGTAGATTTATGTGCTGAAAAAGGACTGGTGACTGGGAATACCTGGCTTAAAAAGCGAGATATACATAAGTATACGTATGTAAGTAGGAGAGATGGCCAGAGAGCGTTATTGGATTACGTGTTAATTGACAGGCGCGCAAAAGAGAGACTTTTGGATGTTAATGTGCTGAGAGGTGCAACTGGAGGGATGTCTGATCATTATCTTGTGGAGGCTAAGGTGAAGATTTGTATGGGTTTTCAGAAAAGAAGAGTGAATTTTGGGGTGAAGAGGGTGGTGAGAGTAAGTGAGCTTGGGAAGGAGACTTGTGTGAGGAAGTACCAGGAGAGACTGAGTACAGAATGGAAAAAGGTGAGAACAATGGAAGTAAGGGGAGTGGGGGAGGAATGGGATGTATTTAGGGAATCAGTGATGGATTGCGCAAAAGATGCTTCTGGCATGAGAAGAGTGGGAGGTGGGTTGATTAGAAAGGGTAGTGAGTGGTGGGATGAAGAAGTAAGATTATTAGTGAAAGAGAGAGGAATTTGGACGATTTTTGCAGGGAAAAAATGCAATTGAGTGGGAGATGTATAAAAGAAAGAGACAGGAGGTCAAGAGAAAGGTGCAAGAGGTGAAAAAGATGGCAAATGAGAGTTGGGGTGAGAGAGTATCATTAAATTTTAGGGAGAATAAAAAGATGTTCTGGAAGGATGTAAATAAAGTGCGTAAGACAAGGGAGCAAATGGGAACTTCAGTGAAGGGTGCAAATGGGGAGGTGATAACAAGTAGTGGTGATGTGAGAAGGAGATGGAGTGAGTATTTTGAAGGTTTGTTGAATGTGTTTGATGATAGAGTGGCAGATATAGGGTGTTTTGGTCGAGGTGGTGTGCAAAGTGAGAGGGTTAGGGAAAATGATATGGTAAACAGAGAAGAGGTAGTAAAAGCTTTGCGGAAGATGAAAGACGGCAAGGCAGCAGGTTTGGATGGTATTGCAGTGGAATTTATTAAAAAAGGGGGTGACTGTATTATTGACTGGTTGGTAAGGTTATCTAATGTATATATGACTCATGGTGAGGTGCCTGAGGATTGGCAGAATGCGTGCATAGTGCCATTGTACAAAGGCAAAGGGGATAAGAGTGAGTGCTCAAATTACAGAGGTATAAGTTTGTTGAGTATTCCTGGTAAAAAGAGAGATATACATAAGAATACATATGTAAGTAGGAGAGATGGCCAGAGGCGTTATTAGTTTATGTGTTAATTGATAGGCGCATGAAAGAGAGACTTTTGGATGTTAATGTGCTGAGAGTTGCAACAGGAGGGATGTCTGATCATCATCTTGTGGAGGCGAAGGTGAAGATTTGTAGAGGTTTTCAGAAAAGAAGAGAGAATGTTGGGGTAAAGAGTGGTGAGAGTAAGTGAGCTTGGGAACGAGACTTGTGTGAGGAAGTACCAGGAGAGACTGAGTACAGAATGGAAAAAAGTGAGAACAAAGTACGTAAGGGGAGTGGGGGAGGAATGGGATGTATTTAGGGAAGTAGTGGACTGCGCAAAAGATGCTTGTGGGAGGTAATGCACCAAAACCACAGCTCCCTATCCACATCCAGGCCTTACAAAACTTTTCATTATTTACCCCCAGACATTTCACATGCCCTGGTTCAGTCCACTGACAGCACTGACAGCACTATCTTGAAAAAATATCCTCACAGCTTCTAACAGTTATTCTCCCATACCTGATATCTGTAACAATTTTCACTAAGTGCCTCTATCAATCTTAAGTTACCTCTACTACCAGAAACATCATAAGACAAATACTTCCTTTTCTTTTAAATATTTCTCACCCACAATTTTCAGAAAATAACTAATTCATACATACTCCATCAATCCAAAAACCATACTGTTTCTCTCCAGTCTGATGCACTGTACATGCCACCACCTTCTCAATTATCCCTCTCCAGATAACCTTCCAGGTACACTCATCAACAAAGTCATCTTCATATTTTTCTTCTTGGCCATATACAGTGGTACATACATTCTACCAATCCTCAGGTCCCTCACCATAATCCATACCTACAATCAAAGCCCCAGTATATCTATTAACAACATCCCTTTTCTGAAGAAATTCTACTCCAGCCACCTTGCCACATTTCATCTTACACAAGGCTTTCACCACATCTCTCTTCATCAAATCACAGATCATAACTCACTTCACACACCTTCCTGATACAAACACCCTACATCTGCCACCCTATTATCAAACAAACTCAAAAATGCTTCACAGTATTCACACCACCTCATCTAACCAATGCCTGTTACCACATCCCTTCACTAATGTTTCCAAATGTTTTCTTGTTCTGCTATCACTATAAAGCTCCTTCCAAAACATTTCCTTATTCTCCCTGAATTCTGCTGATGAACACCTTAACTCTCATTTGCCCTCTTTTTCAGTCCCTGCACCTTCCTCTTGACCTCCTGCCATTTTCTCTTGTAGATCTAATTGCTCAAACTCCTTCCTCATGGAATAGAACAAAGAACTCTTTTCTCTATTACTAGCAATTCAACCTTGTCATCCCATCACTCTATCATTTCTCATTTGCCCAACTTCTAGCTTCCACAGACTAAACACAATTCTCTTCAGACCAAACACAATTCTCTTGCACATAGCAGCACTACTTCCCTACATACTTTCTATTTCTCACCTCCCTGTGAGCCTTGTTTACTCCTATCTCTTGCCATTCTATCCTGTCATCTCTTCACAATAACCATTTTCTGAAGCTTCCTTATTTTAACCATCCTCTTCTCACCCATATCATTTCCTTTTAACCAGATGCCTCTACAAGTCTTCAACCTCATCTCCAGCTAATGACCAGAATTCCTACCTGCTGCCTCTCTCAGCACATGCACATCCAAGAGTCTCACTTTTGCAAGTAAATCAATTAGAATGTAAACCAATAATGCTTGCTTATCATCTTTCCTACTCCACGTACATTAAAGTATGTCTCTCTCTTAAAACCAGGTATTCCCAATAACCAGTCCTTTTTCAGCACACAGCTCCACAAGCTGTTCATCATAGGCATTCATGTCACAGAATACTTCCCCCACTCCAATTACACCCTTAATTTCATGTTACCAACTTTTGCATTAAAATCACCAATCAATAATATCTGACCTTTACCATCAAAATTTCAGATACACTAACACAACCCCAAATCATTTTCCTCTCAGCATCATTCTTCCTGAAGCCAGATGCATAAACAAATAATCATCCACTTCTTGTAATCCTCATTTTTTCAAAACTTTATCAGTCTATGACCCAAATCCTTACCCTCTTTCACATCCCCCCCATTACATCCTCAAATGCCACATTTTATCTTCAAATCACCTTACATCCTCAAATGCCACATTTCATCTTCAAATCACCTATCAATAATACTTTAACCTAACATCAAAACTTCTGACACACTCGCACAACTGCCCCAAAAACACTTGACTCTATGCAAAAAACAAATAATAATCCACATCTTGTATTCCACTTTTTTTCTTCACTAGATCAGTCTAGGACCCAATTCCTTACCTTCCTTCATACATTCTCATAACTCCTCCTTCAGCAGAAGAGCTATCCTTTCCTCAGCTTTCACATTCACACTATCCCCTGACTATATACCCCTATGATATTCTCATACCATCCTTCCCCTTTACCATACAACTTCTGTTTCATTCAAAGACAGAATATCCAAGTTCCTTTCCTCAAACATACTACTGGAGTCTCCCTTCTCTTCTTGGTTACATCCAAACATATTCGCTGCTTGCCTCCTCCTGTCCCAACTTTAGAAACTGAAAAATAAAAAAGGGGAGGGTTTCTGACCCCAAGCTCCTGCCTTCTACGATATACAGAGAATATGTGGCAAGTATTCTCTCTCTTCTATCCCAATATATCGTTTCTGCCCTATCCCCTGGGATAAATATTATTATTACCACTACCCCAAGACCTCTTCCCCAAAGAATCCTGCAGCTTCAAGGGGGCATTACAATCACTTGCAGGGACAGGCAGGACTTTACTGGAGTGTATTCAGATTATACACAGGAAACAGCACTGCTACCCTTTGCTTCAGTGAAGTAGCACCAGGAGAACAGACAAAAAAGACCACCTTCGTTCACACTCAGTCTCTAGCTGTCATGTGTATTGCACCTAAACCACTGCTTCCTATCCACATCCAGGCCCCACAAATCTTTCCATGGTTTACCCCAGACAATTCACATGCCCTGGTTCAGTCAACTGAAAGCATGTCGACCCTGCTATGCCACATCATTCCAATTCACTCTGTTCCTTGCACGCCTTTCACCCTCCTTATGTTCAGGCCCCAATTGCTCAAAATCTTTTTCGCTTCTTCCTTCCAGCTCCAATTTGGTCCCCTGCTTCTCCTTGCTCCCTTCACCTCTGACACATATATCTTCTTTGTCAATCTTTCCTCTCATTCTCTCCATAAGTCCAAAGCATTTCAACAAACCTTCTTCTGCTCCCTCAACCATACTCTTTTTCTTTCCACACATCTCTCTTCACCTTTCATTACTTGCCCAATCAAACCACCTCACACCATATATTGTCCTCAAACATTTCATTTCCAACACATCCACCCTCCTCCGTACTAGCCTATTTACAGCCCATGCCTCGTAACCATGTAACATTGTTGGAACTACCATTCCTTCAAACATACCCAATTTTGCTCTCCTGGGTAACATTCTCTCCTTCCAAACATTCATCAATGCTCCCAGAACCTTTGCCCCCTCCTCCTCCCTCTGACTCACTTCTGCTTCCATGTTTCCATTTGCTTATAAGTCCACTCCCTGATATCTAAAAACTTCACCTACTCCAGTTTTTCTCCATTCAAACTTACATCCCAATTAACTTGTCCCTAAACCCTGCTGAACCTAATAACCTTGCTAATAACCTTGCTCTTATTCACATTTACTCTCAACTTTCTTTCCACACACTTTTCCTAACTCAGTCACTAGCTTCTGCAGTTTCTCACTCTAATCAGCCACTACAGATGTATCATCAGTGAACAACTGACTCACTTCCCAGACCCTCTCATCTCCAACAGACTGCATACTCGCCCCTCTCCAAAACTCTTGCATTTAACTCCCTAACCATCCCATCCATAAACAAATTAAACAACCATGGGGACATCACACACCCCTGCTGCAGACCAACAACATTCACTGGAAACCAATCACTCTCATCTATTCCTACTCAAACACATGCTTTACATTCTTGATAAAAACTCTTCACTGCTTCTAGCAACATACCTCCCACACCATATACTCTTAAGACCTTCCACAAAGCATCTCTAACAACTATGTATAATGTTTACACTTACTTGAGAAGCAAATTGCAAGTGGTGTGGTGCTGCAGGGAAGCGTTGCTGGAAGTTGGGATTACTTATGTCAAAAGGAGCATGTTCTTCCAAAGGAGGATTGCGCCAAGCATCTCCTCCACCACCACCACCAGTTACCCCACGGCTGCCTAGTTCCATCAGAGTGTCATCTAGACCCATGTTATTGTTGCGAAGTGCAGCTTCAATGTCTTCCTTCTGTTGGAAAGGAAATGGAAGGTAAGTTGGAAAAAATGGAAATCATAAATCTTAAATCTACATTCAGGGTACGATTAATGTCCTGAATAAATTTCTACACGTTACAAGCTATTCATAAGATTATCATCTATCAACAAAGCAAGGAAAACTCTAATCATAAATGAGAAAAACAAAGTTCCCTTCATAACTGCTGGAGAGACGGCATACCTACAAGGAGATTTTGGAAAGAGGCAGGATTAGCAGACTGCGTTCACTACACGTGCCTCTTCTTTAGCAATGCCCATTCCCAACTGCAACACATTTAGCATAATTGCCTTCTTAGGTTTCATTTTCTGGCCTTCTGTTAGTGGATTTAGTTCTAATTCCAAAAAGTATTATCTATACATAATATGAAAACACATTTGGAGTCACTCTCTCTTAGCGAGGTCTCTCATACTTTTGTTTGGTGCCCTTTTGGTTTATTCCAGCAATACTTGTACATATTATGAGAGTTTCTTTCTCGCAAAGATACTGGATTTTGGATATCATCTTTACTTTCTTTCAGTTTGTTGTCATGCATAAATGATCATACATATTCCTGTTCTTCCAAGGGTTATAGTTCAAAGGCTTCTAACATTTCCATTACATGTTTATTCTCTTAATCTTGCTTGTAGAGCATTTATGAATGCTCTCCAAATCATTAATTTCAGGTGCTTTTCTAAGCAAGTTTAGCTTCACTTGTATAAAATAAATTTCTTCTTCTTCATACATATTTGTCATTCATCTGTCATTCATCCCTTTGTACTCAAGTTTATTATCACACCATAACTAGACGCATATGTAAATTTATTTCAGTATTCCAAATTCAAGCTTTTCAGGTATAATCACTCTTGGGCCTTTCACACTTAATAATCCTGCCTAAGTCTTTTAACACTTTCTTCAACATCTGTAAGAACATCTGGGGGAAAAAAAAGCCTAGTTTGCAACAGTCACCAAGTGTCTTGCTTGTTTTCTAATACTCTTACTTTCTGTTGTGACAAATTGCACAGTTGCCTATCTGGGGTTCATCTAATAGCATTACAAGTAGAAAAAGAGTACCTACAGTAAGACTGTGCCAAAATGGCTCTGCTAGCACATGGCACTCATTCCATGTCTCTCTGCTGCCGCCTCCATTACGTAATTACCTAGATAATCAGCATCTATTATGAAAAATGTGGAGATAATAAGGTGATGGAGAAACTAAAGTTTGTAACTAGGTGATGGACAAACTACTGTTTATAGCTAAGACTTGATTCTATGTTTCAACACAAGGTCATCCATGTGTCAAAATATCTAACATACAGTCTATGCTTTAACTTCATGCTGCTACTACATTTTATCTCAATAAAAGTGCCTATTCTGGGTTCAACTGAGAAAGATTTCAAATACAAGTAAATTTTTCTTTTCAATGCTTCTTTAGTTTTTTCATGTTCATTTCATATTTCTCATGGAAGTATATAAAAACATTTTAGCTTCCTTGCTGGGCCCTCATATACGTTTGTCGTATAATTTTGTTAGGTTTCATGGTTATCATTAACCATTGAAGATTTAAAAAAAAACTCAATGTTTCCTGTCGAGAGGCTTCATTAAAATTTTTTTTTTCTTCAATTTGTTGCCATTCACAGAATATATTTTTCTTTTCTTTCTACATTATAAAGTTTCAGTTCTTTCAGCCTTTCGTAAGTTCCATCTCAGTGATTTTCCACATAACTGCTTCTGAATTCTAAATTAATGACATTTTTTTTCATTGGTATCAACATTATCAGTATTCAATTCTGCTTCCTATGTACACACTGAACATTTTCATCAAACACTCTTCTGTCTCTTGTTATGAAGGTCCTCAAGATCATACGACTCATTACTGTGCTCAATTGTAGTTGTAGTACCTTGTCGGTTTGTTCACTGAATTTTAGTTTCTCATTTATATCCAAATCTTTTAGTTTTCTAATTTTCTAACATCATCTCTACTGGGCCTTCATATGGATTAACCAATGTATTCTAACTTGTTTCATAATTTGTTTGCTTAAGTATATTCTTGTTAAACTCACTTTGGTTCACCTATGCCCATATGGAAATTCTCTCTCATCTTTTTGTATCACCGTTTGTTCAGCTTCAGATATAATCATCTTGTGTACTCAACAAAGCTCCTTACTATGCTTTTCTTTACTGATGATGTCTGATACCAGAGGGAACATCATCTTCCTAATACATAATTCCATTTTAAACTCCTTAAACTTTCTAATGATAGCGAAGATTCCTTGATCCATCCTCACATCTTAACCTCAAAGCTTTGCTAGGCTTCTTTCTCCTGCACAAATGTGTGGTTCACTTTGTCATATGCTCTGGTAAAATATGGAAAAACTTGATCAGTTCTCTTCCCATGCACTAAACTTTCATGAATCATTATTTTGTGCCAAGAACATACAAACAAGTAGTGCCAAGGACAGAAAAAGAAGAGGCCTCATTTGCTCATATCAATTTTCTAGTTGTTGAAAGGAATGCACCATAACCACAGCCCCTCTTCCAAAACCAAGCTCCACATATCATTCCGTAGTTTCACCACGTGCTTCAATAACCCTAGTTCTGTCCACTGACAGCAAGTCGCTCCCTGTATACCACACCACTACATTTCACTCTTATCCTATACATGCCTTTCACCCTCATCCATGTTCAGGTCCTGAGCAATCAGGACCTAATTTAATGCATTTGTCCATCTTCAAATTGGTCTCCTCTCTAATCTCGTGCCCTCAACATCTAACTCATATTTTCACTGTCAACCTCTTCTTATCCATTCATTCATTGTCAAAAAAAAAAAAAAGTTCCTCTCTAGCTCTCAACTTTAATATTCTTATTAACACACCTCTCTCTATAATCTTTTTTACTAGGTCCCACCACATTGTCCACAAACATTTCATATCAATCACATTCACAATCTTCCATATGATCTTAACTATATCTCAAGCCTCACAACCATATACACTTCTGGGACTACTATACCATCAGGTCTATTAGGAGTTAAAAGGATTGACTGAAGACTTGGGTGAGGCAAGAAATTCTGTTTTGGGTAAGCCAGTGTACTAACTGAATGATATAGTGTTCCAAGTCTGTCATTGTTTGGGTTATATCAGGAAGATCTGACACAACTGTGAAGTCTTCAGAAGTGACAGATCATGTGGGAAGACTGAATATTCAAAAAGTTGGCGAAAGAAGTGCTCCTCGAAAAACTCAATATGGAGCTTGAGCCCTACAGAATATAGAAGGTACTCCTTGGGAATGAAATATGTGACATGTATTTTTTTGTTTTGACCAACAACGTATGCACAAAACATTCCCTAATGAAGGCCATTGCAAGTAAAAGGAAAAAGAGCAAGATAAAAAGAACATACAAATTATTCAGGGTCTTGCAGGTGTATGCAAACCTGACTCTTAATGGGGGAAACATTGAGGGAATAGGGGAAGACGAATAAACACAACCAACATACTCTACACATAGAACCGGCCCCCAACACACACACACATATACATACATACACACACACACAAAAGGGAGGGGGGGGTATTCACAATTCTGCTTCGGTAAGAAAAATCATGATGTGATGAAAACCTTTTAGTGACTGGCTCAGAGCAATTAATCAAACAATTTTAAGCAAATATACAAAAACCTTGCAAATCAATGGTATGCTGTATGAAAATTTAAGATTTGTAGATAGTACGCTGAAAACAAACATTTCTCTTCATTTCAATGAGATAGTATCCTTACATTTGATTATCTTTTTTCACCCATAAAATGTCATATATGACACATATGCAAAGGTACTCTTACACTGCATGTTTTTTCTTTAAGGTCTTACTGCATCTTACATTTCAACTTTTGACTAGTGAACTTCTTCCTTGTTCAAGGGGAAAGGCAATAAGTGAAGTGAAGTTGAGGAAACAATGATCAGTGAATTATCATGCTAATAACATAATTCTATAATTCAGGTCAGAGCATGCTATACTTGATTTATGGCCTCTTCTCAAGTGACATACGAATCTTTTTTATTTTCATTTGCCGGTTTAAAGTTCCAGTTTACCATGGAGATGATCCTGTCCATAGATGGATGGTCTAATAAAGATACAATGCTAATTTCTAACTCTTTCAGTTGGGGGGGTTAATCTATAAGTCTTTGGATATTACACAAGGACTAAGCCATATTACCTTGATCATGATTCAAACATGAAAACTACTTCAAGCATTATCATGATGTAAAGACTTATCATTATGTCAAACCTTCACAGGTGAAAAAAAAAAATACCATTCCTAAGCATTTGATACACACTGCTTCCTTTAAATACCCTTACATTCCTTTATGAAAGAAATACAAAGTATATCATAATACAGAAAAATGCCATCTTGTCTGCCACAAGTATGGCATCACACTTTGTGCATCAACAAGAGGGCTCACCCACCAAAACTGGCAACCCTGCTTGTCCATTGCACCTCAATAACATGCCATTCTTCATAATTTATGCTTATTGACACAAAAAACTGAATACCATTATCAAAGTGAAAAATCATTAACATATTCATTAATAAAACATCATGGGTTCAGCAACTGATTTCTTATCACTACTTTTTAAATGACTAAAGCAAAAGAAATTCAAATTTTAAATGTAAAATCAACAGGTCCTGCATCGTCATGACAAGTGCCAGACTCAAGAATGGCCTTATTTCTCACCTTATAACCCATCTCCAGGAGAGTACGAAATTGCTTGCTGTTGTAGATAATGTCTTTTGAGAGACCCTTAGGAACCTGGCAACAAAAATCAAGACCCAGGAGTAAGCAAAGTGCATCTTAGGGGGGGGAATATGTAGTCTGCTAATGCCCCTGTGTGTGTGTGTTATGTGTGTTTGTATTTTTTTTTATACATATTCGCCATTTCCCACTTTAGCGAGGTATTGTTAAAAACAGAGGACTGAGCCTTGAGAGGGAATATCCTCACTCGGCCCCATCTCTGTTCCTTCTTTTGGAAAATAAAAATAAAAAAAATGGTGATCAAACTAGTCCGTAATGAAAGTTTTGAACGTGAAATTCCACTTTAGCAATTCATATAATTCTATTTATCATGTGGTGGATTGTCTCTATGAAACATATCTTGCCACATGTATACAAAAATTACATGTTAAAATTATATGAATTCCTACTGAAGTGTGATTTCACCTTCATATGGGGTGAAAGAATACTTCCCATGTATTCCTCACGTGTCGTAGAAGGCGACTAAAGGGGGCTGGAAACCTCCCCCCTCCCTCTTGTACATAAATTTCTAAAAGGGGAAACAAAAGAAGGAGTCATGCGGGAAGTGCTCATCCTCCTTGAAGGCTCAGACTGGGGTGTCTAAATGTGTGTGGATGTAAACAAGATGAGAAAAAAGGAGAGAGAGGTAATATGTTCAAGGAAAAGAACCTGGATGTTTTGGCTCTTGAGTGAAACAAAGCTCAAGGGGAAAGGGGAGGAGTGGTTTGGGAATGTTTTGGGAGTAAAGTCAGGGGTTGGTGAGAGGACAAGAGCAAAAGGAGTAGCACGACTCATGAAGCAGGAGTAGTGTGAATGTGATAGAATGTAAAAAAGTAAACTCTTGATTGATATGGGTAAAACTGAAAGTGGATGTAGAGAGATGCCTCTGCACCTGGTCATGAAAAGAAAGATCATGAAAGTGTTTTGGGAGCAGCTGAGTGAGTGTGTTAGCAGCTTTGATGCATGAGACCAGGTTACAGTGATGGATGATTTGGATGTGAAGTTGAGTAATGTGGCAGTTGAGGGTATAATTGGTGTACATGGGGTGTTCAGTGTTGTAAATGGAAATGGTGAAGAGCTTGTGGATCTGTATGCTGAAAAAGAACTGATGATTGGGAATACCTGGTTTAAAAAGAGAGGTATACATGAGTATACATATGTAAGTAGGAATAATGGCCAGAGGGCTTTATTGGATTACTTATTAACTGATAGGCATGTGAAAGAGAGACTTTAGGAAGTTAATGTGCTGAGAGGGGCAGATGGAGGGATGTCTGATCGCTATCTTTCAACACACCTCTTCTGCTCTCTCAATCACACACTTTTTATTACCACACATCTTTCTTACCCTTTCATTACTTACTCCATCAAACCACCTCACACCACATATTGTCCTCAAACATTTCATTTCAAACACATCCACCCTCCTCCGCACAATCCTATCTACAGCCCATGCCTCGCAACCATATAACATTATTGGAATCACTATTCCTTCAAACATACCCATTTTTACTTTCCGAGATAACGTTCTCGTCTTCCACAAGTTCTTCAACACTCCCAGAACCTTCACCCCCTCCCCCACCCTGTGACTAACTTCTGCTTCCATGGTTCTATCAGCTGCTAAATCCACTCCAAGATATCTAAAACACTTCACTTCCTCCAGTTTTTCTCTATTCAAACTTAAATCCCAGTTAACTTGTCCTCATCCCTACTAAACCTAATAACCTTGCTCTTATTCACATTTACTCTTAGCTTTCTTCTTTCACACACTTTACTAAACTCTGTCACCAACTCCTGTAGTTTTTCAACAGAATCAGCCACCAGCGCTGTATCATCAGCGAACAATAAGTGACTCACTTCTAAAGCCCTCTCATCCACAACAGACTGCATACTTGCCCCTCTCTCAAAAACTCTTGCATTCACCTCCCTAACCATCCCATTCATATAGAAATTAAACAACCGTGGAGATATCAAACACCCCTTCCGCAAACTGACATTCCCTAGGAACCAATCACTTTCTTCTCTTCCTACTTGTAAACATGCTTTACATCCTTGGTAAAAACTTTTCACTGCTTTTAGCAACATATCTCTCACACCATATACTCTTAAAACCTTCCCTAAGCATCTCTATCAACCATATCTTAGGCCATTTCCAGACCCATAAACGGTACATACATATCCATCTATTTTTCTAAGTATTTCTCGCATACATTCTTCAAAAGAAACACCTGATCCACATATCCTCTACCACTTCTGAAACCACACTGCTCTTCCCCAACCTGATGCTCTGTATATGGCTATACCTTCTCAATCAATACCCTCCCATATAATTTCCCAGGAATACTCAACAAACTTACACCCCTGTAATTTTGAACAGTCACCTTTATCCCCTTTGTACAATGGCATTATGCATGCAATCAGCCAATCCTCAGGTACTTTACCATGATCAATACATACACTGAATATCCTTACCAACCAATCAACAATACAGTCACCCCCTTTTTTAATAAATTCCATTAATGTACCATCCTAACCCGCCGCCTTGCATCTTCCACAAATCTTTCATTACCCTCTTACTTCGCACACAACCCCGACCAAAATACCTTATATCTGCTCCTCTGTCATCAAACACATTCAACAAACCTTCAGAATACTCACTCCATCTCCTTCTCACTTCATCACTACTTGTTATTACCTTCCCATTAGCCCCTTCACCGATGTTCCCATTTTATTTTTGTATTCTATTCATCATACTTTGTCGCTCTCCCGCGTTAAGCGAGGTAGCGCAAGGAAACAGACGAAAGAATGGCCCAACCCACCCACATACACATGTATATACATACATGTCCACACATGCACATATACATACCTATACAGTTCAACGTATACATATATATATACATACACAGACATATACATATATACACATGCACAAAATTCACACTTGCTGCCTTTATTCATTCCTGTTGCCACCCTGCCACACATGAAATGGCAACCTCCTCCCCCACATGCGCGCGAGGTAGCACTAGGAAAAGACAACAAAGGTCACATTCGTTCACACTCAGTCTCTAGCTGTCATGTATAATGCACCAAAATCACAGCTCCCTTTCTACATCCACGCCCCATAAAACTTTCCATGGTTTAGCCCAGACGCTTCACATGCCCTGATTCAATCCATTGACACCACATCGACCCCATTATACCACATCGTTCCAATTCACTCTTCACTCTATTCCTTGCACGCCTTTCACCCTACTGCATGTTCAGGCCCCGATCGCTCAAAATCTTTTCCACTCCATCCTTCCCACTCCAATTTGGTCTCACACTTCTCATTCCCTCCACCTCTGACACATATATCCTCTTTGTAAATCTTTCCTCACTCATTCTCTCTCTGTGACCAAACCATTTCAATGCACCCTCTTCTGCTCTCTCAACCACACTCTTTATTACCACACATCTCTCTTATCCTTTCATTTACTCGAACATAATGTCCTCAAACATCTCATTTCTAACATATCCACCCTCCTCCGCACAGCTCTATCTATAGCCCACACTTTGCAACCATATAACATTGTTGGAATCACTATTCCTTCAAACAAACCTATTTTTGCTTTCCAAGATAAGGTTCTCGACTTCCACACATTTCTCAATGCTCCCAGAACTTTCACCCCCTCCCCCCATCCTATGACTCACTTCCACTTCCATGGTTCCATCCTCTGCCGAATCCACTCCCTGATAGCTAAAACACTTCACTTCCTCCAGATTTTCTCCATTCAAACTTATCTCCCAATTGACTTGTCCCTCAAATCTGCTATACCTAATAACCTTCCTCTCATTCACATTTACTCTCAGCTTTCTTCTCTCACACACACTACCAAACTCAGTCACCAGCTTCAGCAGTTTCTCACCCGAATCAGCCACCAGTGCTGTATCATCAGCAAACAACTGACTCACTTCCCAAACCCTCTCATCCACAACAGACTGCATACCTGCCCCCTCTCTCCAAAACTCTAGCACTCAACACCCTAACAACCCCATCATAAGTTAAACAACCATGGAGACATCACACACCCCTGCCATAAGCAGACATTCACTGAAAGCCAATCACTTTTCTCTCTTCCTACTCATACACAGGCATTGCATCCGCAATAAAAACTTTTCACTGCTTCTAACAACTTGCCTCCCACACCATATATTCTTAATGCCCTCCACAAAACATCTCTATCTACTCTCATCATAAGCCTTCTCCAGATCCATAAATGCTACATACAAATCCATTTGTTTTTGAAGTATTTCTCACATACATTCTTCAAAGCAAACACCTGATCCACATATCCTCTACCACTTCTGAAACCACACTGCTCTTCCCCAATCTGATGCTCTGTACATGCCTTCACCCTCTCAATCAATACCCTCTCATATAATTTCCCAGGAATACTCAACAAACTTATACCTCTGTAATTTGAGCACTCACCTTTATCCCCTTTACCTTTGTACAATGGCACTATGCATGCATTCTGCCAGTACTTAGGCACCTCACCATGAGCCATACATACATTAAATATCCTTACCAACCAGTCAACAACACAGTCACCCATTTTTTTAATAATTCCACTGCAATACCATCTGGCTTTCATCTTCCGCAAAGCTTTCACTAACTCTTCTCTGTTTACCAAATCATTCTCCCTCATCCTCTCACTTCGCACACCACCTCGACCAAAACACCCTATATCTGACACTATCACCTAACACATACAGCAAACCTTCAAAATACTCACTCCATTTCCTTCTCACATCACCATTACTTGTTATTACCTCCCCATTAGCGCCCTTCACTTAAGTTCCCATTTGTTCTCGTGTTACACACTTTATTTACCTCCTTCCAAAACATCTTTTTATTCTCCCTAAAATTCAATGATACTCTCTCACCCCAACTCTCATTTGCCCTCTTTTTCACCTCTTGCACCTTTCTCTTGACCTCCTCCCTCTTTCTTTTATACATCTCCCAGTCATCTGCACTATTTCCCAGCAAAAATCGCCAAATGCCTCTCTCTTCTCTTTCACTAATAATCTTACTTTTCATCCCACCACTCACTACCCTTTCAAATCTGCCCACCTCCCACACTTCTCATGCCACAAGCATCTTTTGTACAATCCATCACTGCTTCCATGAATACACACCATTCCTCCCCACTCCCCTTACGTCCTTTGCTCTCATCTTTTTTCCATTCTGCACTCAGTCTCTCTTGGTACTTCCTCACAACAGTCTCATTCATTTCATGTGTGGCGGGGTGGCGGCGGGAATGAATAAAGGCAACAAGTATGAATTATGTACATGTGTATATGTGCATATGTCTGTGTATGTATATATATGTATACATTGAAATGTGTAGGTATGTATATGTGCATTTGTGGACGTGTATGGATATACATGTGTATGTGGGTGGCTTGGGCCATTCTTTCATCTGTTTCCTTGTGCTACCTCACTAAGGCGGGAGACAGCGACAAATTATGATAAATAAATAAATAAATAAATATGGTATGGTATGGTTGCGGGGCGTGGGCTATGGATAGAGTTGTGTGCAGGAGGGTGGATGTGCTGGAAATGAGATGTTTGAGGACAATATGTGGTGTGAGGTGGTTTGATCGAGTAAGTAATGTAAGGGTGAGAGAGATGTGTGCAAATAAAAAGAGTGTGGTTGAGAGAGCAGAAGAGGGTGTTTTGAAATGGTTTGGTCACATGGAGAGAATGAGTGAGGAAAGATTGACCAAGAGGATATATGTGTCAGAGGTGGAGGGAATGAGAAGTGGGAGACCAAATTGGAGGTGGAAAGATGATGTGAAAAAGATTTTGAGTGATTGGGGCCTGAACATGCAGGAGGGTGAAAGGCGTGCAAGGAATAGAGTGAATTGGAACGATGTGGTATACTGGGGTTGACCTGCTGTCAGTGGATTGAACCAGGGCATGTGAAGCGTCTGGGGTAAAGCATGGAAAGTTGTGTGGGGCCTGGATGTGGAAAGGGTGCTGTGGTTTCGGGCATTATTGCATGACAGCTAGAGACTGAGTGTGAACGAATGGGGCCTTTGTTGTCTTTTCCTAGCACTACCTCGCACACATGAGGGGGGAGGGGGATGGTATTCCATGTGTGGCGAGGTGGCGATGGGAATGAATAAAGGCAGACAGTGTGAATTGTGTGCATGGGTATATATGTATGTGTCTGTGTGTGTATATATATGTGTACATTGAAATGTACAGGTATGTATATTTGCGTGTGTGGACGTGTATGTATATACATGTGTATGGGGGTGGGTTGGGCCATTTCTTTTGTCTGTTTCCTTGCGCTACCTCACAAACGCGGGAGACAGCGACAAAGAAAAATAAAAAAAATATATAATAAAAATATATATATATCTGTGTGTGTGTGTGTGTGTGTGTGTGTGTGTGTGTGTGTGTGTGTGTGTGGCCTGTTTGAACAGT
This sequence comes from Panulirus ornatus, assembly GCF_036320965.1. Lineage (NCBI taxonomy): Eukaryota > Metazoa > Arthropoda > Malacostraca > Decapoda > Palinuridae > Panulirus > Panulirus ornatus. Next base: position 41,229,719 of record NC_092269.1, read on the forward strand.
CATCATTCTGCCACCATGCTCAGTTTTAAGTACAAACTGGTACCATCACAATGCTTACCTCAATAAAAACCCTCAGGGACCACAAATTCACTAAATTTTCATACCAGGCATGAGGTGGGATATGGTTGATCCTCAAGGCTCTTAGCACATGCTTCGCTTGGTATCAAGATTATAATTACTTTTGGAACATTAATAATTAGATTTTTTTAAATTAACCGTAACATGAGCCGGAGTAAAAGCCTTGATTCTGGCATGCTGCTAAACTGACTGATAAAGCATGCAGGATAAGTGACCTGGCCCAGTCATTTGATATTTCTTTCATGACATGCAACTGTTAGCTATAAGCATTTCTGCCACAACATCTCTTAAGCTACTAAATCCCTGCACCTCAATATAACATTTTCAATAATGAAGTTATTATTAAGAACTTCTTTTCATATAATAATACCTTTAGCCTTCTTTCTAACCAATTGGAAAGCATCAAGCATTACATTATAAATGATGCACACAGTGATTAACAAAAATACATACACATTGCATTTTATCTCAAACTGAATTTCTCTTCACAGGGACAAAACAGACACTAACTGTAAGTCAGGAACATCAATACATTAACTCTGGAATGAGTTTACCCACAACTGATTTATGTTACATGATTCTAACGAATATGAAGAAGACTAAAAACACTTCAAATATTACAAATTCAATAATCAGTTCCCTATAAAGTATACATACAAATAATGCCCTGGTTGCTGTTGTAACACATCAATCTTACATGCCCCGCTCTGAGACCCTGACAGAGAATGGGCTTTTACCCAACCCTGATATCATATTCATGTTTACCCCCAGGCATTTCAAAAGCTCCTGCAGCTCAAAGCCATGCTACTTCAAGTAACAGGGATATGCAGGCTCCTCTGTAAGTCTGAAGTTTTGACAAGACTAAACTCTCAATGATACAACCTCACCAAAGGTGACTTTTCATTCAAAGTGTAATTTTGTGCAAGCCAGTCCAGTATCACCACCATTATTCATCCTCTCTTTTAGAGTTGGTTTTTCATTGGGTTCCAGGTGGATGGATGGAATGAAAGATGCTTTGCTTTGAGTGTTCAGGAACTGAACACGCAAAGAGGTGCAAGGCATTTAAAGGATAAGAGCAAATTGGAGCAATGTGGTGTACCCAGGACAACATGCTCTTAATGGGCTGAATCAGGGTAAATGAAGCTGTTGGAGGAAACAATGGAAAGGACTGCTGGGCCTGATTATGGAGAAGTGGTTCTAAATCTGTGCATTATACTTGACAGTCACAGAGTAGATGCTACTGAATGAAGCCATTTCTTCATCAGTTCAATTAAACAGTGAAAGATCTAGCTGAAATGCAGGTGCACCAAAATTAGAAAGCTTAGTAATGCAGGTCAATACATGCAAACATAGATTATTTTTGGTTTGAAATGATCATACACCATATGAGGAAGAAAAGGGAGAGAAAAATTATTAGATTACTTCAAGCTATAGAATTGTCAAATGAAATTTCAGTTATAAAAGAAAGGAGAAGTTTTACGAGTCAAAGCCAAGCAATATGGTTTTGTTTGATTTGGGGTTATTTAAAAAAAGGCAGGAGGTACTTTTGGCAAGCAATGACATTTAAAGACAATGGAGAATTTATCAGTGTATTCATCAAATGTGATAAATCACAGAAAGACAGGGAGACGAGCAAAGAATACAGTTTGAAGACAAGAGACAGTAAACATCAAAGGAGGTAAATGGTCAGAGCAGCCTTGCCAGCACTGAAGTGAAAGCTCAAGAGTCTGTATGTCGTAATGAATAAAAGTAATATATTCATATGTTGAAGGATAAATAATCAATGACTGTGAACTGAAAATCAAGGACTGTGTCAGGGAGACAACAACTGATATTGTCAGAACTGTGGAAACAAAACTTATAAAAGAGGTGAGATCTCACCTTTTCTGCCCAGAATGATAAGTAAGTAAGGGTGGGGGAAAGAAGGAAAAGGAATGGGTAGGATTGGCTTTCATCATAAAAAAGACACCCTTAAATTTCATGAAATAATGAAGGATAGCCCATTCAGACAATATCTAATGGTAATGTTGTTCGCTGATGATACAGCGCTGGTGGCTGATTCATGTGAGAAACTGCAGAAGCTGGTGACTGAGTTTGGTAAAGTGTGTGAAAGAAGAAAGTTAAGAGTAAATGTGAATAAGAGCAAGGTTATTAGGTACAGTAGGGTTGAGGGTCAAGTCAATTGGGAGGTAAGTTTGAATGGAGAAAAACTGGAGGAAGTAAAGTGTTTTAGATATCTGGGAGTGGGTCTGGCAGCGGATGGAACCATGGAAGCGGAAGTGGATCATAGGGTGGGGGAGGGGGCGAAAATCCTGGGAGCCTTGAAGAACGTGTGGAAGTCGAGAACATTATCTCGGAAAGCAAAAGTGGGTATGTTTGAAGGAATAGTGGTTCCAACAATGTTGTATGGTTGCGAGGCGTGGGCTATGGATGGAGTTGTGCGCAGGAGGGTGGATGTGCTGGAAATTAGATGTTTGAGGACAATGTGTGGTGTGAGGTGGTTTGATCGAGTAAGTAACGTAAGGGTAAGAGAGATGTGTGGAAATAAAAAGAGCGTGGTTGAGAGAGCAGAGGAGGGTGTTTTGAAATGGTTTGGGCACATGGAGAGAATGAGTGAGGAAAGATTGACCAAGAGGATATATGTGTCGGAGGTGGAGGGAATGAGGAGAAGTGGGAGACCAAATTGGAGGTGGAAAGATGGAGTGAAAAAGATTTTTGTGTGATCGGGGCCTGAACATGCAGGAGGGTGAAAGGAGGGCAAGGAATAGAGTGAATTGGATCGATGTGGTATACCGGGGTTGACGTGCTGTCAGTGGATTGAATCAGGGCATGTGAAGCGTCTGGGGTAAACCATGGAAAGCTGTGTAGGTATGTATATTTGCGTGTGTGGACGTGTATGTATATACATGTGTATGGGGGTGGGTTGGGCCATTTCTTTCGTCTGTTTCCTTGCGCTACCCCACAATCGCGGGAGACAGCGGCAAAAAAAAAAAAAAAAAAAAAAAAAAAAAAAAAAAAATAACTACAGGAAAGAAATGCAAAGGTGTGATATTATATAATTCTCTAATAACTTGAAAAGATCTAATACAGTGGCATCAATGAATGAACAGTAAGGATGATAAATGAAACTGTAATACACTTACTCCTCAGCGATGGCAGAACCCTAGTAATGGGGAATTTCAAATACAGAAAGACAGACTGGGGAAAACTGGATTATCATGGTGATGGGAATCAGGAAAATACAAATCTATATGATGAATACGAAAATGTCCTACACCAGCAGGTCAATGAGCATACTACATTAGAAGGGTCTGATAGATCACTTCTATATTATATCTTCACACATATTTGCATGGATATTGAGAAAATTATTACAATACACTTACAATACACCAACTGGTAAAAGTGATTATTTAATGCTCAAGTTTGGCAATGTTGTCAATGAGGATTTCAAGATAGATGTGGTAAGACATGATATAAAGATGATATGTAATTGATGAAACTACAAACACAAAACTGAAGTTTCTATGGTAACAGTCTGGGAAATACAGTTCAGTAGCCAGAAACCAAAGCTTATGCAAGATGTTCTGTAAAAATTACAATGATAAAGATGGGACATGGATACCTCTAGGCTCAAACACAGGAAATGGTTAGAGGAAAGAGTAGTTTAGTAGAATTTGTCAATGAGCACAGGAACTTTAAGATTTGCAGAGACAAAGATAAAGAAATCTCTCTGGACAGCCAGCATTTGCAAGGTAAAAGTGAAAAGTATACCAGGATAAGCCTTCTATAGAGAAGCAAATGCATATGTAAGAATGGATGGAGAGCTGAGCAAAAGTTTTGGGATACATGTAGATGTGAGGCGGGGCTATGTGATGTAACTGTGGCTTTTTAATATATATATGGATGGAATGATAAAAGATGGAAGCAAAACTAAGGAAAAAGGATGTAGAGATGGAATGTGGCAGTGAGATATGGTGGCTCGTGGCAAGACTGTTTACAGATGATACTGTATTACTTGCTGAGAGTAAAGAGGAGTTGCAGAAGGTTTTAAGTGTGTTTTATGATGAGCGTATGTGTAGAATATTGAAGGTAAAAGCAGGCAAAAGTAAAGTAATGGTGTTCAAAAGGAAACAGAGGAAGGAAAGTACATATTTTGTAAAACAAAAGTGAAAAAAGAAAGTGTACTATACTGTGCTGTGGATATGGGGGGAAAAAGATCGGAAGAAGTATCTAAGAGCTGTCTTGGGCAAGTGTGGTGATATGGAAAGAGAGATAAGTTAGAGAGAAATACAGGACAGAAGAGTCATTGGGTCCTTGATAGAACAATGAAGGATAGAGGTGTAAGCATGGAAGTGAAAAGAAGATTACGAGACAGCACAGTCCTCCCAACCCTGACCTATACAGCCAAAACATGGCCACAGAGGTCATGATTCCAAACTGTGGCAATGAACTATTTAAGAAGAGCATGTAGTGTAACTAGATGGATTGAAGAAAGAAATGAAAAGGTGTATGAGAGATGTGGTACGGCAAAGAATGCAAAGTGAGTGCATTGTGGAGTGGAAGAATGAGTGAAACATAATACTTTGAGGTAGTTTGGGCACATGGAAAAAATGCAAGACTAGGAGTTTGCAAGTAGAGTGTATGATAGCACAATTAAAGGGGTTGGTACGAGTGGAAGACCACCTGTAACATGGGAAAATAGGGTGGAAGAGAGAAATTGTGGACGACTGCATGGAATGGTGTATGCAAGGGAGGCACGTAAGGACAGCGATAAGTGGAGAGTCTTTTGCTGTGGCCACCCCTTGATGGAAGTTCCTGGAGGGGACAGGCATCAGAGATATAGATAGATAGAAGAAAAATTACTAGGAATAAGCAGTGAACCACAGACCAGTCTTAATCATGAGTGTGGTCTGTAAGATTCAAGAAAATATTATCAGAAAGTAAATGGATGACTTTTTACAGGAGAAATTACTTAAGCGAGAGGTAGCAAACTTTTAGGGAAAGGAGGTCAAGTGCAATAAAATTCGTAAATTTCCTTGAGTGAGTTAGCTCTATCTTAAACAAAACAGAAGGCTGGATGGACTTTGGATTGCTAGAAAGCATTTAATACTGAACCACAAAAGAGGCTTAATAAAAAGCTGGATCAATAGGCAGGAATAATGGGAAAACTTCAATGGATATACAATCATATCTCATTAAAAAGGTCAAGGGATACTCGTCATAGCAGCCTTCACCAAATGTATCGAGATGCCCTGTGGAGTGCCACAGGTTTCTGTTCAGGGACCATTACTCTTCTTGAACTGTTAAAAAGGACTGCCTGAGAGTACAGAATCCTACTTGAATATGAATGCATATGAAGCTAATGTCATGAAGTGAAAGCATGGAGGACTGCATCAACTTACAAAGGGAAATACATAGGTTCCAAAGTTAATTTAATATATGAAAGATGAAATTCAACATTAGTTCATGTAAAGAAATAGGATGGAACAAAAGAAAGAAGGCTTTAATAAAATCATCTAACTATAAATAAGTTATATGACTAAGTGAATGAAGTTTACATGAGTTTACACGAAAAAGACAGACCACAGGAGGCCTGACTGGCCCACAACTGAGTTGTCTGGAAAAAAATATATAATTTGACTAAAAATGTAATTCTGCTCAACATTTCTTTAAGCAATCATCGACTCCCTATTGCTTCACATTAGTCTTTTAGTGTCCCCATTACCAGTGTCATTAATACAGTTTATTTCTGGTGTCTTTCTAAAGAGTATACCTGAATATATAAAACATTTGTCTAAATGACTCTTGAAGGTATCTTTAGTCTTAGCATTCACTACATCTGACGGTAACTTATTTTAATGCACAACAAACCTATTGGAAAAGAAGCTTTTCACTTTGAGTTTTATTCCATTTGTCCTGGTAACCGTATTTTCTTGTATTTCAAAAAGATGTTCATGATCAACTTTATCGAACTCGTTCAGAATTTTGAACACCTGGATTAAGTTGCTGCAAAGTTTACATTTTTTGAGGAAGAAAGGATCCAGTAATTTTAGCCTTTCTTTGTATGCCAGATTTCTAAGGGATGAGATCAATTTTGTCATGTGTCTTTCTACTTGCTTTAATTTTTCCTCATCATCTTTACAGTTTGGGGACCAAAAGTGGACTGCGTATTCAAGGTGTGGTATCAACAGAGAATTATAAAGTGTGAGCACTGTTTTTGGAGATGGGATCCAGTAATTTTAGCCTTTTTTTTTGTATGCCAGATTTCTAAGGGATGAGATCATTTTGTCATGTGTCTTTCTACTTGCTTTAATTTTTCCTCATCATCTTTACAGTTTGGGGACCAAAAGTGGACTGCATATTCAAGGTGTGGTATCAGAGAATTATAAAGTGTGAGCACTGTTTTTGGTGTCTTATGATCTTTCCCGGTTATGAAACCTAACATATGATTGCCTTCTTTTTACTTGCTGCTTGACAATGTTTAGTTTATTTCAGACCGTTGCTAATGAGATTTCCAAGGCCCTTTTCTTCATTTACTTTAGCTAGAAAGTTTCTGATTAGTTTGTTTTTGTAACATATTCTTGTCTCCAAAGTGCATAACTTTACACTCGTCTACATTAAACATCATTTGCCATCTGTCTGACCACTCTGCTAGTAAGTTATGATCTCTTTAAATCATTTTGCAGAACCACCTGTTTACAGCTCTACTTTCTAGATTAATATCAGCAAATTTGGAGATTTTAGATATGAAACCGAGTCCTGGGTCATTAAGTTGGGGGTCGACGTCATCCCTAATCTGTCACCAGTCTCACATTACAAGAAGAGTTAAGGGGAAATATCATCTGCTAGCAAAAATGGATGGATATGGAAATATTTGGCAAGCTGTTCATATCCTGCATAAGGAAGTAAAAACCAGAATAAGTTTCACAAGATTGATCACCACACCTTATGAAGAGCTAATAGAAAAAAATTCCAGAGAAGGACAACAAAAATGGTACTTAAATCAAGAGAAATACATAACATGGTAAGGGTAAAGACTTTAAATTTACCAAGTAGGAAACGAGAAAAGTGAAGGCAGACCTGATCACAACATTTAAATTTTCAAATGACACTGAAAGTCAACAGTTCTCTGCACGATGTAAGAATTGTGCAAATTGGGACCATAACCTGATAACAATCAAGAAACTTATTATAAAAAAAAAGAAGTAAAGAAGTACTTTCTGAATATGAGTGGAAGATGACCAGAATAAAATGACTGAGGTCATTGTTACTTCAGACAGCATATATAAATCTAATTAACAGAATGTTTAAGTGATGAGAGTCAATGAATAGATTATCTCAGTAGGAGCAAACAAAGGATGCATGTTAGAGAAGCCTTTTCCAAAAGGGGTGGTGTGAACAGCAGAGAATCGCCATGTTCAGTTCTAAAACAATTAATCTTCTTGATCTATATCAGTGACTTGCCTAAAGGTATAGAATCCTACCCAAATATGTTTGCACATAATGTAAAGGTCATGAGTGTTTTAGTGTATACCACATCGCTCCAATTCACTCTATTCCTTGCCCTCCTTTCACCCTCCTGCATGTTCAGGCCCCGATCACACAAAATCTTTTTCACTCTATCTTTCCACCTCCAATTTGGTCTCCCTCTTCTCCTCGTTCCCTCCACCTCCGACACATATATCCTCTTGGTCAATCTTTCCTCACTCATTCTCTCCATGTGCCCAAACCACTTCAAAACACCCTCTTCTGCTCTCTCAACCACGCTCTTTTTATTTCCACACATCTCTCTTACCCTTACGTTACTCACTCGATCAAACCACCTCACACCACACATTGTCCTCAAACATCTCATTTCCAGCACATCCATCCTCCTGCGCACAACTCTATCCATAGCCCACGCCTCGCAACCATACAACATTGTTGGAACCACTATTCCTTCAAACATACCCATTTTTGCTTTCCGAGATAATGTTCTCGACTTCCACACATTCTTCAAGGCCCCCAGAATTTTCGCCCCCTCCCCCACCCTATGATCCACTTCCGCTTCCATGGTTCCATCCGCTGCCAAATCCACTCCCAGATATCTAAAACACTTCACTTCCTCCAGTTTTTCTCCATTCAAACTCACCTCCCAATTGACTTGACCCTCAACCCTACTGTACCTAATAACCTTGCTCTTATTCACATTTACTCTTAACTTTCTTCTTCCACACACTTTACCAAACTCAGTCACCAGCTTCTGCAGTTTCTCACATGAATCAGCCACCACCGCTGTATCATCAGCAAACAACAACTGACTCACTTCCCAAGCTCTCCCATCCCCAACAGACTTCATACTTGCCCCTCTTTCCAAAACTCTTGCATTTACCTCCCTAACAACCCCATCCATAAACAAATTAAACAACCATGGAGACATCACACACCCCTGCCGCAAACCTACATTCATTGAGAACCAATCACTTTCCTCTCTTCCTACACGTACACATGCCTTACATCCTCGATAAAAACTTTTCACTGCTTCTAACAACTTGCCTCCCACACCATATATTACTAATACCTTCCACAGAGCATCTCTATCAACTCTATCATATGCCTTCTCCAGATCCATAAATGCTACATACAAATCCATTTGCTTTTCTAAGTATTTCTCACATACATTCTTCAAAGCAAACACCTGATCCACACATCCTCTACCACTTCTGAAACCACACTGCTCTTCCCCAATCTGATGCTCTGTACATGCCTTCACCCTCTCAATCAATACCCTCCCATATAATTTACCAGGAATACTCAACAAACTTATACCTCTGTAATTTGAGCACTCACTCTTATCCCCTTTGCCTTTGTACAATGGCACTATGCACGCATTCCGCCAATCCTCACCATGAGTCATACATACATTATATAACCTTACCAACCAGTCAACAATACAGTCACCCCCTTTTTTAATAAATTCCACTGCAATACCATCCAAACCTGCTGCCTTGCCGGCTTTCATCTTCTGCAAAGCTTTCACTACCTCTTCTCTGTTTACCAAATCATTTTCCCTAACCCTCTCACTTTGCACACCACCTCAACCAAAACACCCTATATCTGCCACTCTATCATCAAACACATTCAACAAACCTTCAAAATACCCACTCCATCTCCTTCTCACATCACCACTACTTGTTATCACCTCCCCATTTGCGCCCTTCACTGAAGTTCCCATTTGCTCCCTTGTCTTACGCACTTTATTTACCTCCTTCCAAAACATCTTTTTATTCTCCCTAAAATTTAATGATACTCTCTCACCCCAACTCTCATTTGCCCTTTTTTTCACCTCTTGCACCTTTCTCTTGACCTCCTGTCTCTTTCTTTTATACTTCTCCCACTCAATTGCATTTTTTCCCTGCAAAAAATGTCCAAATGCCTCTCTCTTCTCTTTCACTAATACTCTTACTTCTTCATCCCACCACTCACTACCCTTTCTAATCAACCCACCTCCCACTCTTCTCATGCCACAAGCATCTTTTGCGCAATCCATCACTGATTCCCTAAATACATCCCATTCCTCCCCCACTCCCCTTACTTCCATTGTTCTCACCTTTTTCCATTCTGTACTCAGTCTCTCCTGGTACTTCCTCATACAGGTCTCCTTCCCAAGCTCACTTACTCTCACCACCCTCTTCACCCCAATATTCACTCTTCTTTTCTGAAAACCCATACAAATCTTCACCTTAGCCTCCACAAGATAATGATCAGACATCCCTCCAGTTGCACCTCTCAGCACATTAACATCCAAAAGTCTCTCTTTCGCACGCCTGTCAATTAACACGTAATCCAATAACGCTCTCTGGCCATCTCTCCTACTTACATAAGTATACTTATGTATATCTCGCTTTTTAAACCAGGTATTCCCAATCATCAGTCCTTTTTCAGCACATAAATCTACAAGCTCTTCACCATTTCCATTTAAAACACTGAACACCCCATGTATACCAATTATTCCCTCAACTGCCACATTACTCACCTTTGCATTCAAATCACCCATTATATATATATATATATATATATATATATATATATATATTTTCTTTTTTTTTTTTATACTTTGTCGGTCTCCCGCGTTTGCGAGGTAGCGCAAGGAAACAGACGAAAGAAATGGCCCAACCCCCCCCATACACATGTATATACATACGTCCACACACGCAAATATACATACCTACACAACTTTCCATGGTTTACCCCAGACGCTTCACATGCCTTGATTCAATCCACTGACAGCACGTCAACCCCGGTATACCACATCGCTCCAATTCACTCTATTCCTTGCCCTCCTTTCACCCTCCTGCATGTTCAGGCCCCGATCACACAAAATCTTTTTCACTCCATCTTTCCACCTCCAATTTGGTCTCCCTCTTCTCCTCGTTCCCTCCACCTCCGACACATATATCCTCTTGGTCAATCTTTCCTCACTCATTCTCTCCATGTGCCCAAACCACTTCAAAACACCCTCTTCTGCTCTCTCAACCACGCTCTTTTTATTTCCACACATCTCTCTTACCCTTACGTTACTCACTCGATCAAACCACCTCACACCACACATTGTCCTCAAACATCTCATTTCCAGCACATCCATCCTCCTGCGCACAACTCTATCCATAGCCCACGCCTCGCAACCATACAACATTGTTGGAACCACTATTCCTTCAAACATACCCATTTTTGCTTTCCGAGATAATGTTCTCGACTTCCACACATTCTTCAAGGCCCCCAGAATTTTCGCCCCCTCCCCCACCCTATGATCCACTTCCGCTTCCATGGTTCCATCCGCTGCCAGATCCACTCCCAGATATCTAAAACACTTCACTTCCTCCAGTTTTTCTCCATTCAAACTCACCTCCCAATTGACTTGACCCTCAACCCTACTGTACCTAATAACCTTGCTCTTATTCACATTTACTCTTAACTTTCTTCTTCCACACACTTTACCAAACTCACTCACCAGCTTCTGCAGTTTCTCACATGAATCTGCCACCAGCGCTGTATCATCAGCGAACAACAACTGACTCACTTCCCAAGCTCTCTCATCCCCAACAGACTTCATACTTGCCCCTCTTTCCAACATTCTTGCATTTACCTCCCTAACAACCCCATCCATAAACAAATTAAACAACCATGGAGACATCACACACCCCTGCCGCAAACCTACATTCACTGAGAACCAATCACTTTCCTCTCTTCCTACACGTACACATGCCTTACATCCTCGATAAAAACTTTTCACTGCTTCTAACAACTTTCCTCCCACACCATATATTCTTAATACCTTCCACAGAGCATCTCTATCAACTCTATCATATGCCTTCTCCAGATCCATAAATGCTACATACAAATCCATTTGCTTTTCTAAGTATTTCTCACATATATTCTTCAAAGCAAACACCTGATCCACACATCCTCTACCTACCTTATGCTTTCCTTTTTTCTAAGCCTTGTATTGGTGTCAGTCTTTTATCTTATGGTGGAGTGCTTTGAATGTGTAAGTGCTTCTGCTTCTGCATGAGTAGACTTGGTGTATGCCATTAGATAAGAACGAGTTCTTCAACTCCAAATGTTCAACTGGCACCTCAAACAAGAAATTGCTTCTGTCGAATTCTCTGTCCCAAGAGAAACTGAATATCTGGGAAACTATCGTCATTTGCGTCTGTGGGCTGGAAACCCTTTCAATAATCAACTGTGGTGGTGTTACACAGAAAAAGTTATCAAGTTTACACTAACAGTGACCACAGAGCAGATTAATACTGCAGAGACAGGCCCCATTGTCTTATGCTGACATTGATGAAATGCCTCCAGAAAAGCAAGTTTTATGAGATCAAAGCCACATTATGTGCATGACCTGCAAATCCAAAAAAACATGACAAAACCAAGAAAGACAGTCTTCCCCTCAGTCAGTTTGACATTTCATGCATATGAAAGGCTTCAAATAGCTGCTAAAATCAACAGATCCGAAAAGGTGCTGAAAGAAATCAATCTGATACACTGACCCTATGGCATATAAAATGTGTCACCATCATAAGTTACATCACCTACACAAACAGACGACATAAGTTTCACAACAAAAGTGTTCTGTTGAATGAATGACAGATCCTTATGATAATTCATTTGCTGTTACACCTAAAGTGGTCATTATGAAATTAATTAATAAGGAACAGACACTTAAAGTGATCAATATACTATCAATTTAAGCGTTTTATCAAAAGAAAGTGTGGTTTCCCAAACTTCAAGTCCTACAAGCTATAATGTCGAGTGCAGAAAAGTATGGGACTAGACTTTGCTTCTGGTGGCCAAAATGGCTGTTCGATTCAAACTTGATTCTTTCATCTGCCATACGACGTGGGTAAATTGTCACAAAGCCAGTCAGCAAATAAGTGATGACCATTAGAACTCTTCAGATAAATTGACAACAACAGTGAGCCAGTATAAAACATTCTTCATACATTGTGAGGATGTTATATACATACAGCACACTGATATAATACAAAGTTTAATTTCAGATAGAAATTGAAATTGATATATTCAATAAATAGATAAAAATTTGTTTTAATGTTTGCTGTGAAAGGTTTGCCATATTTACAATACATTAAAGCTGTATCAAACTGTGCATTTGATATAAACTTGCAGTTTTAAAGAATAATTTGTAATATGTTTCACCAAAAATGCATAACATTGTAAGAAATTCTAACAAATCATTATGCTGAATATATCTTCACTTACAAGATATATTAACTCTTTAACCCAATTCTACAACTTTATCTTTCCCACAATTATTTGTTCTAAAATGAACATTACTTTGGGTGGCATCATCATGGAATGCATGATTTTATTCTTTCAACAAAACCTGTGAAACTTGGTGGAATGGTAGTGACACCAACACAACAAAATGCTTTCGCTAATATAGTATATTCTGAAGGAAAAGAGAATCGAAGTAAAAACAATGATGCTCTAACATAGATTCAGAAATAATTTGCTTTATGTATTTCTTTATAAAGTTAATAATGTTATTTGCTGACTATCTGGCCAAATACAGAATTAAAACCTGCATACTTCTCTACCAAAAAGAATCTGAACACAGTAAATTGCCAAATCAGTTATAATCTTACGAGATCATAACATCATAGAGAGAAAACACATCTTGAAAAAATTTTTTTTAATAAAATATGAACCAATTAAAATATTTTCACATATGGACTGTTAACCATGGGAGCATCACTGATATCAATTCTTTAAGACTTCCACAGGGGCAATTTCTAAAGAATTAGATAGACTGAAAATAGGGGCTCTACATTTCTCGAAAATCAACATTTCAAGGTTACTGCTGATGTAGGAACAAGGGCAAAAGATAAGTAGGTATAATTTCCCACATTTCGGTACCAAAAGAGAGAGCTAAACCAGGGAAAGTAGACTCAAGCAATGAATTGCAGAAATGTTTGTATGAAAAATGAAGGTGTGACTGCTACAGAGCAATGAAGGTTATGAGAGGTAGAGAGAGAGAGAACATAAAGTTAAGAAACAAGAGGTAGTTGTAGTTAAAAGACGGAGTAGCTTAAGGAAAACATCAGTAACATGGATATGGAGTGTATGAGACAAGAAAAAAGTGGTACTGTACCTGATGACTGGGCACGAGAATAGATGTATCTAAAATGTAATTAGGGAGAATTAGTAAAAAGTAAAAGAGTGAGAAATCTCACATTTTATGAAGTTTATGGTAAGATTCTCATCAATAAAGAATACAGGATTACTAAATCCATATAACACTGGGAACAGAGGATTTATGAAGGATATTAGTAAAGACTTTTGTATTTAACCAAGAAAAAACACGTCTTGGGCAATTACAAATCTTACAGCATTCGAGTAGGAATAAACTATGACAGAAGGGAGGTACTGGATGCCATCAAAGTTCAGAGCACTTATGAAATTGGGCAATTACAAATCTTACAGAATTCGAGTAGGAATAAGCTATGACAGAAGGGAGGTACTGGATGCCATCAAAGTTCAGAGCACTTACGAAATGTAATTTGTTCTAACTCGTAGGAAAGCAGAGGGCGAGGTTAAAAGGAGGCAAGTTAAGAGTTCTTAAACATCTTAAGTGAATGGGAAAGTTAAGTTAGGCACTGAGAGTTTTACAAACCTCCACGACGGAGTATCCAATCCAACTCTTTATCTATTGAGGTTCAAAAGCTTATGTATTGATTAAGCCAACATGACAGAGTACTCACTAACTCATCTGCATGGATAGAAAACCTTTAATATTTCACATGGTGTGTGTGTGTATATATATACATATATATATATATCTTTCTTTTCTTTTAAACTATTCGCCGTTTCCCGCGTTAGCGAGGTAGCGTTAGGAACAGAGGACTGGGCCTTTTTTGGAATATCCTCACCTGGCCCCTCTGTTCCTTCTTTTGGAAAATTAAAAAAAAAAAAAAAAAAAAAAATGAGAGGGGAGGATTTCCAGCCCCCTGCTCCCTCCCCTTTTAGTCGCCTTCTACGACACGCAGGGAATACGTAGGAAGTATTCTTAATCCCCTATCCCCAGGGATATATATATATATATATATATATATATATATATATATATTGCTTTGTCGCTGTCTCCCGCGTTTGCGAGGTAGCGCAAGGAAACAGACGAAAGAAATGGCCCAACCCCCCCCCCATACACATGTATATACATACGTCAACACACGCAAATATACATACCTACACAGCTTTCCATGGTTTACCCCAGATGCTTCACATGCCTTGATTCAATCCACCGACAGCACGTCAACCCCGGTATACCACATCGCTCCAATTCACTCTATTCCTTGCCCTCCTTTCACCCTCCTGCATGTTCAGGCCCCGATCACACAAAATCTTTTTCACTCCATCTTTCCACCTCCAATTTGGTCTCCCTCTTCTCCTCGTTCCCTCCACCTCCGACACATATATCCTCTTGGTCAATCTTTCCTCACTCATTCTCTCCATGTGCCCAAACCACTTCAAAACACCCTCTTCTGCTCTCTCAACCACGCTCTTTTTATTTCCACACATCTCTCTTACCCTTACGTTACTCACTCGATCAAACCACCTCACACCACACATTGTCCTCAAACATCTCATTTCCAGCACATCCATCCTCCTGCGCACAACTCTATCCATAGCCCACGCCTCGCAACCATACAACATTGTTGGAACCACTATTCCTTCAAAAATACCCATTTTTGCTTTCCGAGATAATGTTCTCGACTTCCACACATTCTTCAAGGCCCCCAGAATTTTCGCCCCCTCCCCCACCCTATGATCCACTTCCGCTTCCATGGTTCCATCCGCTGCCAGATCCACTCCCAGATATCTAAAACACTTCACTTCCTCCAGTTTTTCTCCATTCAAACTCACCTCCCAATTGACTTGACCCTCAACCCTACTGTACCTAATAACCTTGCTCTTATTCACATTTACTCTTAACTTTCTTCTTCCACACACTTTACCAAACTCAGTCACCAGCTTCTGCAGTTTCTCACATGAATCAGCCACCAGCGCTGTATCATCAGCGAACAACAACTGACTCACTTCACAAGCTCTCTCATCCCCAACAGACTTCATACTTGCCCCTCTTTCCAAAACTCTTGCATTTACCTCCCTAACAACCCCATCCATAAACAAATTAAACAACCATGGAGACATCACACACCCCTGCCGCAAACCTACATTCACTGAGAACCAATCACTTTCCTCTCTTCCTACACGTACACATGCCTTACATCCTCGATAAAAACTTTTCACTGCTTCTAACAACTTTCCTCCCACACCATATATTCTTAATACCTTCCACAGAGCATCTCTATCAACTCTATCATATGCCTTCTCCAGATCCATAAATGCTACATACAAATCCATATATATATATATATATATATATATATATATATATATATATATATATATATATATATATATATATATATATATATATATATGTGATAAATGAATTGCTGATATGGATAACCCCAATAATATAACAAGAGCACAGATCATGTAAAGAATGGACATAATAGAGTGAAGCAATATTAGAAATAAAATACAGCTTGGCCATGCAAACTCCTTGGAAGATGAATAGCAAAAGAACTGTGAAGAGCATCTTAGGTAGAAGAGTATGTACATCATAAAAAGAAATCAGGCTTGAGTGAGTGCACAGTTTGTGCTAAGGGGCAATTCAGATGAAGATGCCATGAGAGTGACTGATTTCATTTTGTGGTGGTGTTCGTGTAAAAGTGGAAGGGTAAATAGAGACGCAAGTCTCACCTGACAACTCAACTTACTGTGCAAGGTGAATAATTATGAAGTGCTGTAGTAGTCTGGAAGAACTGTTTCACTTCATCACACTGGACATAGGTTGAGGGTATGTGTGAATGAGCTGCGAGGCTGTATGCACTTGATCCACCCTATGTAAATGGGAATGGAGTTACAGATAATAGAAAGACATAATTTTATCTTCCTGAATGAAACTAAAGGTCATATATAAAATGGAGATCTTTTCCCTATATTTGCATTGCACAAGTTATAAAACGGTACAAGTAACTGCCTGCCGATATCTAAGACGCAGTCTCCCAATACACAGAAGGGCTGGTCTGGTAGAATCTCCTTGTCAGCATTCTACATACACTCTATATCTGACCACAAATCTCCAACATACTTCCTCACCCCAAGTGTTATCATATTTACCCCTATCAGTCATTTAGTAACCATCCTTACCACATGCCTAAATAATCTCAAAACCCGTAACATCCTTATCACATGCCTAAATAATCTCAAAACCCATCTTTAGTATTTTTCAGCCACTCCTTTTCCAATTCTGTACTCCCATTTGCAATCCTGCTTATATGATTTCATATCCAAGCCTTAAAATTAAGTTCCTCCCCTTAGAACTATCCATCATTCTGGTATATCAAACCCATGCCTTCCTTTCATACCCGAGATGGGACTTTCCAACAAACTTCTGAACAATAAACAACATTCTACCTCTCAGCTACCAATTCTCTCACAGAATATACTCAAAATATAAACCTCCTAAATCAACCTCTAACACTTAACTATATTTTGCACTTCACATTTTTCCTCCAAAACAAGACTACTCTGCATTTGTTAGCTTTCACTTTCAGGCTTCTAAGCTTATGCTTAACCTTTCACAGTATCTTAAAGCCTTAAACATTATCACAGCACCATCTGCATATGTATCAATACTCCAGTCATCTTCTGACTTTAGTTCGTTATCTATACTGCTTTCATTATCCTCCAATATGACTCCAAACATACATATTACAATCATAAAAATACAACTGTTTTCTCCAAACTTCAACACTAAGCTACCTAATCTTTCCTCTTCTACTTATTCTATATAATTCTACAAAACCCTTTATTTCCAACAGCTTGACTTCAACACATTCTAATATCCCTTCCTGTCACCTCTATCAAATACCTTCACAACACCTTTAGAGATATCATACTCTTGCTTATCTAACATTTAATCTATCATTCCACATGACCATCTTCCTCCTATTATCCTCCCTACCCAAATCTTTCTGCCACATCTTATCTTTTCAGTTCTCAAAAATATTTTTCTACCATACTCTTTGTTCTAATGGGCCACACTATATTTCACTTCTTCAATTTCAAAGCTAATTCTAACTCAATAAGCTCACCTCTCTAATCCATGTGCATATACAAACCACTCCTGCTCTTTGGAGTATTCCGCATCTCCTACTAGTACTCCTACCATGGCTCAAACAGAAGTTTACCAGATACATTTCTAATCTTATTAGATCATTCCATTCTTTTAAAACTATTCCAATAAAACATCTTTTCCTGATGGCTATCAAACTGATATTGCAATCCTCCCCAAACCCTTTCTCAGTCCTCTTTCAAAAAATCATATACAACCAACTATTCTTTTTATGTCAGCATAATTTCCATCTACCTTCCTCACTTGTAACTCCCTGCTACATTTCTCCTTCCATCCATTTCTCTCTTAATGCCTTTTTTAACATTCTCATTCCACCATAATGTTCCTTTTCTCTCTCATCTTTCACATTTCTGAAATCAGTAATGAACGTGATATGCATGGCAAGAAAAATTAGCAAAAGCTACAAGACAGCATTGCTGCACTCTGCTGCCTTACTAAACAGGTCCTTTTTGCATGCAACATACAGCAGTGAAGCATGGGCATCCAACTCACATACACAGGCATCCCCTGTGTTCAAAATCATTAGTATTCCAAGTGCAATGGACTAGCTAAAACGTAAGCATCTGTGTCGGTGTGTGTAACTGAGTGTACATTATGGGAAGGGAATTGTACACTTGAACATTCTCTATCACCATACAACTTCTTAAATTTCTGTACGCTGTATGTGTGTGTGTGCACGATTATCATTTGTGTGTTGAAAGTTTTACATTCTTGCAGCCTCGTCTCTTTATCCTGAATATATACATACCACGTCTTCACTCTTATATTTGCGTACATATATACAAGTACACACACCCTTGCCTAAACACTTATTGATCAGCCCTCCCTGACAGGAGGACAAACAACTGGGTTGGAAGTACACCAAATGCCACACCCAGGTTTCGAGCCCATGTGTGCAATTACTATTTGTGTACCATGGGGAAACTCTTTTACACACATGTCTTTACTCCTATGTATGTATGTATTCACACACACACTCGCACACACCCCAGCCTATAACAGGCACCCATACACATTCCTGCATGTTTGTGTATACGTAATTTCCTACTCAAACTGTACAAGGTAGGATTTTAACACTTATGGGGCTCTGTCTCGTGTGTATGTGTGCGTGTTTGTGTGTGTGTGTGTGTACAATTACCAATTTGAACTGCATGGGGAGATAGTTTAATGTTCTTGGTATCTTTTTTTTTTTTTAACCTTCTTTACATACATTAAACTTCTTAAATTAATGTATGCTTTTGTCTGTGTGCATGTGTGTGTTTATGTGTGTGTGTGTGTTAATCGGCAAAGAAGGGACATGGGTGACTGGAGTATGTAACATGAAGTGCGCCAAGTGTGTGCAATGTATTAAGTGTGGAGAGTGTAAGAATGTGCTGGGTTGTAAGGGTGATATGAGAAAAGGAGAGTCTGATTAAAGATGTGACGATGTATCAAAGGTGTGTATGGATAAGGAATGTCCATGATGTAATGGAGCAGGAGGAGTGCAGGTAATAAGTGTGAAACTACCTTGAACGTGTTATGAATCGCAGTTTATGAGGTGTGAGTAGTACGAACAAGAACTATGAACAGGGATTGGGAGCACATCATAAACTTCGTCAAATAGTGGAAAACATAAATATCAGGGTTAGAGAGAGAGAGAGAGAGAGAGAGAGAGAGAGAGAGAGAGAGAGAGAGAGAGAGAGAGACTCCCTCACTATGAGTATGTATGGCTAGATTCTGCCATGACGGTTGGGTTAGTGTGCAAGAATTACTGTTCATCTTGCTTGATGGGTAGCACTGTTTCTCCTCTACTTACGTCTTGCTTGTTGGATAATGATGTTTTTCTCAGTAGCTACTCCTAAGGTACTATCATCTATGTAAGGTTCATACAGCATTGTCATGTGTTTAATCCTATTTTCAGTAATTCTACTGTAATACTAAGTATCTTAGTTCTACTGGTACTGTATCAAATAAGCATTCCAGTTTCCTTGGTGAACTTTCAGATATTTTCACCTGGTACCTATTAAGTATGTTCCCAGATACACCTGATTCAATGATTAAGTACCAACTTTGCTAAGCTGATTTCAGGTCCAAACATTGTTCTTTGCACATTCTATTTTACTGCCACATATCAGTATGTATATCTCTCTTTCTTCCAAATTGTAGAGTTCAACTTCAAATCCTAAAAGTATTTCATATGCTCTAGTCCATAAATTTGGCTCAAGTGCTTCTGTGCTTTAATTTACTTTCATTTGCTTCACTGTTGACTGTACAACAAAAGAGTATTCAATTTCAATACCTAAGTACACACAGTAATCTTCCCAATGGGTCCAATGAACTTTGAAATGATCAGTAAAGCTTATGTCATCTTAGTGTGATACATAAGCTTGGATGTGAAACAAATTTCCAAATAATGGTGGGAGCCCCACTTCTGTTATATCTAATAAAATATGAAATAAATATAAAATAGTTTGAATCCTGGCTGAGCATTCAGCCCACAGTCAACCCAGCTGTCCATCCTTCCCTAAGAGTTGGTTGATAAAATGGGTGCCTGAATCAGACTAGGATAATGACTAGGCAGACAATAATGAAAGGGGGTTGGTCATATACAATGACAAGCCAGGTAGATTATAGTAGATAATCAAAAATGATAATTGATAAACACTGTCTTTATGTGTTTTGAATAATTCATAGGAGTTAAAGATTAATATATCCAATTTCCTCACATGTCGTAGAAGGCGACTAGAGGGGACGGGAGCGGGGGGCCAGAAATCCTCCCCTCCTTGTATTTTAACTTTTTAAAAATGGGAAACAAAAAGAGTCACGCGGGGAGTGCTCATCCTCCTCGTAGACTCAGATTGGGGTGTCTAAATGTGTGTGGATGTAATCAAGATGTGAAAAAAGAAGAGATAGGTAGTATGTTTGAGGAAAGGAACCTGGATGTTTTGGCTCTTAGTGAAACGAAGCTCAAGGGTAAAGGGGAAGAGTGGTTTGGGAATGTCTTGGGAGTAAAGTCAGGGGTTAGTGAGAGGACAAGAGCAAGGGAAGGAGTAGCAGTACTCCTGAAACAGGAGTTGTGGGAGTATGTGATAGAATGTAAGAAAGTAAATTCTCGATTAATATGGGTAAAACTGAAAGTTGATGGAGAGAGATGGGTGATTATTGGTGCATATGCACCTGGGCATGAGAAGAAAGATCATGAGAGGCAAGTGTTTTGGGAGCAGCTGAATGAGTGTGTTAGTGGTTTTGATGCACAAGACCGGGTTATAGTGATGGGTGATTTGAATGGAAAGGTGAGTAATGTGGCAGTTGAGGGAAAAATTGGTATACATGGGGTGTTCAGTGTTGTAAATGGAAATGGTGAAGAGCTTGTAGATTTATGAGCTGAAAAAGGACTGGTGATTGGGAATACCTGGTTTAAAAAGCGAGATATGCTTAAGTATACTTATGTAAGTAGGAGAGAGGGGCAGAGAGTGTTATTGGATTACGTGTTAATTGACAGGCGCGCGAAAGAGAGACTTTTGGATGTTAATGTGCTGAGAGGTGCAACTGGAGGGATGTCTGATCATTATCTTGTTGAGGCTAAGGTGAAGATTTGTATGGGTTTTCAGAAAAGAAGAGTGAATATTGGGGTGAAGAGGGTGGTGAGAGTAAGTGAGCTTGGGAAGGAGACTTGTGTGAGGAAGTACCAGGAGAGACTGAGTACAGAATGGAAAAAGGTGAGAACAATGGAAGTAAGGGGAGTGGGGGAGGAATGGGATGTATTTAGGGAATCAGTGATGGATTGCGCAAAAGATGCTTGTGGCATGAGAAGAGTGGGAGGTGGGTTGATTAGAAAGGGTAATGAGTGGTGGGATGAAGAAGTAAGATTATTAGTGAAAGAGAAGAGAGAGGCATTTGGATGATTTTTGCAGGGAAAAAATGCAATTGAGTAGGAGATGTATAAAAGAAACAGACAGGAGGTCAAGAGAAAGGTGCAAGAGGTGAAAAAGAGGGTAAATGAGAGTTGGGGTAAGAGAGTATCATTAAATTTTAGGGAGAATAAAAAGATGTTCTGGAAGGAGGTAAAAAAAAGTGCGTAAGACAAGGGAGCAAATGGGAACTTCAGTGAAGGGCGCTAATGGGGAGGTGATAAGTAGTGGTGATGTGAGAAGGAGATGGAGTGAGTATTTGGAGGTTTGTTGAATGTGTTTGATGATAGAGTGGCAGATATAGGGTGTTTTGGTCGAGGTGGTGTGCAAAGTGAGAGGGTTAGGGAAAATGATTTGGTAAACAGAGAAGAGGTAGTAAAAGCATTGCGGAAGATGAAAGCCGGCAAGGCAGCAGGTTTGGATGGTATTGCAGTGGGATCTATTAAAAAAGGGGGTGACTGTATTGTTGACTGGTTGGTAAGGTTATTTAATGTATGTATGACTCATGGTGAGGTGCCTGAGGATTGGCGGAATGCGTGCATAGTGCCATTGTACAAAGGCAAAGGGGATAAGAGTGAGTGCTCAAATTACAGAGGTATAAGTTTGTTGAGTATTCCTGGGAAATTATATGGGAGGGTATTGATTGAGAGGGTGAAGGCATGTACAGAGCATCAGATTGGGGAAGAGCAGTGTGGTTTCAGAAGTGGTAGAGGATGTGTAGATCAGGTGTTTGCTTTGAAGAATGTATGTGAGAAATACTTAAAAAAGCAAATGGATTTGTATGTAGCATTTATGGATCTGGAGAAGGCATATCATAGAGTTGATAGAGATGCTCTGTGGAAGGTATTAAGAATATATGGTGTGGGAGGAAAGTTGTTAGAAGCAGTGAAAAGTTTTTATCGAGGATGTAAGGCATGTGTACGTGTAGGAAGAGAGGAAAGTGATTGGTTCTCAGTGAATGTAGGTTTGCGGCAGGGGTGAGTGATGTCTCCATGGTTGTTTAATTTGTTTATGGATGGGGTTGTTGGGGAGGTGAATGCAAGAGTTTTGGAAAGAGGGGCAAGTATGAAGTCTGTTGTGGATGAGAGAGCTTGGGAAGTGAGTCAGTTGTTGTTCGCTGATGATACAGCGCTGGTGGCTGATTCATGTGAGAAACTGCAGAAGCTGGTGACTGAGTTTGGTAAAGTGTGTGGTAGAAGAAAGTTAAGAGTAAATGTGAATAAGAGCAAGGTTATTAGGTACAGTAGGGTTGAGGGTCAAGTCAATTGGGAGGTGAGTTTGAATGGTGAAAAACTGGAGGAAGTAAAGTGTTTTAGATATCTGGGAGTGGATCTGGCAGCGGATGGAACCATGGAAGCAGAAGTGGATCATAGGGTGGGGGAGGGGGCGAAAATTCTGGGAGCCTTGAAGAATGTGTGGAAGTCGAGAACATTATCTCGGAAAGCAAAAATGGGTATGTTTGAAGGAATAGTGGTTCCAACAATGTTGTATGGTTGCGAGGCGTGGGCTATGGATAGAGTTGTGCGCAGGAGGATGGATGTGCTGGAAATGAGATGTTTGAGGACAATGTGTGGTGAGGTGGTTTGATCGAGTGAGTAACGTAAGGGTAAGAGAGATGTGTGGAAATAAAAAGAGCGTGGTTGAGAGAGCAGAAGAGGGTGTTTTGAAGTGGTTTGGGCACATGGAGAGAATGAGTGAGGAAAGATTGACCAAGAGGATATATGTGTCGGAGGTGGAGGGAACGAGGAGAAGAGGGAGACCAAATTGGAGGTGGAAAGATGGAGTGAAAAAGATTTTGTGTGATCAGGGCCTGAACATGCAGGAGGGTGAAAGGAGGGCAAGGAATAGAGTGAATTGGAGCGATGTGGTATACCGGGGTTGACGTGCTGTCAGTGGATTGAATCAAGGCATGTGAAGCGTCTGGGGTAAACCATGGAAAGCTGTGTAAGTATGTATATTTGCGTGTGTGGACGTATGTATATACATGTGTATGGGGGGGGGGGTGGGCCATTTCTTTCGTCTGTTTCCTTGCGCTACCTCGCAAACGCGGGAGACAGCGACAAAGTATAATAAATAAAAAATAAATAATATATATATATATATATATATATATATATATATATATATATTTATATAAATATCTATCTTCGAAATGAAGACGAAGTGAACAACAATAAGAGAGAAGGAACCCCTCCGCCGCTTAGGTCTAGAAGGAGGGGGTCTATCCCGCCTGGAGAAAGCTCCGGTTCCGTCTCACCGAGTAAGTAGAGAAACGATCAAAGTAGTGGCATTTCACTACCGGCCACAGAAATGGCCTCCCACTTATGCTACACCTATGATGTCTCTCTACAATATCAGGCTAGAGTCAAGCTCAACAGGGTCTTCTTTCCCCGCTGTTTTTCGCAGGCCCGTTCCCCTGCCTGTGGGTTCGCTAGACAGTAGATAAGGACAGTGGGAATCTCGTTAATCCATTCATGCGCGTCACTAATTAGATGACGAGGCATTTGGCTACCAAAAGATTCCCTCCCTCCCCCAAAGAAGTAACAGAGAAGGGGGCTAGGTGAGGATATTCCCTCAAAGGCCCAGTTCTCTGTTCTTAACGCTATCTCGCTAACGCGGGAAATGGCGAATAGTTTGAAAGAAAAAAAAAAAAAAAAGAAAATACACACACACACACATATATATATATATATATATATATATATATATATATATATATATATATATAAATAATGATCTAACATATAAATAATGATCTAAACAAAAAATCATAATCCTTAACAGAAGTGAAATAAAGGTTTTCATCTAAATGTAGATGGAGTGTGTCTGCATTTACTTTATGCTTGTCTTACGAAAAAAAAAATCCACACACCAATCCTCTACATAATACCTTCTTTTTAACCTCATCTTTTTCACACTTGTCTGTCATTCCATGCACTAGCAAGGCAACACCACAAACACGATGAAGGAAAGACCCCATCTGCTCACACCTGTTCTCTAGCTGTCACATGTAATGCACTGAAAATCGTTCCACCCTGCTGCTGCAAATAATATGGTTCAATCAACAGACAGCATGTTACCACCTGCAAACCACATCTCTCTCTTTCACTATAACTTTGCCTGCCTTTCACCCTCTTGCATGTTCAAGCTACAAGCACTCAAAATCTGAAATCACTCAATCCTTCCATCTCCAATTCAGTCCTCTTCCCCACCTTCAGTACATCTACTCCATTTCTGACAAATATACCCTTTTTCTGTCAATTTCTCCTTAATCCTTCTTCTCATATGTCCAAACCATGTTGGCACACCCTTTTAGGTTCTGTCAACCATACTTTTCTTATTACCACAAGTCCCTCTTAACCCTATTATTTCATATTCAGTCAGCCCTCCTCACATCTCATCTGTCCTCAAACATTTCATTTAAAACATATTCAACCTACTCTGTACATCAACATCTACAGCCCATGCCTCAAATCCATTCAACACTGACAAAAACTACTATATCTTCAAAAATGCACATCTTCACCCTCCAGACAGAGGCCTATTTACACAAATTCACAATGCTCCCAGGATCTTCGCACCATCACCCACCCTATGACCCAACTCAGCTTCCATGGTTTCATTCACTGCCATGTCTAATCCCAGGTTTTCTCGATTCAAACTCTCATACCGACTAATATGTCTTTGAAATACTAAACCTAATAAAATAATCTTGCTTTCATTAATCTTTAATCTCAACTTAATCCTTTCACATACTCTCTCAAACTGAGACACGAACTTCTGCTGTTTCTTACTTGATTCTACCACCATCACAAGTCATTAATAAACAACAACTCACCTACCACTGTCCAAACACCAGCAGACTGCAAACCTGCCCCTCTCCCCAATACCCAAATACCCCCCTCACCAACGCATCCATAAACATAATACATTTCCATCTAGCTTAATAAGGAAAATAAAATTCTCTAAGGTCTATATCATCTCAAATACAAGAGAATTATAAATCTTTCGCAATAATTTAAACCAAAACATAGCCTTCAAGTGTCCAGTGAAGTAAACAATCCAATTCACTGTTCAAAAAGAGTTATACAAAGAGAAGATAAATGGGAAAGCAACTAATTCTAGTGTGTTTTTCAGAAAAAGATTCTCCAGTGAACTAACGAAGATGAGAGGTTTCCACTGCCTGGGGTAGAAAAAAAAATTTCACTGTAATACTTATCAAGACTATAGGTCAAAACCAGTACTGCCATACCTTGAAAAGTAACAATAAAAAAAACCTCACTTCAATGAATTAATATCATTTTATTAGGCAATGCATAAACAGCATGGCAATCTAACATGAATACACTTGCAGATAATTCATAACCTGACCAATTTTTCCTTTTTAAAACATATGCATCTCCCAACTGTTCTCTAAAACCAGTCTGGACATCATAAAAAATACTTAACCACCCCCAACACACCACCTAATTAAGGTCGGTTCCAATCCTACTGCAAAGGCCTAGCACATGAGCGGCCTTCCTCCAAGTAAACAACCAGATTACCAAGGTAAAAAAATCAACACTGACATATAATCCCACACATCTATTTCAAATTATATATCACTGTTTCGATTGTAATTGTGAATAAATATCAAACTTTAGAGGATGGGAATTTACATTTGAGACACCACCACTTTACTTACAATTTTGCAAAACTCCTGTATTCGAACTACATTCACAGCTTCACCACTCAGATTATTTCCTCTGTGCTTTAACTATGATACAGATGGTATATATACAGATGGGTGATGATATAATGTAAAAGTAGTACCTGGAATTTTTTTGCTAAATCAATTCATGCTATATCGTCCCAGTACTTTCTAAGTAAATCAGTTCAGGACTGTAGGCCAAAACTATATGAAATAATACTGAAAACATTAGTAATTAATAGTCTGTGCATTTTGCATGAACTTACCAAAGAAAACTGTGTAGAAAAAATAAATGAACACAATCTACAAACTCATTCATCAAGAGTAAAGATGTACGTGTTGAACAGAAGAGTAAGAAGGGCTCTGGATGCTAAATTAGGTTTTCCTATATTTTTCTGGGAATATTGATAGTTTATCCCTTGGGATAGGGGAGAAAAAATACATCCTACGCATTCCCTGCATGTTGTAGAAGGTGACTAAAAGGGTGGGAGTGAGGGGCAGGAAATCCTCCACTCCTGTTTTACTTTTCCAAAAGAGGGAACAGAAAATGGGGCCGAGTGAGGAGTTTTCCCTCTAAGGCTCAGTTATCTGTTCTTGACACTACCTTGCTAACACTGGAAATGCAAATAAGTATGAAAAAATGTAGATAACTATAGTTCATGCAAGAAACAGAAACCTATGCAAGAAACTTAACGTATAAAACAAAAAGTAAAATAACTATCATTCAATGAGTAAAAAATATCAATGTTCTGAACCAATCTATTGATCACTCACCTCTAAAAAAGCACCACCCTTCTTCCACTATCTTTCTAATTATGTTATTCATTCATTTTTAGTGCATGAATCAGCCAGGAACTTGTTTAAGATAACTGTGTCGAAACATGCAAAGAGAGTAAGAATCTTTTGGACAGTACAGCTTTCAAGACCCTGAGAAAGGATATTATTTCTTATACAAAATCAGTTTCCTGCATCAGCAAGGTAGTGCCATGAAAGTGATGAAGAATGGATTTTTCCTATATTTTTTTCTGAATATCGATTATTACTACTTCATGCATTAGGGAAGAACCTTCCAAACAGAAATGCATGGGAAAAGTATAAAAAAAATATACAATTTACTAGATAATTCACCTAGTAAAATAATATATGTTTTGAACCAAATGACAGGTCATCTGCCTCTCTGCCAGGGTACCACCTATTTTTCTGGTATTGTTCTGAAAGTGCAGTTCTTTCTTAATACAAGTATTATCCAAGAATCTACAAATGAGAACCATATTGAAAAAGTATATAAATGAAAATAAAATTTAACTAAACCATTCACCATGTACAAGATAAATATTTTGAACAGTAGAGCAATCATTTTTTCATCCTCATATACATAAGTATACTTATGTAAATGTATGGGTATACGAGTGGTTAGGCCATTTTTCGTCTGTTTCTTTGTGCTACCTCACTGACACGGGAAACAGCGATTATAATATAAAAAATTCTCCCTGATTGTACTCACAAGTATTAGTTCATGCATTGGTTAATATCCAACTACAGAAAACTGAAGGAAAAGTACGTAAAAAAAAATTACAAAGTATATATGAAAAAACTGAACAGAATAATTGATCACTCACCACTCAACATATGCACCACCTGCATTTCAATTATTCTTAGTAACATGTAATTTAATGCTAATGCATATAATTGTCAAGAACCTTCTGAATTTATAGATAATTCTAAGTTCATGCACTAGAAAGGAATCTAAAAAAGACGTGTACAAAAAATCATTTATCCATTTCATTTTTTCATACTTAATTGCCGTTTCCCACATCAGCAAATAAATGATTGTTTCAAACAGAACAATCACTCACTCTCTGTGAAGGCACCACCATTTTTTCAGTTATTCTTTTAAAATTCAATTCTTTTTAAGATCACTAATTAGTCAAGAAACAGCAAAGCAAATTTATCTTGAAATTTTTTTATTCAAATAAATACTATTTACCATCATTCACTAAGTGTACAATGACTTATTTGAAATGTAGAGCAACTGAGACTTCAAGAAAGGCTAAGTAAGGCTTTTCCAACATTTTCTCTGAATAGGTATATACTTATTAGTTGAAGCATTAGGTAATATCCTCAAAAAGACAACGGTGTAAAATAAAAAAAGCATATAAAAATTTCAATATTTTGAATTAATCATTACATCTCTGCACATGCACCACCTAATTTTCCATTATTCAACTTAAATGCATAATTCAATATTATGGCATGCAATACTCAAGAACCTATCAAAAAGAATGTATAAAACATACAAAATTATAAATCTATTTTATCCACCATGTGTCAGAAGAATGTTTGTAGAAAATAGAAGAATGGTACACGACATATTCATACACAATGAAAGAGAACTGAAGCTGTAGGCTGTGTGGCTTGGGCACTTGGTCATTGTGGTGCAACTTGAGTGGTGTGCTCAGCTTTACTCAGGTGCAGCACACAGCCAGCTTGGCTCATGTAGTAATAAAAACATGGAAGTAATTCGATTATTCACTCTACAACAAATTGGTACATCAAGTTGCAATATCTAATCTTCTCATCTGTATGGTATATTGTATTTTCTAAATATCTTTACTACACAAATTCCCTCCAACAGGTTCTTACCTATGCATGAAGCAATAATCCTCCATGTATTCAGAAAAAATATAAAAACTTTTAGCACTTCTCAAGGTCCAGATCACTCTACTGCTCAAAACATTCAAGATTCATCTTGCATTAACTTTACTACATTCTTACAGAGGCTCCAATCATTGACACAAGTCCACAACAAGGCCTTGTTTACTTGAAATAGAGAGAGGATTATAAAAGACAAAAAGAAGAGACAAGGGAAGGTATTTACAAACTTTGGAGAAAGTAAAAAAACTGTCTTTTAAAATATGCCAGATCATAGTTACAGGGAGACATGAAAAGAATGAGAGTTCCAAAGCTTCAAGGTGTATAAAGGCAGAAACAGTTACCAAAGCAGCCCAGCCAAGCTGCCAACAGCCATGTAGTAATCCTGTGACACAGCAGCTTGCTGAGTATTGCGTGGTCTAGCTAGTGGTGGGGTGAACACAAGAAGCCAGCTCTTGGGAGCAAAAGCCAAAGTAATACCTAGAGAAGAGGGAAAGTAAACCAACATTGTGGCATAGGGCAAGAGGGTCAAGTTTGGAAGTTAGCCTGGGAGAGTGTAATAGTTGGAATGCCTTTGACTCAACTCTAAGTAAAGATGCAGAGCTAGAGCCATCCCTGATGAGAAAGCAGTACTCCATACAAGGAAGAATCAATCCTCTGTATACATGAAGCAACTGTTTGTAAGAATAGAAGTTTTGACACCTAAACAGGGCATCCAGTTCTTTAGAAGTAGACTTAACTATTTCCGTAATGTGGGGTTTCCCTGATAGTAAGGATGTTATGGTAATACCAAGTATGTCCATTGAGTCATGAGGTGGAATTACATAAACTGTCGAAGGAGAGACTTGAGTTGGGAGGAATTTTCAATAGAGTGATGGGTAGCAACCGAGTCTTGGAGGCATTAAACTTAATTAGATTTCATCTACCCCACTTAGATATCCTGTCCAAGTCTGAGCTTAATGAAGAAGCTGTATTAAGACAAGATGTAGGTCAAGTGAGAGAAGAAGGAGCAGAACTGAAGGATGTGGATGAATGAAGTGTTGAGTTGTCAGCATATGAGTGCATTTGGTCATTTGTGGAAGAGAGGAAATTGATGATAAAATGGAGAAAAAGTGTATGAGACAGGACAGAACCTTGAGGAGGGAGGTAAACTGATCCATTAGCAACCAAAGAGACATCTTGGTCAGAGACAAAGCTAGATATGAAGGAGCAAAGGGGGAGGGATGTCAAAAGAGGGGAGCTTTGAGATGATCCCTTTGCCACACCCCCTCAAAAGCTTTGGATATGTCAAGGGTAACCACACAACTCACCCAAAATCTTTCTGGGATGGTGACCTGACAGTAGTAAGATATTTTTTTTTATTATTTTGCTTTGTAGCTGTCTCCCGCGTTTGCGAGGTAGCACAAGGAAACAGACGAAAGAAATGGCCCAACCCACCCCCATACACATGTATATACATACACATCCCCACACGCAAATATACATACCCATACATCTCAATGTACACATATATATATACACACACACAGACATATACATATATACACATGCACACAATTCACACTGTCTGCCTTTATTCATTCCCATCGCCACCTCGCCACACATGGAATAATATCCCCTCCCCCCTCATGTGTGCGAGGTAGTGCTAGGAAAAGACAAAAAAGGCCCCATTCGTTCACACTCAGTCTCTAGCTGTCATGCAATAATGCCCGAAACCACAGCTCCCTTTCCACATCCAGGCCCCACACAACTTTCCATGGTTTACCCCAGACGCTTCACATGCCCTGACTCAATCCACTGACAGCATGTCAACCCCGGTATACCACATCGTTCCAATTCACTCTATTCTTGCCCGCCTTTCACCCTCCTGCATGTTCAGGCCACGATCACTCAAAATCTTTTTCACTCCATCTTTTCACCTCCAATTTGGTCTCACACTTCTCCTCATTCCCTCCAACTCCGACACATATATCCTCTTGATCAATCTTTCCTCACTCATTCTCTCCATGTGCCCACACAATTTCAAAACATCCTCTTTTGCTCTCTCAACCACGCTCTTTTCATTTCCACACATCTCTCTTACCCTTACATTTCTTACTCGATCAAACCACCTCACACCACACATTGTCCTCAAACATCTCATTTCCAGCACATCCACCCTCCTGCGCACAACTCTATCCATAGCCCAAGCCTCGCAACCATACAATATTGTAGTAAGATAGTAAGATAGGAAAGAATATCTCTAGTGGATCTCGCTTTACAGAAGTCAAACTGGTGATTAGAGGAAAGACTGGGTTTCAAGGTGTCTAAGGATATGGGAGTTGAGAAGGGTTTCAAAGACTTTGGAAATGATACATGTCAATGCAATAGGGCAATAGTTAACAGGGTCAGAAAAGTCACGCTTCTTAGGGATATGTATCAATGTATACTTCCTGGAGGGAAAAATTCTGATTTTTAAACAGAAAACAGGATAGACGAGTAAGCAGAGGTGCAAGTTCAGGGGCACGCTCTTTCAGCTTATGGGAATGGTTGTCATTAGGACCATAAGCCTTGCTCGTGTCCAGTGAGAGAGAGAGAAATGCTTTTCGGAGAGCCCATGAGATCATGGGGAGGGGTATAAAATCAGTAAGAGGAGCACCAGTGGGTAAAGGAAAGTTACAGTCATCCAAGATGGAGTTAGATATAGTAAACTGTATCAAATATATCTTTTCAGCAAAATTCTCCTTAATATGTTCTCCACTAATTGGATGGTATTGCAGTGGAATTTATTAAAAAAGGGGGTGACTCTATTATTGACTGGTTGGTAAGGTTATTTCAATGTATGTATGACTCATGGTGAGGTGCCTGAGGATTGGCGGAATGCGTGCATAGTGCCATTGTACAAAGGCAAAGGGGATAAGAGTGAGTGCTCAAATTACAGAGGTATAAGTTTGTTGAGTATTCCTGGTAAATTATATGGGAGGGTATTGATTGAGAGGGTGAAGGCATGTACAGAGCATCAGATTGGGGAAGAGCAGTGTGGTTTCAGAAGTGGTAGAGGATGTGTGGATCAGGTGTTTGCTTTGAAGAATGTATGTGAGAAATACTTAGAAAAGCAAATGGATTTGTATGTAGCATTTATGGATCTGGAGAAGGCATATCATAGAGTTGATAGAGATGCTCTGTGGAAGGTATTAAGAATATATGGTGTGGGAGGCAAGTTGTTAGAAGCAGTGAAAAGTTTTTATCGAGGATGTAAGGCATGTGTATGTGTAGGAAGAGAGGAAAGTGATTGGTTCTCAGTGAATGTAGGTTTGCGGCAGGGGTGTGTGATGTCTCCATGGTTGTTTAATTTGTTTATGGATGGGGTTGTTAGGGAGGTAAATGCAAGGGTTTTGGAAAGAGGAGCAAGTATGAAGTCTGTTGGGGATGAGAGAGCTTGGGAAGTGAGTCAGTTGTTGTTCGCTGATGATACAGCGCTGGTGGCTGATTCATGTGAGAAACTGCAGAAGCTGGTGACTGAGTTTGGTAAAGTGTGTGAAAGAAGAAAGTTAAGAGTAAATGTGAATAAGAGCAAGGTTATTAGGTACAGTAGGGTTGAGGGTCAAGTCAATTGGGAGGTAAGTTTGAATGGAGAAAAACTGGAGGAAGTAAAGTGTTTTAGATATCTGGGAGTGGATCTGGCAGCGGATGGAACCATGGAAGCGGAAGTGGATCATAGGGTGGGGGAGGGGGCGAAAATCCTGGGAGCCTTGAAGAATGTGTGGAAGTCGAGAACATTATCTCGGAAAGCAAAAATGGGTATGTTTGAAGGAATAGTGGTTCCAACAATGTTGTATGGTTGCGAGGCGTGGGCTATGGATAGAGTTGTGCGCAGGTGGATGGATGTGCTGGAAATGAGATGTTTGAGGACAATGTGTGGTGTGAGGTGGTTTGATCGAGTAAGTAATGTAAGGGTAAGAGAGATGTGTGGAAATAACAAGAGCGTGGTTGAGAGAGCAGAAGAGGGTGTTTTGAAATGCTTTGGGCACATGGAGAGAATGAGTGAGGAAAGATTGACCTAGAGGATATATGTGTCAGAGGTGGAGGGAACGAGGAGAAGTGGGAGACCAAATTGGAGGTGGAAAGATGGAGTGAAAAAGATTTTGTGTGATCGGGGCCTGAACATGCAGGAGGGTGAAAGGAGGGCAAGGAATAGAGTGAATTGGATCGATGTGGTATACCGGGGTTGATGTGCTGTCAGTGGATTGAATCAGGGCATGTGAAGCGTCTGGGGTAAACCATGGAAAGCTGTGTAGGTATGCATATTTGCGTGTGTTGACGTATGTATATACATGTGTATGGGGGTGGGTTGGGCCATTCTCCTTTCGTCTGTTTCCTTGCCCTACCTCGCAAATGCGGGAGACAGCGTAAAAAAAAAAAAAAAAAAAAAAACTGTAAAAGAATATGATGGCAGTACATCACCCCAGATGCCATGCCTCCACCATACTCATAAAATGCAGCCAGGTAGCCACCTATGCCAAATAAAAGGCTATCTCAGTGCTTGTCCAAATAACACTGCCTAGTCATGAATTCCAGCCTCTCCCTAACAATGGTGGCCTCCTGAGCTGGGCAACAAACAGTTCACAACCATCTGCCATTCACTCAATGCATGTAAAAGTCCAGTGGTGCCATGTCAAATCTTGGATACTCAAAACTTGATGCCATGGTTGGTAAAATGGCTATATTGTTCTGAGCATGTATACTCAAAACTGTGATTAGCAAGGGACCTATCTCAAAGTTTTCAAAACCTCAACTCCATTGCATCTCACTGGTGTTGGGGCTACAGTGTCCTCCACTGTGAAGATATCTTTGAACTTGTTATTCAGTTTTTCATGCACCTGTATATAATTCTCGACAACTCCTCCCTCTAAATCCCTTTGCCTGATACCCTGCTCTTTAACTGACAATTTCTTATGAATTTATCAACAATTTCTGCATTTTCTCTTGCTTTTTCTAGAAGACTCTCTTTGAAGTTTTTCTATTCTTCCTCTCTTATTCTGCTTTCTCTGCAAGACTCTCTTTGAAGTATCTCTATTCTTCTTCTCTTATTCTGATACAATCATCCCTGGTTCTCATGTACCTTGCAAATCCACCCATCTACATCTTTACCACTGCATATCTCAAAACTTTTTCACTTTTTGACATCTATTACGCTATTCTCTCCTCTTTCTCATATTATTCCTTCTGTACATGAAACTACACCCCCTCCCCGACATACATCTGACTTCCATTCTGACCGTCAGGTTGGACCTCGAAATGGACAAAAGTCGGACGTATCTCACATAGCATGTAGAATTCTTTTATCCTAAACAATTTCTATCATGATTTTCTCATTTTCTATTAACCAGCTTTATAATATGATTTTGCAGTTTCTTTTTACCATTTAAGATTCTTTAGTTCATACTTCATCAATTCTATTCTTTCTTATTTTTTTCCGGTCATATATACAGATGATCATGTCACATAGGTACTCATGCTCATAATACTTCCTTGTATATTTCACAGAACCTTTCCCTTCAAAGCCATGGCTCCTTACAACTGCACTCCATTTTCTAATTTATGTTACCAATAGAAATTGAGAAATTGCACAGACTTAAATTTCCACAATCGTATCTCCTCTATATGTCTGTGTCTAATCACTGCTCTTTTAACCCTGTAATGTCCAGCTTAATTATCCTTTCCAGCCCTTAAAATACCAATTTTTCAAGTTACTTGCAAGTTACTTTTAATTTCAATGTTATTCGTTTAACAAAAATAAACATTAAAAGTATTTTTCATCCACTTCTTTCACTAATCATGTGTAAAAGATTTGTAGATGTTTCAGCACAATGTGCTAAAAACAAAAAGCACAATAAGACCTGAGCATCAGAAGTTTTTCCGATGCATGTTTTATTGCTTATTCTACCTACATCAAAATATCAATTACTGATTATCTCATTCATAATTTTTACTGCTATAATAAAAGTCTTTACTGATGTCATTCTCTCCACAGCAAAACTATAACTGTTTGTAAAATTACCAGCCAGTCCACTCAGACACAGTTTTCAAAGTTTGGGAGGTGCTAGCAACACTATCTTAACTTTTTGTAATATGGAAAAAGTTTCCTCTCATCTTGGTCAACATTAGATGCTTTAAGAGTCAATATCCATACAATCACTCTATGCAGTCCTAAGAGTCAATATCCATAAAATCATTCCCCATGCAATCTTAAGACAAACCATCAAATAATTCAGGATCACCAGCATGATTCTCTAACATAACTAAAAGCTGCATGAAAACATGCTCTTATTGGCATAGCTGGAGAATGAATGACTGTAGGGAGAATTATTATGCACCACTACTTTTGCCACCATCCAGGCTCTGTGGAAGACTTTGAAATTAAGGCATGATATGATGCATAAGTACCGTGTCTAACAGCATCACTTAGCTCACGTGAATATCCATTTTGAGGAATTACAGTCAATGTCTATATTTAACAATACTAACACATTTGATCATGACATGATTACTTTCCCAGACTGAGTATCATATATAATAGTCTTATTATCTGAGTTAGTAAGAGTGAACATTTTCCCCACATAGTGTATCATATATAATACTATCAATGTTCAAGCAAACAAGAGTGAAGATAACATCTAACAATGATGGTACATCAGTCCTTATCATCCTCATTTGTTCACTCACATAGGCGCAAGGGAAATTTTCCTGTATACCCCTTAAAATTTGTCTCCAAGACTCTCAGCCACCTTGAGAATCAAAATTCCTCGTCTACCTCATCATAAAAAAATCCCATTATCATTACTTTGCTATCTCTATGAGGCAAGTGTTTTACTACTCCACATACCATCCTGACTGTTCCTTCATTAATATAATTGTATGAATGTTTTGGACTGTTGCAATGCTTTGGAGGATCATATAATATCAAATCCACTATGGATTTTTTTTCCTACTTTTGCTCTTCCCATTATGTAGTGTCTAAATGGGACAGCCTTCACTACTTCTTGAAACTTAAGGCTATCTTTCATCACAAGGGCCAATCCTCCCCCTCCTTTTCCCTCTTTCACTCATTACCATCTTGTATCCCTCTGGGCAGAGCAGTTAAATCTTATATTTGTGGCAAGCTTTGTTTCCAAGGTTTCAACAATATCAGGCATGCTTTCCCTTGCACAATCCCTGAATTTCAGTTCTTTTTATCAATTATTAATCCATTAACATTCAAAAACATTACTTTCGATATTACCACTTAATACTCCTACCCTCTATGCAGCACTGGCATGGTGCTCAGTCCTGCCTTCCACTTCTTCTATTTCTTCAACTCCTTCAGTTATAATTTTTGGTTTAGCTATTTAACAATTTTCCAAACATCTTCACACACTTGTTCTCAGGTGGTGCCTCCCTAATATCCTAATATGTCCCTCCTGTCATCTTTCTTGTGGACCTTGTTATAACTCACTAGTCTTGGTATAATCCCTAATCTGAGCACATATCAGACTGAAGTTCACTTTGGGGGAGAACAAGATTATTACCGTTACTGGTTTGTCGGTGTTTGTTCTTGAATATGTCCGAGCTTTCCTGCCTCATGTTAAGGCATTCTTAAATTAAGACCTCTATCTTTTCCTTGGTTCAGGTAATGCTACAGTCTTAAACTGATCCTTCAAA
Organism: Panulirus ornatus; assembly: GCF_036320965.1. Taxonomy (NCBI): domain Eukaryota; kingdom Metazoa; phylum Arthropoda; class Malacostraca; order Decapoda; family Palinuridae; genus Panulirus; species Panulirus ornatus. The sequence continues at coordinate 41,266,482 of NC_092269.1, forward strand.
GTATTACTCGTATCAATAACAGTAATCCTCCAATCCTGTATTACCTTCCAAAAGAAGGAAAATAAGGAAGAGCAAAGTGTGGATCTTTTTTCCTCTATTGCTCAGTCATCTATTCTGGATGCTACATCATTTACATGGGAAACAGTGAACGTGTATTAAAGACGAAATCAACAGAAGTGAAACCAGCAACGGCAATGAAGCTTACTAGCACAAAAAAGCCTCTACCATGAGGTGAATTTAAATTTTTGACAATGAGTGTTGCCATTTAGGTACACGAAAACCTTATTCTATTCCCTCAAGTCAGATCCCTTAAGTCAGAGCTACGCTTGAATACAGTAAAACTCACATTACACTTGTTCACTTCCCCAGTGTTTGCCAACTACTCAAAAATCTTTAAAATTGGATCTCAAAGAAATTTAATGACATCTTGGAAACTCTCCTGAATATTTGGTTTGAACCCAGTAAATTTCCACGCCTAAGCCCTACTATTTTTCCATACTTGATCACCGCTTCACACGTAAACAAGGTGGCACCAGGACACAGATGAAAAAGACACATCTACTAATATACACACACAGAGAAGGGGGCCAAGTGAGGATATTCCCTCAAGTGATCAGTACTCTGCTCTTAACACTACCTCACTAACAGGAAATGGCAAATATGTATGGAATTTTTTTTTTTTTTTGTCGCTGTCTCTCGCGTTTGCGAGGTAGCGCAAGGAAACAGACGAAAGAATTGGCCCAACCCACCCCCATACACATGTATAGACATACGTCCACACATGCAAATATACATACCTACACAGCTTTCCATGGTTTACCCCAGACACTTCACATGCCCTGATTCAATCCACTGACAGCACGTCAACCCCGGTATACCACATCGATCCAATTCACTCTATTCCTTGCACGCCTTTCACCCTCCTGCATGTTCAGGCCCTGATCACATAAAATCTTTTTCACTCCATCTTTCCACCTCCAATTTGGTCTCCCACTTCTCCTCGTTCCCTCCACCTCTGACACATATATCCTCTTGGTCAATCTTTCCTCACTCATTCTCTCCATGTGCCCAAAGCATTTCAAAACACCCTCTTCTGCTCTCTCAACCACGCTCTTTTTATTTCCACACATCTCTCTTACCCTTACATTACTTACTCGATCAAACCACCTCACACCACACATTGTCCTCAAACATCTCATTTCCAGCACATCCATCCTCCTGCGCACAACTCTATCCATAGCCCACGCCTCGCAACCATACAACATTGTTGGAACCACTATTCCTTCAAACATACCCATTTTTGCTTTCCGAGATAATGTTCTCGACTTCCACACATTCTTCAAGGCTCCCAGGATTTTCGCCCCCTCCCCCACCCTATGATCCACTTCCGCTTCCATGGTTCCATCCGCTGCCAGATCCACTCCCAGATATCTAAAACACTTTACTTCCTCCAGTTTTTCTCCATTCAAACTTACCTCCCAACTGACTTCACCCTCAACCCTACTGTACCTAACTACCTTGCTCTTATTCACATTTACTCTTAACTTTCTTCTTTCACACACTTTACCAAACTCAGTCACCACCTTCTGCAGTTTCTCACATGAATCAGCCACCAGTGCTGTATCATCAGCGAACAACAACTGACTCACTTCCCAAGCTCTCTCATTCACAACAGACTTCATACTTGCCCCTCTTTCCAAAACCCTTGCATTCACCTCCCTAACAACCCCATCCATAAACAAATTAAACAACCATGGAGACATCACACACCCCTGCCGCAAACCTACATTCACTGAGAACCAATCACTTTCCTCTCTTCCTACACGTACACATGCCTTACATCCTCGATAAAAACTTTTCACTGCTTCTAACAACTTGCCTCCCACACCATATATTCTTAATACCTTCCACAGAGCATCTCTATCAACTCTATCATATGCCTTCTCCAGATCCATAAATGCTACATACAAATCCATTTGCTTTTCTAAGTATTTCTCACATACATTCTTCAAAGCAAACACCTGATCCACACATCCTCTACCACTTCTGAAACCACACTGCTCTTCCCCAATCTGATGCTCTGTACATGCCTTCACCCTCTCAATCAATACCCTCCCATATAATTTACCAGGAATACTCAACAAACTTATACCTCTGTAATTTGAGCACTCACTCTTATCCCCTTTGCCTTTGTACAAAAAAATATATCTTATCATAATCATTACACTTAATCACTGCTTCCCGTGTCAACAAGGTAGCACCAAGAAACCGACAAACAAAGGACCATCCACTCATACACACATTATTTTATTATTATTTTGCTTTGTTGCTGTCTCCCGCGTTAGCAAGGTAGTGCAAGGAAACAGATGAAAGAATGGCCCAACCCACCCGCATATGCATCTATACGCAGACATGTCCACACACACAAATGTACATACCTATACATCTCAACGTATACATATATATACACACACACCGACACATACATATATACATTTTTTTTTTTTTATACTTTGTCACTGTCTCCCGCGTTTGCGAGGTAGCGCAGGGAAACAGACGAAAGAAATGGCCCAACCCCCCCCCCCCCATACACATGTACATACACACGTCCACACACGCAAATATACATACCTACACAGCTTTCCATGGTTTACCCCAGACGCTTCACATGCCCTGATTCAATCCACCGACAGCATGTCAACCCCTGTATACCACATCGCTCCAATTCACTCTATTCCTTGCCCTCCTTTCACCCTCCTGCATGTTCAGGCCCCGATCACACAAAATCTTTTTCACTCCATCTTTCCACCTCCAATTTGGTCTCCCCCTTCTCCTCGTTCCCTCCACCTCCGACACATATATCCTCTTGGTCAATCTTTCCTCACTCATTCTCTCCATGTGCCCAAACCACTTCAAAACACCCTCTTCTGCTCTCTCAACCACGCTCTTTTTATTTCCACACATCTCTCTTACCCTTACGTTACTTACTCGATCAAACCACCTCACACCACACATTGTCCTCAAACATCTCATTTCCAGCACATCCATCCTCCTGCGCACATCTCTATCCATAGCCCACGCCTCGCAACCATACAACATTGTTGGAACCACTATTCCTTCAAACATACCCATTTTTGCTTTCCGAGATAATGTTCTCGACTTCCACACATTTTTCAAGGCTCCCAAAATTTTCGCCCCCTCCCCCACCCTATGATCCACTTCCGCTTCCATGGTTCCATCCGCTGACAGATCCACTCCCAGATATCTAAAACACTTCACTTCCTCCAGTTTTTCTCCATTCAAACTCACCTCCCAATTGACTTGACCCTCACCCCTACTGTACCTAATAACCTTGCTCTTATTCACATTTACTCTTAACTTTCTTCTTCCACACACTTTACCAAACTCAGTCACCAGCTTCTGCAGTTTCTCACATGAATCAGCCACCAGCGCTGTATCATCAGCGAACAACAACTGACTCACTTCCCAAGCTCTCTCATCCCCAACAGACTTCATACTTGCCCCTCTTTCCAGGACTCTACATATGTACATAATTTATACTGTAATCCATAATTTCCCATCACCACCCCGCCACACATGGAATAACAACCCCCTCCCCCCACATGTGCCCCACGTAGTGTTAGGAAAAGACAACAAAGGCCACATTGTTCACATTCAGTCTCCAGCTGTCATGCAATAATGCAACGAAACCACAGCTCCCTTTCCACATCCAGGCCCCACACAACTTTTCATGGTTTATCCCAGACGCTTCACATGCCCTGGTTCAATCCATTGACAGCACATCGACCCCGGTATACTACATAGTTCCAATTCACTCTATTCCTTGCACGCCTTTCACCCTCCTGCATGTTTAGGCCCCAATCACTCAAAATCTTTTTCACTCCATCTTTCCACCTCCAATTTGGTCTCCCACTTCTCGTTCCCTCCACCTCTGACACATATATTCTCTTGGTCAATCTTTCCTTACTCATTCTCTCCATGTGACCAAACCATTTCAAAACACCCTCTTCTGCGCTCTAAATCACACTCTTTTTATTACCACACATCTCTCTTACCCTATTATTACTTACTCGATCAAACCACCTCACACCACATATTGTTCTTAAAACATCTCATTTCCAGAACATCCACCCTCCTCCGCACAACTCTATCTATAGTCCATGCCTCGCAACCATATAACATTGTTGGAACAACTATTCCTTCAAACATACCCATTTTTGCTTTCCGAGATAATATTCTCGACTTCCACACATTCTTCAATGCTCCCAGAACTTTCGCCCCCTCCCCCACCCTATGATTCACTTCCACTTCCATCTGCTGCCAAATCACTGAAGTTCCCATTTGTTTCCTTGTCTTGCGCACTTTATTTTACTCCTTACAAAACATCTTTTTATTCTCCCTAAAATTTAATGATACTCCCTCACCCCAACTCTCATTTGCCCTCTTTTTCACCTCTTGCACATTTCTCTTGACCTCCTGCCTCTTTCTTTTATACATCTCCCACTCATTTGCATTATTTCCCTGCAAAAATTATCCAAATGCCTCTCTCTTCTCTTTTACTAATAATCTTGCTTCTTCATCCCACCACTCACTACCCTTTCTAACCTGCCCACCTCCCACTACAGACCACAATTGTTTGGGAGACAGGCCTACAGTTTGTTGAAATTTCCTTACCATCTTATGTACAGGCACAACATTTGCACTCTTCCAGATTTTTGAAACTACACCTTCCACTAATGACCAACAAAATTACTCCACAAAGTCTTTCTGCATATCTGGAGAGATTCTATCAGGACCACAAGCCTTAAATGAGTAAAGTTGTTTTAAAAGCCTGGTTGTCATTTACATCAGTTTGTATCTCTTTTAAGACTTCTTCCCCATCCCATCCTGCTGAAGTTGGGGCCGAGTGTCCTCTAAAATGAATACTCTTTTAATTTTACCAATGTGCTCCTCACATGTGTCCCAACAAATGAATAGTCTTTTAAGTTTACCAATATGCTCCTTACATATGTCCTAATCATCCTCAACAATTCTTCCCTTCAAGTTCCTTAGCCTATTTACCTGCTCTTTAGCTGACAATTTGCTCATAAACTTATGGAAAAGTTCTGAAATAATTTTCTGCCTTGTCAACAGTAAATTCTTCAATCTCTCCTTCTTGTTTTCCCTTACAAAACTCAATACTGGTTGGTTAAAGTGGCATCTAAATCTCCTCCAGAGTACATCTCTAAGCTCTTTCACCATTTGTTACTACTTATCAACAATATTTCTCTTCTTTATGACCTTTCTACTCTATCCATATCCAATGGTGCCCATGTTCTTACTCCTACAATGTCAATTTCATACAACCTTCTTACTGAGTGGTCATGCCTTGGTTATAAACCTCCCTCTTCAAATCTATATCTCAAAAGATCTTGATCAGTTATATGGGCAATGCCTTCATCTGCACACATGCAATCCCTTGCTATTATCCATAAAGAAACCTAAATTCATCTAAATTCAACAAGTATAATACTTGACATTACAGAACATATTAAAAAGTTACTGCAGGAACTCAAACTGCCCAAAGTGTAATAATCCAGGGGAAAATATTACAACCATCCACTAACCATCCCATTGTATCATCAGGGAAGGAGTCACAGTATTTCATCATAACTAAGCTGCATTCAACTTAGTCTATAAGATACTGAAACCCCACTTTCCACTAATTTCTCATATAATACTTTCCAAATCTAAATATCATATAAAGGTAACAGATGGTTCAAACATGATGCCTTGCAAAAACACAGACAGGTAACAATCACCAGAATTTCGAAACAGTAAGCAAATCTCTGAACTTGCTGTGGGTAAACTCATTTATAGCAATATAGCATATCAAAGAGCTGGATCAGCACATTAGCATGTATGAAAAAAAAAAAAAAAAGGATGCCCATGTATTTGCCCAGCCACAAATAGAAGGTAACACGGTACTGTCAAAAATAAAATTATAGTAATTGTAATAAAAAAAAGGTTAAAAAAAGGAGTTCATAAAATTCTCAATATCACTGGGGTAATTCAAACTATCTACATAAAGTTGGCTTCTCTAACATCAACCAGTGCAGCAAAGCTTCAAATTGATATCTTGAATCATACTCCAAAGTAGTTTTCCATGGCAAGCTTGTTAATCTTAATTTTGAAGGCCATTAGAACACTTCTTCATACACAATACTGACAAAAATAAGTACAAACTGACTGGTATTACAGATTACCTTGGGGTACTCTAAAGATCATTAAGTTCATAAATAAAATGCATGCAGCAGCAATGAATCAATTTAGAAAATTATCTGAACTGCAGCAAGATTTGGCTACCCTATTCAAATATTTACAAATAAGCAAAATCAGTTAAATTCCAAATCTTTTCGGTGTACTGAATGCCTTATAATTGTGAAAAGCATAGCCTTTTGGCCTTGTCTAGGACACAACAAGCAGACAACAGCCATACAATAAGGACAGACCAAGCTGGTAAGCAAATAAGAGCCCCAAATATAGCATAAGGTGAGACATTACTGGTAACTTACAGCAAATGGGAAGTGGGACTCAGGAATGAGAGTTTTGGGAGATCTGAGATCAAGCAGAGGAGGGTAACCACTCATCTGTAATGTTAATCATTAGCCTCCATTATACGTGTCCTACACTGGCCACATCAGTACACAAATGGGATAAAATATGTTCTTCATACAAAACGCCAAATGTGTTTGAACTGGGGAAAAAATCACTGTTAGCGAAGCCAATTTCAAACCTTATACTACAGTAAGTTGAATCTTCCCTTTCTAATGTTTATAGTAACTATTTATCAATAATAATGGTTTTGGTTATGCATCTGCACTTATACATAAAATTTTTATAGATCAAGTTGCATCTGAGAAAGCAGCTGCATTGATATCCTAATCCTTTCTTAAACACTAAAATAACACAATATTTAACACAAACTTTTATTGCATGTTTACCCAACCCTAGAACATTACCAGCCCCAAACATCTCTGGCTAAAGAAGCATGACATGTTTCCTTACTTTACAAACTTAAAAACCAACGATTTGGTACTTATTTCTTACTACTGCATATTGTACATCTAACCCCAGAATTAGCAAATGAGTGGTATTCATGGAAGTTCCTTGGAGAGGTATTATCAAGTTCATATATATAAATAAACAAAAAACCTGACTTATCTGTTCATGTTACTATAACAAATATATGGTATACGTAATTTTCACCTGAGAACAGAATCAATGATCTGCTGTCACCCTGAATATACAAGAATTTACCTTCTTTAAATCAGCTCCAAATGGAATATTTTTGGAAACACACTTACTTAACTATTAACCAAATGAGCAAAAAGCATTCTAGCTTTTTCCCCACACCAATCCCATATGATCTCCCATTTTTACTGCTTTAATATCACCTCTGTGAATAACCAATTCACACTACATATACCAGAACAATCAATTCTAGAGATTACAGCGTTCACTTTGATAAAGGGTCAATCCAAAATTACCATCTACCATTTATAAGACAAAAGAATTTATAAAACCTGAATAACATGAACCAATACAAAATTTTCAATCATAACTCAAAATTGCTTAAATTAGTGCACAACCTGATAATTTGTGTAATGAGAAAATTAATTCTGAAGCAAATCCAAAATGCATTACACCATTTTTGGGATTACAGAAAGATTGGTAATACTTCACTTAAAATGTTTTCATATAATGATAATGCATTAAAAATTTCAGCTCACACATACCATGATAATTATCATGACTTGAATATCTCAGTAACAGTGGACTATAAAGCTAAAAGACTGGGCAAAAAGTTAATGTGCTCATTGTTGCAGGAATATAACAATGCCACATTAGATCATTGGACTTCATGTCAACTTCATTCGCCCATGAACAACATGCAGCAGTCTACTGTTGTCATGATGATGGTCCCTGCTTGACAAACACAGTACTAGTGTAAGGAACATTCAACTACACATGCATTTACTACTAGCCTGCCTCTTTGGCAGACTTGGATATGAGTAAACCTGGGTCAACAGTTAGTAATCATCCCATTAAGTACACGTACTTTATGAAAAAAAGTTAATGGAGCGAGCTTCCAAACAGTAATGAATAAAACATCCAGAAACACCTATATACTACACAACAGACCTGAGGTTGGCTGTAGAGCTGAGAGATACCTGCATCTCAGTCTAGCTAGACCAAGTGGTGATACTTTATAACAGGGTGTTATAAATCTTACCTTGTTTTGATGTCCCCAGCCTTGAAGTTCCATGTCTGATTCACCCCAACCAACAGGTCCAGGAGGGCCTCCTGTTGGGGTCTTTGGTTTTGTGCCCCACGATGGAGATGTTATTGGTGGTTCACCCCAACCACCTGATTTTGGCTCCTCCCCCCACATGCCACTACCCGTATCGTGGGGGGGGTCACTCCAGCTGCCATTTCTCCTAATGGTGAACACATTCACTTCATCAATTACTTTAACAACAAAAACAGCAGAAAAAACAATAAGTATTTATGCCAAACTAGAATTTCATATCTCAGAAAGTTGAGGAGGAATTCACTTACCCATGTCCCCACATCCGTTGATCTGGTTTTATGCCTGCAGGAACTGGTGGTCCTGGCATGCGTCCCTGCTGTGGCCCAGGTATACCTGGTCTACCCATCATGTTTGGAGTAGGCATATCCTTCCATCGTGAAATATTAGCTTGCTGCTGAGGATTGCCCCACACAGCTGTTCCATCATCCCTTCGTTGTGAAGGTGGCGATGGTTCCTCCCATCCACTTGGTCCACTTGGTCCACCTGGCTTCATGTCCTTTGGACCATTCCATTGTGCTGGACCTCCTGGACCAGTGGGAGGAACACCATGAGCAAGGGTACTATGAGGGGTACTATGAGGGCCACTATGAGGGCCACCATGAGGTCCATTATGGGTCCCTCCATGTGGTCCCGTGTGGGGTGCACCATGAGGCCCAACATGAGGGCCATTGTGTGGTCCATGAGGACCACTATGTGGTCCAGTATGAGGACCTGTATGTGGGCCTGTGTGGGGGCCACTATGTGGACCACCATGTGGACCAGTGTGGGGACCAGTGTGTGGTCCTGTGTGTGGACCAGTGTGTCCAACGTGTGGTCCTGGTTTGTGAGGAACCCCAGGTCCCCATTCACTGGGAGGATTTTCAATACCAGATCTCTGTGGTCCATGTTCTCCCCATCCACCAGTACCACTGCCTGCACCACCTCCACTCCATTCAGTGTTCTTTTTTGGAGGTGCTCCACCTCCCCACATGTTAGGAGCATTAGGTGTGTTTGCTCCCCACTGGGGATTGCTGGGAGGAACACCTGTCCAAACATTGGAAGAATCTGTGGCATCATCATCTTCTCCCCATGTACCACCATAGTTTGTGGCTGGTGTGTGACCCCATGGAGCCTGCTGAGTTTTAGGAGGGGCTGCCCCACCATTTCGTAAATTGTTTTCCCAAAGGTCACACCCATTGTTGACATTCATCTTAAAATGGGGTGCATTTGAATCTTTACCAGGTTCTGGTGATCCTGGGAGGTCCCATGTAGTATCTTGGTTAACATTTTCTCCACCCCAACCTTCACTGCTGAGCAAAGCTTCCCTGATACTCTGCAGTTGCTGCTCCATGTGACGTTTTTGAGCATCCCCTGACCCACTACCAGCTGGAAGACCTTTCCCTGCAGCTTGTGCCCAAGTGTTATTACTATTGCCTCCTTGTCCGCTGGTACCCTGCTGCGTCTGTTGCTGACTTACTCCTGCCGGTCCCTGCTGCCCTCCAGTTCCTCCAGTCTGTGTATTCTGTTGGCTTGCTGGAGAACTGGGCTGCTGGGCCGGGCCACTAGTTTGCTGTGCTGGTTTGAGGTTACCTCCCTGGGCAGGTGATGTGTTGGGGGCTCCTCCACCCCTACTGGGACCTCCACCCCACTGGCTCTGTGAACTGGACTGGTTGGCACCAGAGCTACCCCATCCAGCTGTTTGGGTAGCTGATCCACCCCACCCATTGGCTGCACTCTCCCCCCCACCTACAAGACCCAAGCCATGTGGAATGCCCCACCTATTAACTTTAATAAAGCCATGGGGGAAGGAAGCAAAACCAAATTTTCCAGACTTGCCTGCAGCCTGGAATTTTGATGAAGTAGGAAATGAAGCGTATTGGTTGCAGGTTGCACTTGTTTGGAGTAAGCTGGCTGTAGCCTGCTCTGTCTCCTGGTTAAAGCTAGGGTTGCTACCCTGGAGTTGGCTATTGGCATTATTGTTGGCCATTGAGCCAGGAATGTTGAGACTGGCCTTCGCAGGTGTGTGTGCTGCAGCTGGTGATGACTGCTGGGCTGACTGAGAGGTGTTGTGCAGCACATGTGTGGTACAGGATACCTCAGCTCCAAGTACACAACATGGGCTTAATGCTGCTCTTACTGTCACAACACCTTGCTGGCCAGAGGGGGTCGCAGGTATATCCCGAGGGGACCCCCCCAGCCCAGGGGACCCGGGGGCAGTGGTCGAGGACGGACGGCTGGGCCCCAAGGTGCCCTTGGGCTCCTCACCTCCACTACTGATGCAAGCACCAGTAACGGGGATGTGACCACGTAACGGCGTGGAGCTGAATATCACAGACAAAGTTTCAACAGGATGGCAAGGCAGGCATGGGTCAGCTCCAACCCCAACTGCCCCACCATCTGTAACTGGGGACTCACGGCCAGCTGCTGATTCTGGCGTGCTGCTTATGTCATTAGCTGCCACATTGGCAGTGTCATCAGCACTTGAAATGCTCTGGCTGCTTCTACTTTTGTGGTCCACATCCCTTTCACTTTGTGCTTCACACACCATGCCAAAGGTCTCCACATCCTGTGAATTAACACAAAGTCATTGAAAATTTCAAATGAAAAATATATAACTCAAACATATCCATGTAATCTATGTGTATATCATTAATTTTGAAGATATTTGACAGAAATATGTAACATAAAGGACAAGCTCATTACTTCAATAACAACACAACAAAGAATTGAAGCCAAAAGTACTCAGTATCACTGGAATAACATAGCAAGTGTTAGGGTTCAGCAATAATAAGATATTCAATCAGTGAATGTAACAATACTTTCACAACCTACTGTAGAGGTATCAGGCACTTTGTTGGTAGGAAACTCAGGATTTGGCAAGTTTGTGACCACGTCGGCCTGGTGTGCTTCACAATGGCTGTCCATCCTGGTGCACAACTCACCACCTACACAACACTACAAAGAAAAAAAATATATCAACTCCAAAAATTTCTCAGACAAAAACACACAACCCCTTCAGCTAGGGTTCTATATCAACACTTCAGCTAGGGTTCTATATCAACAAAGTGATTGTTTTAAAAACATCAAATTAGTTTTAAAAACATCAAATTACAGATTGCTACCCCCCCTTACAAGTTAAATCAATCAGAAATCTACCAGACATTAAACAACAAAGGTCAGTAACCTCAGCTTGGCATAACACCAAACTTCATATCACTATACATACATATGCTAAGTTTTACAACCAAATCCTCAACAGTAAATCAGTTATGACATGAAAAAACTAATTATATGACTACAAGCTTACTAGAGACTGTATTCCTCATTTGGCTTTAAGTAAATGCCCACCCTTTTAGTGAAAAATTTATTTTTTCAGCCTCCCCAGTGCACGAAAAATTAGTGGTGCACAAATAATACAAAACTTTTCTTGAGAATGAGGAACACCATTCCTAGTTCAGGAATACATTATCTACCAAACTGGCCAATCCTATATGAGCACGTTACATAAACTTTCAAAACTTCTTTTAATTCATATGACTAACTGGAGTATCTACAGCTCCACACGAGAAAAAATAACTTTTCAAAAAATGGGGACTTATATCATCAAGAAATGAGACCTTTACTAACTTGTAAAGTCATGTTCTGGTATCCTTGGATCCTACCTTCAATTCTGAGGTATCTTCATATTTATTTGAGGCTACAAGCTGGGGTAATTAGCTGCACAGAAAAAATGGTTTTAAAGAAATCAATCTAAAATGTTGAATTTCTTGGCCTGTAAGGCCAGGTTCTGTTACTCTTGTATCCTACCTCTGATCCTGAGGTAAATCCATTATAATCTGAAGATGCTAGGTTGCCCATTCTGACAAATTACAGTGAACTAAATTATACTCGAGGCTTTTAAAACCCTGCCTTTTGTTTGCCTTAAACATCCATCACAAAAGAGCTTGAAACTTTGCCCAGATTCTGAAGTACCTGCATCCAAATTCAGGTGCCTCTAGGTGTTATGGTTCACCCATGAAAGCATAACAAACACACAAATGTTTGAAAGTGTGTATAAGATTGGATGCAAGAAAACCTCCAAAACCATTCTTTTAAGACTGAAGAGTTAAGCACATTTTACTAAAGGAAAAATATATTCACTTCTGCTGACATGGACATGTCAGGGACATGTCAGCATACTCAGCAAGTCCCAAGGACAGGCACATAATTACTCACTGTAATCACTAGCAAGTTACTGAGGCCTCTAAGCAGGTCCGCAGGTCCAATGACATCCTTTGTTTGGGTTGTCATCTATGGACAGCCAATAAATATCAAAGTTTAACTTGGAGGCGGAAATTACGTGAGGATTAGCATTTATAGACCCTTGCTACATAACAGAAGACTGACATTCATGGCTTCAAAAGGGTTAAAATATGACCCATTTTCATCATCAAGCAAATGTTAAAACTATGTAAATCACATACAAAACAGTAAAATAAATCATCACAATGCTGAAGTTCAAAGAGGCAGCAGATCTGAAACCTTTCAACATATAAAAACTAGTATCTTTAACATATGATCAACAACCACAAAGACATTTGTACTGAGAATTCCCACCACAACTTCAAGGGTATATTCTGGGTAGGGGTAGGGAGGGAGGAACATATGGGTGCCAAATGTCTCAACATGACAATAACATTCAGTTACCATAAAGGTACAAGGGAGAAAAGTGTGCAGCTTGTGTTGAAGCTGACAAACTTGCCAATTTCTATCTTTTTTTCTTTTCATACATAATTGCCATCTCCCACATTACCAAGGTAGTGTCAATAACAGATGACTGAGCATTAGAGGGGAAATCTTCACTTGGCCCCCTTCTCAGTTCCTTCTTTAGGAAAAGCAAAGCAGGAGAGGAGGCTCTCCAGCTCTACCCCCTACACTCCCAACCCTTTTAGTTGCTCTCTGTGACATGTAGGGAATACAAAGGTAGGATTCTTTCTCCCCTATCCCAAGAGATAATTTATCTATCTATCTTTCAGTATCTCTAAGGCCTGTTCCCTTCAAGAACTCCCATCAAGGGAGAGGTCATGGTAAAAGGGTCTTCACTTATCCCTGTCCTTACATGCCTCCTTCGCATACACCATGCCAAGTTCTGCGAATACATATACAGTATCTATACAAGTTACTAATCTACACGTATTACTAATGAAGTTATATATAAAGTACATCTACATTATGGAAAGTGTGCGAAAGAAGAAGTTGAGGGTAAATGTGAATAAGAGCAAGGTTATTAGGTTCAGTAGGGTTGAGGGACAAGTTAGTTGGGATGCGAGTCTGCACGGAAAAAATCAGAGGAAGTGAAGTATTTTAGATATCTGGGAGTGGACTTAGCAGCAAATGGAACCACAGATGTGGAAGTGACTTAGCAGCAAATGGAACCACAGATGTGGAAGTGAGTCACAGGGTGGGGGAGGGGGCAAAGGTTCTGGGAGCGATGAAGAATGCGTAGAAAACGAGAACGTTATCTCAGAGCAAAAATGGGTATATTTGAAGGAAGAGTATTTCTAACAATATCACATGGTTGTGAGGCAAGGGCTATAGATAGGGTTATACAGAGGAGGGTGGATGTGTTGGAAATGAAATGTTTGGGGACAACATGTGGTGTGAGGTAGTTTGATCGAGTAAGTAATGAAAGGGTGAGAGACGTGTGGTATAAAAAAAGTGTGTGGTTGTGAGAGCAGAAGCGGGTGTGTTGAGATGGTTTAGACATACTGAGAGAATGAGTGAGGAAAGGTTGGCAAAGAGGATATATGTGTCAGTGGTGGAGGGTACAAGGAGAAGCAGGAGACCAAAATGGAGATGGAACGATGAGTGAGAAAGGTTTCGAGTGATGAGGGCCTAAACATGCAGGAGGGCGAGGGGTATGCAAGGAATAGAGCGAATTGGAACGATGTGGTACACTGGTGTCAACGTGCTGTCAAAGGACTGAACCAGAGCATGTGAAACATCAGGGATATACCAGGGAAAGGTCTATGGGGCCTGGATGTGGATAGGGAGTTGTGGTTTTGGTGCATTAAACATGACAGCTAGAGACTGAGTGTGAATGAATGTGGCCTTTTTTGTCTGTGTTCCTGGCAATACTTCGCTGACACAAGGTGGCGATGCTGTTTTCTGTGGGGGCAGGGTGGTGCCAGGAATGGATGAAGGCAAGCAAGTATGAATATGCACATGTATATATATATATATATGTATGTATGTATGTCTATGTGTATATATGTATATGTTGATATGTACATGTGTGAGTATGGGCACCTATGTATATTATTGTGTATATGAGTGGATGGGCCATTCTTCATGTTTCTTGGCTCTACCTCGCTGATGCAGGAAACAGTGATAATAATAAATATCTCTCTCATTCTGCAAGAAAAGAACCAAGTCTATAAGGTTACAAAAAACCTAGAATGTTTTGGGAAAGGAAAAAAAAGGACTGTGAAAGTTACGAGTGTTACTTATCTTGGCATGATGGGCTCAAAATGTCTGAAGCAAATTAGTGATACTCATTAATTCTCAAATGACTGGTGATAATTCAGCAGATACTGAAAGGTTAACACCGGGAAAAGTTTGTATCAGTTATTTTCTGGTGGTAGTGGAGTAAACGTGAAAAAGGAAGCATCAAAAAAATGTCGACAAACCAGCAATAAGACAAGCACACACATACTTGTACAGCAAAAAATACAGGTAATCAACATTTTTTTTTTTTTTTTTAACTCTTCTAAGTATTTCCTAATAACTGATAACACTAATTTTTTCCAATATCTTTCCTTCCCAAGTATCTTTTACTTCACTTATTATACTTATTCGCAGTCTCCCGCATTAGTGAAGTAGCGCAAGGAAGCAGACGAAAGAATGGCCCAACCCAACCACATACACATGCATACACATAAAAGCCCACACACACACATATACATACCTATACATTTCAACAAATACATACATATACATACACAGACATATACTATTTATATTCATTTATATTTATTATACTTTGTTTCTGTCTCACGCATTAGCAAGGTAGCGCAAGGAAACAGACGAAGAAATGGCCCAGTCCACACACATACATGTACATACATACATGTCCACGCACGCACATATACATAACTATATATCTCAACGTATACATATATATACAAACACAGACATATATACACATGTACATAACTCACACTGTCTGCCCTTATTCATTCCCATCGCCATCCCACCATACATGAAATACAGCCCCCTCCCCCTAAATATGTGCAAGGGAGCACTAGCAAAAGACAACAAAGGCCACATTCGTTCACACTCGGTCTCTACCTGTCATGTATAATGCACCAAAACAACAGCTCCCTTTTCACATCCAGGCCCCACAAAACTTTCCATGGTTTACCCCAGAAGCTTCACATGCCCTGGTTCAATCCACTGACAGCACGTTGACCCCGGTATACCACATCGTTCCAATTCACTCTTTTCCTTGCACGCCTTTCACCCTCCTGCATGTTCAGGCCCTGATCACTCAAAATCTTTTTCACTCCATCTTTCCATCTCCAATTTGGTCTCCCACTTCTCCTCATTCCCTCCACCTCTGACACATATCCTCTTTATCAATTTTTTCTCACTCATTCTCTCCATGTGACTAAACCATTTCAAAACACCCTCTTCTGCTCTCCCAACCACACAATTTTTATTGCCACAAATCTCTCTTACCCTTTCATTACTTATTCGATCAAACCACCTCACACCACATATTGTCCTCAAACATCTCATTTCCAGCACATCCACCCTCCTCCACAAAACTCTATCTATAGCCCACGCCTCACAACCATACAACATTGTTGGAACCACTATTCCTTCAAACATATCCATTTTTGCTTTCAGACTTAATGTTCTCACCTTCCATACATTTTTTATTGCTCCCAGAACTTTCGCCCACTCCCTCACCCTATGACTCACTTCCAGGATTCCATCAGCAGCCAGATCCACTCCCAGATATCTAAAACACTTCACTTCCTCGAGTTTTTTGCCATTCAAACTTACCTCCCAATTCATTTGTCCCTCAACCCTGCTGTACCCAATAACCTTGCTCTTATTCATATTTACTCTCAGCTTTCTTCTTTCACACACTTTACCAAACTCAGTCACCACCTTCTGCAGTTTCTCACCCGAATCAGCCACCAGCGCTGTATCATCAGCGAACAACAACTGACTCACTTCCCAAGCTCTCTCATCTACAACAGACTTCATACTTGCCCCTCTCCCCAAAACTCTTGCATTCACCTCCCTAACAACCTCATCCATAAACAAATTAAACAACCATGGAGACATCAAGCACCTCAGATGCAAACCTACATTCACTGAGAACCAATCACTTTCCTCTCTTCCTACTCATACACATGCCTTACATACTCAATAAAAACTTTTCACTGCTTCTAACACCTTGCCTCTAACACCATATATTCTTAACACCTTCCACAGAGCATCTCTATCAACTCTATCATATGCCTTCTCCAGATACATAAATGCTACATACAAATCCATTTGCTTTTATAAGTATTTCTCACATACATTCTTCAAAGCAAACACCTGATCCACACATCCTCTACCACTTCTGAAACCACACTGCTCTTCCCCTCTGTACATGCCTTCATCCTCTCAATCAAAACCCTCCCATATAATTTCCCTGGAATACTCAACAAACTTATACCTCTGTAATTTGAGCACTCACCTTTATCCCCTTTGCCTTTGTACAATGGCACTATGCAAGCATTCCAACAATCCTCAGGCACCTCACCATGAGTCATACATACATTAAATAACCTTACCACAACCAGTCAATAATACAGTCACCCCCTTTTTTAATGAATTCCACTGCAATACCATCTAAACCCACTGCCTTGCCGGCTTTAATCTTCTGCAAAGATTTTACTATCTCTTCTCTGTTTACCAAATCATTCTCCCTAAACCTCTCACTTTGCACATCACCTCAACCAAAACACCCTATATCTCCCACTCTATCATCAAACATATTCAACAAACCTTCAAAATACTCACTCTATCTCCTTCTTACATCACCACTACTTGTCATCACCTCCCCATTAGCCCCCTTCACTGATGCTCCCATTTGTTCCCTTGTCTTATGCACTTCATTTACCTCCTTCCAAAACATCTTTTTATTATTCATATTCATTTATTTTGCTTTGTCACTGTCTCCCGCATTTGCGAGGTAGCGCAAGGAAACAGAAGAAAGAAATGGCCCAACCCACCCCCATACACATGTATATATATATATATACATACACAGACACATACATATATACCCATGCACACAATTCACACTGTCTGCCTTTATTCATTCCCATCGCCACCCATGGAATACCATCCCCCTCCCCCTCATGTGTGCGAGGTAGCGCTAGGAAAAGACAACAAAGGCCACATTCGTTTACACTCAGTCTCCAGCTGTCATGCAATAATGCCCGAAACCACAGCTCCCTTTCCACATCCAGGCCCCACACAACCTTCCATGGTTTACCCCAGACGCTTCACATGCCCCGATTCAATCCACTGACAGCACGTCGACCCCGGTATACCACATCGATCCAATTCACTCTATTCCTTGCCCTCCTTTCACCCTCCTGCATGTTCAGGCCCCGATCACTCAAAATCTTTTTCACTCCATGTTTCCACCTCCAATTTGGTCTCCCACTTCTCCTCGTTCCCTCCACCTCCGACACATATATCCTCTTGGTCAATCTTTCCTCACTCATTCTCTCCATGTGCCCAAACCATTTCAAAACACCCTCTTCTGCTCTCTCAACCACGCTCTTTTTATTTCCACACATCTCTCTTACCCTTACATTACTTACTCGATCAAACCACCTCACACCACACATTGTCCTCAAACATCTCATTTCCAGCATATCCACCCTCCTGCGCACAACTCTATCCATAGCCCACGCCTCGCAACCATACAACATTGTTGGAACCACTATTCCTTCAAACATACCCATTTTTGCTTTCCAAGATAATGTTCTCGACTTCCACACATTCTTCAAGGCTCCAAGAATTTTCGCCCCCTCCCCCACCTATGATTCACTTCCGCTTCCATGGCTCCATCCGCTGCCAGATCCACTCCCAGATATCTAAAACACTTTACTTCCTCCAGTTTTTCTCCATTCAAACTTACCTCCCAATTGACTTGACCCTCAACCCTACTGTACCTAATAACCTTGCTCTTATTCACATTTACTCTCAGCTTTCTTCTTTCACACACTTTACCAAACTCAGTCACCACCTTCTGCAGTTTCTCACCCGAATCAGCCACCAGCGCTGTATCATCAGCGAACAACAACTGACTCACTTCCCAAGCTCTCTCATCTACAACAGACTTCATACTTGCCCCTCTCCCCAAAACTCTTGCATTCACCTCCCTAACAACCTCATCCATAAACAAATTAAACAACCATGGAGACATCAAGCTCCTCAGATGCAAACCTACATTCACTGAGAACCAATCACTTTCCTCTCTTCCTACTCATACACATGCCTTACATACTCAATAAAAACTTTTCACTGCTTCTAACACCTTGCCTCTAACACCATATATTCTTAACACCTTCCACAGAGCATCTCCATAGTTTACCCCAGAAGCTTCACATGACATGGTTCAATCCAATGACAGCACGTCGACCGCAATATACCACATCCTTCCAATTCACTCTATTTCTTGCACGTCTTTCACCCTCCTCTATATTCAGGCCCCAATCGCTCAAAACTTTTTCATTCCATCCTTACACATCCAATATGGTCTTCCACTTCTCGTTCCCTCCACCTCTGACATATATATCCTCTTTGTCGATCTTTCCTCACTCATTCTCTCCATGCGAACAAACCACTTTAATACACTCTCTTCTGCTCTCTCTACCACACACTTTTTATTACCACACATCTCTATTAACCTCTCATTACTTACTCGATCAAACCACCTCACACCACATATTATACTCAAACGTCTCATTTCCAACACATCCACCCTCCTCTGCACAGCCTTATCTATAGCCCATTCATCACAACCACATAACATTGCTGAAACCATCATTCCATCAAACAAACCCAGTTTTGCTCTCCAAGATAATGTTCTCGCCTTCCACACATTCTTCAATGCTCCCAGAACCTTCGTCCCCTCCCCCACCGTGACTCACTTCTGCTTCCATGGTTCCATCCGCTGCTAAATCCACTCCCAGATATCCAAAACACTTCACTTCCTCCAGTTTTTCTCCATTCAATCTTACCTCCCAATTAACTTGTCCATCAACCTTAATGACCCTAATAACCTTCCTCTTATTCACATTTACTCTTCTTTCACACACTTTACCATTTACCAAACTCACTCACCAACTTCTGCAGTTTCTCACCCGAATCAGCCACCAGCACTGTATCATCAGTGAACAACAATGGACACTTCCCAAGCCCTCTCATCCACAACTGACTGCAACTCTATCATATGCCTTCTCCAAATCCATAAATGCTACATACAAATCCATCTATTTTTCTAAGTATTTCTTACACACATTCTTCAAAGCAAACACCTGATCCACACATCCTCTACCACTTCTGAAGCTGCAATGCTCTTCCCCATTCTCATGCTCTGAACATGCTTTTATCATCTCATCAATAGCCTTCCATATAATTTCCCAGGAATATTCAACAAACTTATACCTCTGAAATTTGAACACTCACCTTTATCCCCTTTGCCTTTGTACAATGGCACTATGCAAGCATTCTGCCAATCCTCAGGCACTTCACCATGAACCATACATACACTGAATATCCTTACCTACCATTCAACAACACAGTCACCCCCCTATTTTTAATAAATTCCACTGCAATACCATCCAAACTTGCGGCCTTGCCTGCTTTCATCTTCCGTAATGCTTTCACTATCTCTTCTCTGTTTACCAAATCATTCTCCCTTACCCTCTAACTTTGCACATCATCTCGACCAAAACACCCATATCTGCCACTCTAACATCAAACACATTCAACATACATTCAAAATACTCACTCCATCTCCTTCTCACTTCACCACTACTTGTTATTACCTCCCAATGTGGTGTTATTACCTCCCAATTAGACCCCTTCACCGACGTTCCCATTTGTTCTCGTCTTACGCACTCTGCCTCCTTGCAAAACATCTTTTTATTCTCCCTCAAATCTAATGATACTCTCTCACCCCAACTCTCATTTGCCCTCTTTTTCACCTCTTGCACCTTTCTCTTGACCTCCTGCATCTTTCTTTTATACATCTCCCAGTCATTCGCACTATCTTATACGTCTCCTAGTCATTCGCACTATCTTATACATCTTGCAGTCCCCCAGTCATTCGCACTATCTCCCTGCAAAAACCGTCCAAATACCTCTCTCTTCTCTTCCACTAACAATCTTACTTCTTCATCCCACCACTCACTACTCTTTCTAATCTACCCACCTCCCACCTTTCTCATGCCATAAGCATCTTTTGTGCAAGCCATCACTGCTTCCCTAAATACATCCCATTCCTCCCCCACCCCCCATCCTAAGTACACACTCAAATTCCCTTGGCTCTGTCCTTTAACCCTTACACAATGCATATGACCCAAAGGGAGTCTCCTGTGGGGGAAAAAAAAAAAAAAAGGCCATATACACATGCATATTATCCGTAAAAAGATATACCTTTCAATCTTAAAAGTGTCCTCTATTCTGATTGGTAACGTTCTGAATGGACTGCACTGAAACACTGTTTTCCTATGCACAATTATTGTCTTCACTTCTAAGCTTGTTTCCATATTCATTATTTTGCCTAATTGCCCAAGACCCTCTAAGAGTCTTAACATTAACCAAGACTGTGCTACTTCCAGCAAGAAAGAGGGAAATATATGGACTCCTCTGGAATGAAAAGTTCTTAGACAAAATTATACTCCCAGTGATACAACCAGTACATAGGTAACTTTTCACTTGTGGTAATCTAAAGCAGGGTTAAATCAAATGCCCTGTTTTGCTAACTTCATTGAATCAATTTCTTTTACTTACTGGATTATAAGGGGTTCCATTTCTCACATAGGTGACTGGCTAACACTGAAGAAATGAATGTGTAAAATTCTCAACTGGAAAGTAATAAAATTGCAGTTCTGACATCATAATACAGAGTAAAGTTTAGCAAAACCAAAAGGAAAGGGTCAAGAGGCAATTCAAGACTTAAATTCTCCTGATAAGTGCAGCTACTATGTGCTGGTGAATATCTGAAGAAGTCTTTGGGGGTCTTCAACCCCAAAACACGGGCTGGGTCCAGAATTCTAGAGAGGGTAGTTGATCAACCAACCTGTTGGAAGCCAAAGCCCTTAGACCTACATAGCCACCCACAGCCTGGCTAATCTGATACGCTTTGTTGGAATTTGTCCAAAGCACTCTTTGAACTTCTCTGCCATGAATCCCATGGTCTCTGATGGTAGCTGGTTAGGTGTCGAGTCCCCAGGCCCTGGATCTTCAAGGTGCATATCACACCTTTGGATTTCAGAGGTAGAATTTTAGTCTTCCATGCCTGTTGTTCCAGAAGGATGCTATTTCCACATAAAAGTTAAAATCCATACCTCCAGGATTTTCCAGGCATAGATGATGCTAGTAAGGTTCATAACAGTTACATGTATTATATAAACTAGAGAATCAATTTAAGACCTTCAGTACTGCACAAGCCAAGAAAGAAAAACAACAGAAGGCAAAGAAACATGATGAGAGAGCTAGAACAAGCATGTCAACAAACAGTAACAAAACCAAGTCCTGTACTAGTTTTCTTAAACCAAGTCCTGTACTAGTTTTCTTTTCTTTCCTTTTTTTCAAACTGGAATAGTCTGGTATGGACTACACACACAAAAAAGGGAGAATATACCTCAAGTCAATCATAACAAGACCCAAAAGGAAAAAACAAGAATAAATATGAAAGGGGAAATATTTACAGATACTATGGAATACTGTTAAAAAGCAAGACCAAAAATTAGAATGAATAGAGGAGGAATTAAAGACACAGAGGAATCGATTCAAGGATCACGAGAGAAGTCATGAAATGGAAGAGGAAATCAAACAAGACACATGTTATAAAAGATGTAAAGAAGTAATTCTACCATATAAATTATGAGATAATACTCCAACCCTTCAAATCCAGAATCCTTGACCTTACGAGCATACACTATCAACATCCTCTTCCAACAAAACTAACTTAAGAAAAAAAAATGAAAAAACCCTTCTCTGGTTCAGTTAGAAGACCACCACCTGTTACAAAAACTATATGACGTAGCACCCAATATTTTTCATCATGGTTTAATCTTACACTGCAATCACACATATCTCATTCTCATCTCACGAAGCACCATCTAATTCACATTTATTGCAAATTGCCTACTTATAACACCCTTTATTCTCACCTAAGCACTACTTTCATCAGAAAAGCTTCCAGAACAACATTAAACAGTCCTCCAAGTACACAACAGCCTTAACTTCCCCAAGTTCTTTCCTATCAACTTTTGTAATATGCCCTACCTAAAACCAAACTTATTGCAGAATTTTTCACTTTTTCTCAACTTTTCCCATTACCTACCAAAAGGTAACATGTTCAACAACCATCTTCCCTTCCTAAGCTAACACTGTCCTTTACTTCCCAAGAGATCAAGCAATTCTTTTAAGACTGCCATTCAAAATCCTAAGATAAACTTTACCAACTATACCTGTGCCATATTCCTGAATAATTCATTCAATCATTTTCAATCCCTTTACCTTTATACAGCAGATCAATCACTGCCTTCATCCTTTTTGAGTAGTAAGTGCGAAGTCAGGCCCGGTTACACTCTGTTAAAAACAATCGAAATTAAAAGGACTTTCGTAGTCTACTGCAGAGTAAACATTTCATGAGAGATTGATTGGTGTAACTTTATCGAATATTCAAATAAAGAATACAAGCCAGTTACGAATCTAAAGGCAAATTTACAAAATCATAACTTGAAGCACGGCCCCTTCAAGGAACCCAAGTGGAAAAAAAAAATATCCGTCAAACATCACATTCCTAGCCAGTATTAACTTAAAGATGTGTCACTTTAATGATACTCACTGGAAAAATAATTATCTCTTTCATCTATCTGCATCTCTGATGCCTGTTCCAATTCCCTCAAAGAGGTGGCCATGGCAATAGAGTTACCATAACTAATAAACTCCAGTGCTACTTCTTAGCCTTTGATGCCTCACCCTTAACAGGCCACTGGCAGAGAGTAACTAGTGTAACATTTGAAGAGGCTCCTATAAACACATACATGTTTGTTTGGGTGTTACCACTCTGCTTGCTCCAGTTCACACTAACTCAAAAGTCACCTTCTGTGATACTACATCAGTGGAAGTATAGTCTCGTCAGAACTTCTCACTCCAAAAGAGTCTAAACTTCCCTACTACTTAAAGAAGTGCAACCTAAGGCTTCAAAACCCACAAGAAAGATCCTTAGGAACACTAGACTCATAAATACTGGCTTTTGGTTATCTTATAATACTTGTTCCCCATTCCCTGCCTTAACAAGATAGTGCAGGAAACAAACAAACAAAAAAAAGGCCACATCCATTCACACTCATTCTCTAACTGTCATGCGTAATGTTCTGAAACAGCAGCTCCCTATCCACAACCAGGCCCCACAGACCTTTCTATGTTTTACCCCAAATGCTTCACATGCCCTTGTTCAGTACAATACAGCAAGTTGACCCCTCTAAACCACACTCTTCCAATTCACTTCATCCCAAGCACACCTTCTGCCCCCTGCATGTTCACCTTATGATCATTGAAAATCTTTTTCCTTCCATCCTTCCATAACCAATCTGGTCTTCTGTTCTCCCAATTCCCTCTACTTCTAAAACATATATCCTCTTTGTCAACCTTTCCTCACTTGTTCTCCTCATATGTCTCAACCTTTTCAGTAAACCCTCTTCAGCTCTCTCAACCACACTCTTATCATTACCACACCTTTACCACACACTTACCATTTTACATTTTACTTGATCAAACCACCTCACACCAAATACTGTCCTCAAACATCTCATTTCCAACCCCATCTTCCTTTGCACAGTTCCATCTAAAGACCATGCCTTGAATCCATATCATATTGTTGGGACTGCAATGCCTCCAAACATACCCATTTTGCCCTCCCAGATAATAACACCCTTCTTTTTCCACACATTCTTCAAAACTCCCGGAACCTTCACCGTCACACACCCTACAACTCACTTCCACTTCAAAGGTTCCATTTGTTACCATATCCACACCCAGACGTCTAAAACTTTTAACTCCCCCGAGCTTTCTCCATTCAATCTCACACCCCATTTAAACCATCCCTCAGACATGCTAAACCTAATAACCCTGTCTTCACTGACATTTACTCTAAACTTCCTCCTTTCACACACACTTCCAAACACACTCACCAACTTGTGCAGATTCTCACTTGGAGCTCCCACCAGTGATGCATCATCAGTAAACAACAACTGACTCACTTTCCAGGCCCTTTCATCCCTAACAAACTGCATACTCACCCCTACCTCCTAGACTCTTCCATTTGTCTCCCTATCAACCCATCCATAAACAAATCAAACCAACAGCGTTACATCACACACCTTTACCACAGACAAAATTTCACTTGGAACCATTCACTCTCCTCTCTTCATACTCATACACACACCTTACACCCTTCACTTCATAAAAACTTCTGCTTCACAGTAGCTTACCTTCCACACCATACATTTATAATACCCTCCACAAAGCATCTCTATCAACCCTATCATACACCTTCTCCAGCTCAATCAATGCCACTTACAAATCCATGTGCTTTTCTAAATATCTCTCACACATTCTTTAAAGGAAACACCTGATCCACACATAACTGCCACTTTTGAAACCACATTACTCCTCATCAGTCTAATGCTAAATATATGCCTTCACCCTCTCAATCAATACCATCCAATACACATTACCAAGTATACTAAACAAACTTATACCTCTGTCATTTAAACACTCACCTTTATCCCCTTGTCTTTACAAAACAGCATAAAGGTGAGTGTTCTAACTACAAAGATACAAGTTTGCTGGGTATATCTGCCAAGTTATATGGGAGGGTATTAATTGAGAGGGTAAAGGAATGTACAGGGCATCAGATTAGGGAGGAGCAGAGTGGCTACAGAAGTGGTAAGGGATGTGTGGATCAGGTGTTTGCTTTGAAGAATGTGTATCAGAAATATTCATAAAAACAGATGGAATTGATTGTGGCATTCATGAATCTTCAGAAGGCATATGACAGGGTTGACAGAGATGCTTTGTGGAAGGTCTTAAAAGTATATGGTGTGGGAGGTAAACTGTTGGAACAATGAAAAGTTTTTATCAAGGATGTAAGGCATGTGTACAAGTAGAAAGAGAGGAGAGTGATTAGTTCCCAGTCAAGGTCAGTCTGCAACATGGGTGTGTGATGTCATCAAGATTGTTTAATTTGTTAATGGATGGGATGGTTAGGTGGGTAAATCCAAGAGTTTTGGAGAGAGGGGCGAGTATGCAGTCTGTTTCAGATGAGAGGGCCTGGGGAGTCAGTCAGTTGCTGTTCACTGATGATAAGCACAGGTGGCTGATTCAAGTGAGAAACAGCAGAAGTTGGGGACTGAGTTTGGAAAAGTGTGTGAGAGAAGAAAGTTGAGAGTAGATGTGAATAAGAGCTAGGTTATTAGTTTCAGTAGGGTTGAGGGACTAGTTAATTGGGATGCAAGTTTCAGTGGAGAAAAATTGGAGGAAGTGAAGTGTTTTAGATATCTGGGAGTAGACTTAGCAGCAAATGGAACCATGGAAGCTGAAGCGAGTCACAGGGTCGGGGAGGGGGCGAAGGTTTTGGGAGCAATGGAAAGTGTGTGGAGAGAACGTTAACACAGAAAGCAAAAATGAGTATGTTTGAAGGAATAGTAGTTCCAACAATATCATACGGTTGCAAGGCATAGTAGGGTTGTACTGAGGAGGGTGGATGTGTTGGAAATGGAATGTTTGAGGACAAAAATTGGTGTGAGATAGTTTGATCAAGTAAGTAATGAAAGGGTTAAGAAAGATGTGCAGTAATAAAAAGTGTGTGGTTGAGAGAGCAGAAGAGGGTGTGTTGAAATGGTTTGGACATATGGAGAGAATAAGTGAGGAAAGCTTGACAAAAAGGATATATGCATTAGAGGATTGGGGAACAAGGAGAAGTGGGAGACCAAACTGGAGGTGGAAGGATGGAGTGTAAAAGATTTCAAGCAACTGGGACCTGAACATACAGGAGGGTAAGAGGTGTGAAAGGAATAGAGTGAATTGGTACAATGTAGTATACCTGGGTCAACATGCTGTCAAAAGGACTGAACCAGGGATTATGAATCATCTGGATTAAACCATGGAAAGGTCTGTGGGGCCTTGATGTGGATAGGGAGCTGTGATTTCAGTGCACTGCACATGAAAGCAAGAGACCGAGTATAAACGAATGTGGCCTTTTATGTCAGTCTTCCTGGCACTACCCCAAAGAAGCTGTCAAGAGGAAGATCCAAAACTTGAAAAAGAGGCAAATGAGACTATAATAAATAAATGATGTATTCTATTATTGCTATTTCATGTGTGGCGGGGTGGCGAAGGGAATGAATAAAGGCAGACAGTATGAATTATGTACATGTGTATACATGTATATGTCTGTGTGTGTATATATACGTATAAGTTGAGATGTATAGGTATGTATATTTGCGTGTGTGAACGTGTATGTATATACATGTGTATGTGGGTGGGTTGGGCCATTCTTTCATCTGTTTCCTTGTACTACCTCGCTAAAGCGGGAGACAGCGACAAAGTAAAATAAATAAAAATAAATATCACTATTATTAATATCATGACTGTTATCATCATTATTTCATTGTTTTCAATATCATTATCATACTTGATTGCCATTTCCCACATCAGTGAGGCAGGGCCAGGAAACAGACAAAGGAAGACCATCCACTCATATACACACATATATACATATATACACCCATACACAAACAAAGCCATGTACATATATACATCTATTCACAGCGTCACCCCGCCCCATGCAAAACAGCACTGACACCCCCTGCATCAGCAAGGTAGTGCCAGGAAAACAAACACATTCAGTCTAGCCATCATGTGTAATGCATTGAAAACACAAGCCCTTATCCACATCCAGGCCTCAAAGACCTTTCCATGGTTTACCCCAGATGTTTAGCACTGCCCTGGTTCAGTCCACTGACAACACATTGACTAGTATACCACATCATTCCAATTCACTCTCTTCCTTACACACCTCTTATCCTCCTGTACGTTTAGTCCCCGATTGCTCAAAACCTTTTTCACTCCAACCTTCCACCTCTAATTTGGTCTCTTGCTTCTCCTTCTTCCCTCCACCTCTGACACATATATCCTCTTTGTCAATCTTTCCTCACTCATTCTCTCCATATGTCCAAACCATTTCAACATACCCTCTTCTGCTATCTCAACCATACTCTATTCATTTCCACTCATCTCTCTTACACTTTCATTACTTACTTGATCAAACCACCTCACACCACATACTGTGCTCAAACATTTGATTTCCAACACATCCACCCTCCTCCATACAACCGCAACATAACATTGTTAGAACTACTGTACTTCCTTCAAACATACCCATTTTTGCCCTCCAAGATAACGTTCTCTCCTTCCACACATTCTTCATCGCTCCCAGAACCTTCGCCCCCTTCCCCACCCTATGACTCGCTTCCACTTGCATGGTTCCATCCACTGCTAAGCCCACTCCCAGATATCTAAAACACTTCACTTCCTCCAGTTTTTCTTCATTCAAACTTACATCCCAATTAACTTACCCCTCAACCCTACTGAACCTAATAACCTTGCTCTTATCTATACTTACTCTAAACTTTCTCCTTTCACACAATTTCCCAAACTCAGTTACCAACTTCTGCAGTTTCTCACATGTATCAGCCACTAGAGCTGTATCACTGGCAAACAATAACTAACTCACTTCCCGGGCCATCTCATCCACAACAGACTGCATACTTAAGCCTATCCAAATCACCTGCATTTACCTCCCTAACAACCCATCCATAAACAAATTAAATAACCATGGGAACATCACACAACCATACCACAAACTGACATTCACTGGGAACCAATCACTTTCCTCTCTTCCTACACGTACACATGCCTCACATCTTCAATAAAAACTTTTCACTGCTTCTAGCAACTTAACCTCCCTCACCATTTTTTTATCATTTTTTATTTTGCTTTGTCGCTGTCTCCCGCGTTTGCGAGGTAGCGCAAGGAAACAGACGAAAGAAATGGCCCAACCCACCCCCATACACATGTATATACACACACGTCCACACACGCAAATATACATACCTATACATCTCAATGTACACACATATATACACACACAGACATATACATATATACCCATGCACACAATTCACACTGTCTGCCTTTATTCATTCCCATCGCCACCTCGCCACACATGGAAAACCATCCCCCTCCCCCCTCATGTGTGCGAGGTAGCGCTAGGAAATGACAACAAAGGCCTCATTCGTTCACACTCAGTCTCAAGCTGTCATGCAATAATGCCCAAAACCACAGCTCCCTTTCCACATCCAGGCCCCACACAACTTTCCATGGTTTACCCCAAACGCTTCACATGCCCTGATTCAATCCACTGACAGCACGTCAACCCCGGTATACCACATCGATCCAATTCACTCTATTCCTTGCACGCCTTTCACCCTCCTGCATGTTCAGGCCCCGATCACTCAAAATCTTTTTCACTCCATCTTTCCACCTCCAATTTGGTCTCCCACTTCTCCTCGTTCCCTCCACCTTCGACACATATATCCTCTTGGTCAATCTTTCCTCACTCATTCTCTCCATGTGCCCAAACCATTTCAAAACACCCTCTTCTGCTCTCTCAACCACACTCTTTTTATTTCCACACATCTCTCTTACCCTTACATTACTTACTCGATCAAACCACCTCACACCACACATTGTCCTCAAACATCTCATTTCCAGCACATCCACCCTCCTGCACACAACTCTATCCATAGCCCACGCCTCGCAACCATACAACATTGTTGGAACCACTATTCCTTCAAACATACCCATTCTTGCTTTCCGAGATAATGTTCTCGACTTCCATGCATTCTTCAAGATTCCCAGGATTTTCGCCCCCTCCCCCACCCTATGATTCACTTCCGCTTCCCTCACCATATACTCTTAAAACCTTCCACAAAGCATCTCTATCAACCCTATCATATGCCTTCTCCAAATCTATAAATGCTACATATAAATCCATCTGTTTTTCTAAGTATTTCTTACATACATTCTTCAAAGCAAACACCTGATCCACACATCCTCTACCACTTCTGAAACTACACTGCTCTTCCCCAATCTGATGCTCTGTATATGCCTTCACCCTCTCAATCAATACCCTCCCTGACAATTTCCCTTATGCCTCTGTAGTTGAACACACACTTTTATCCCTTTTGCCTTTGCACAATGGCATTAAACATGCACTCTGCCAATCCTCAGGTACTTCACCATTGTCAATACATACAGTGAATATCCTTACCAAACAATCATCAACAAAGCCACCCCTCTTTAAAAAGATTCAACTGCAATACCATCCAAACCCATTGCCTTGCTGGATTTCATCTTCTGCAAAGCTTTCACTACCTCCTCTCTCTTTAACAAACCATTCTCCCTGACCCTCTCACTTCACACAACAACCCAACCAAAACACCCTATATCTGCCACTCTTATCATCAAACACATTCAACAAACTTTCAAAATGCTCACTCCATCTCATTCTCACTTAATCACTACCTGTTATTACCTCCCCACTTGCCCCCTTCACTGACGTTCCCATTTGTTCTTTCGTCTTATGCACTTTATAAACCTCTTCCAAAACATCTTTTTATTCTTCATAAAATCTAATGATACTCTCTCACCCCACCTCTCATTTGCCATCTTTTCCAACTCTTGCACCTTTCTCTTGACCTCCTGCCACTTCTTTTATACATCTCCCAATCACTTGCAGTACTTCCCTGCAAGTATTGTCCAAATGCCTCTTTTTTCTTTCACTGACAACCTTACTTCTCCCACCACTCACTACCCTTTCTAATCTGTTCATCTCCCACATTTCTCATGCCACATGCATCTTTCGTGCAAGCCATCACTGCTTCCCTAAATACAACCGATTCCTCACCCACTCCCTAAGTCATTTGCTCTTACCTTTTGCTACTCTACACTTAATATCTCCTGGTACTTCCTCAAACAAGTCTCCTTTCCAAGCTCACTTACTCTCACCACTCTCTTCTCCCCAACACAAGATAGTGATGACACTTCCCTCCAGCTGCCCCTCTCAGCACATTAACATTCAAAATCTATCTTTTACACATTTACCAATTAACAAGTAATCCAACTGGACCCTTCGACCATCCCTCCTACTCAAATATGTATACTTATGTATTTTTTTTTTTTTTGTCGCTGTCTCCCGCGTCTGCGAGGTAGCGCAAGGAAACAGACGAAAGAAATGGCCCAACCCACCCCCATACACATGTATATACATACGTCCACACACGCAAATATACATACCTACACAGCTTTCCATGGTTTACCCCAGACGCTTCACATGCCTTGATTCAATCCACTGACAGCACGTCAACCCCGGTATACCACATCGCTCCAATTCACTCTATTCCTTGCCCTCCTTTCACCCTCCTGCATGTTCAGGCCCCGATCACACAAAATCTTTTTCACTCCATCTTTCCACCTCCAATTTGGTCTCCCTCTTCTCCTCGTTCCCTCCACCTCCGACACATATATCCTCTTGGTCAATCTTTCCTCACTCATTCTCTCCATGTGACCAAACCATTTCAAAACACCCTCTTCTGCTCTCTCAACCACGCTCTTTTTATTTCCACACATCTCTCTTACCCTTACGTTACTTACTCGATCAAACCACCTCACACCACACATTGTCCTCAAACATCTCATTTCCAGCACATCCATCCTCCTGCGCACAACTCTATCCATAGTCCACGCCTTGCAACCATACAGCATTGTTGGAACCACTATTCCTTCAAACATGCCCATTTTTGCTTTCCGAGATAATGTTCTCGACTTCCACACATTCTTCAAGGCTCCCAGAATTTTCGCCCCCTCCCCCACCCTATGATCCACTTCCGCTTCCATGTTTCCATCCGCTGCCAGATCCACTCCCAGATATCTAAAACACTTCACTTCCTCCAGTTTTTCTCCATTCAAACTCACCTCCCAATTGACTTGACCCTCAACCCTACTGTACCTAATAACCTTGCTCTTATTCACATTTACTCTTAACTTTCTTCTTTCACACACTTTACCAAACTCAGTCACCAGCTTCTGCAGTTTCTCACATGAATCACCCAACAGCGCTGTATCATCAGCGAACAACAACTGACTCACTTCCCAAGCTCTCTCATCCCCAAAAGACTTCATCCTTGCCCCTCTTTCCAAAACTCTTGCATTCACCTCCCTAACAACCCCATCCATAAACAAATTAAACAACCATGGAGACATCACACACCCCTGCCGCAAACCTACATTCACTGAGAACCAATCACTTTCCTCTCTTCCTACACGTACACATGCCTTACTTACATCCTCGATAAAAACTTTTCACTGCTTCTAACAACTTGCCTCCCACACCATGTATTCTTAATACCTTCCACAGAGCATCTCTATCAACTCTATCATATGCCTTCTCCAGATCCATAAATGCTACATACAAATCCATTTGCTTTTCTAAGTATTTCTCACATACATTCTTATGTATACTTATGTATATCTCTTTTTAAACCAGGTAATCCCATTCACCATTCCATTTTCAGCATACAAATCCACAAGCTCTTCACCATTTCCATTTCCAACACTGAACACCCCATGTACACCAATTATACCCTCAACTGCCACATTACTCACCTAAGCATTTAAATCACCCATCACTATAACCTAGTCTCATGCATCAAAGCTATTAACACACTCACTCAGCTGCTCCCAGAATACATGCCTCTCATGATCTTTCTTCTCATGACCAGGTGCATAGGCATCAATAATCACCCACCTCACTATATCCACTTTCAGTTATTATTTATTATTTATCTATCATACTTAACTGCCGTCTCCTGCGTTAGCAAGGTAGTGCAAGGAAACAGATGAGGAATGGCCCAACCCACCCACAAACACATGCATATACATAAATGCCCACAATCACATATATTTCAACGTATACAAACATATACACACACAAACATATTTTATTTATTATATTTATTTATTTTGCTTTGTCGCTGTCTCCCGCGTTAGCGAGGTAGTGAAAGGAAACAGACGAAAGAAATGGCCCAACCCACCCACATACACATGTATATACAGACACATCCACCCACGCAAATATACATACCTATACATCTCAATGTACACATATATATACACACACAGACATATACATATATACACATGTACATAATTCATACTGTCTGCCTTTATTTATTCCCATCACCACCTCGCCACACATGTAATAACAACCCCCCTCCCCCCTCATGTGTGCGAGGTAGCGCTAGGAAAAGACAACAAAGGCCACATTCGTTCACACTCAGTCTCTACCTGTCATGTAATAATGCACTGAAACCACAGCTCCCTTTCCACATCCAGGCCCAACAGAGCTTTCCATGGTTTACCCCAGCCGCTTCACATGCCCTGGTTCAATCCATTGACAGCACATCAACCCGGTATACCACATCGTTCCAATTCACTCTATTCCTTGCAAGCCTTTCACCCTCCTGCATGTTCAGGCCCTGATCACTCAAAATCTTCTTCACTCCATCTTTCCACCTAAAATTTGGTCTCCCACTTCTCCTCATTCCCTCCACCTCAGACACATATATCCTCTTGGTCAATCTTTCCTCACTCATTCTCTCCATGTGACCAAACCATTTCAAAACACCCTCTTCTGCTCTCTCAACCACACTCTTTTTATTTCCACACATCTCTCTTACCCTTACATTACTTACTCGATCAAACCACCTCACACCACATATTGTACTCAAGCATCTCATTTCCAGCACATCCACCCTCCTGCGCACAACTCTATCCATAGCCCACGCCTTGCAACCATACAACATTGCTGGAACCACTATTCCTTCAAACATACCCATTTTTGCTTTCCGAGATAATGTTCTCGACTTCCAAACATTCTTCAAGGCTCACAGAATTTTCGCCCCCTCCCCAACCCTATGATTCACTTCCGCTTCTATGGTTCCATCCACTGCCAAATCCACTCCCAGACATCTAAAACACTTTAATTCCTCCAGTTTTTCTCTATTCAAACTTACCTCCCAATTGACTTGTCCCTCAACCCTACTGTACCTAATAACCTTGCTCTTACTCACATTTACTCTCAGCTTTCTTTTATTACACACTTTACCAAACTCAGTCACAAGCTTCTGCAGTTTCTCACACGAATCAGCCACCAGCACTGTATCATCAGCGAACAACAGCTGACACTTCCCAAGCTCTCTCATCCACAACAGACTGCATACCTGCCCCTATTTAAAAAACTCTTACACACTCCATCTCCTTCTCACATCACCGCTACCTGTTATCACCTCCCCATTTGCCCCCTTCACTGATGTTCCCATTTGTTCCCTTGTCTTACGCACTTTATTTACCTCCTTCCAAAACATCTTTTCATTCTTCCTAAAATCTAATGATACTCTCTCACCCCAACTCTCATTTGTCCTCTTTTTCACCCCTTCCACCTTTCTCTTGACCTCCTGCCTCTTTCTTTTATACATCTCCCACTCATTGGCATTATTTCCCTGTAAAAATCGTCGAAATGCTTCTCTCTTCTCTTTCACTAATAATCTTACTTCTTCATCCCACCACTCACTACCCTTTCTAATCTGCCCACCTACCACACTTCTCATGCCACAAGCATCTTTTGCACAAGCCATACCATTCTTTCCCCACTCCCCTTTCATCCTTAGTTCTCACCTTTTTCCATTTTGTACTGTCTCTCCTGCTACTTCCTCACACAAGTCTCCTTTCCAAGCTCACTTACTCTTACCATCCTCTTCACCCCAACATTCTCTCTTCTTTCTGAAAACCTCTACAAACCTTCATTTTTGCCTCCACAAGATAATGATCAGACATCCCTCTAGTTGCACCTCTCAAGCACATTAACATCCAAAAGTCTCTTGCGCACATATCAATTAACACGTAATACAATAACGCTCTCTGGCCATCTCTCCTACTTACATATGTATAATTATGTATCTCTCTCTTTTTAAATCAGGTATTCCCAATCACCAGTCCTTTTTCAGCAAATAAATCTACAAGCTCTTCACCATTTCCATTTATAACACTGAACACCCCATGTACACCAATTATTCCCTCAACTGCCACATTACTCACCTTTATATTCAAATCACCCAACACTATAACCCGGTCTCGTACATCAAAACTACTAACACACTGACTCAATTGCTCCCAAAACACTTGCCCCTCATTATCTTTCTTCTCATGCCCAGGTGCATATGCACCAATGACCACCCATCTCTCTCCATCCACTTCCAGTTTTACCCATATCAATCTAGAGTTTACTTTCTTACACTCTATCACATACTTCCACCACTCCTGTTTCAGGAGTAGAGCTACCTCTATATATATATTATTTATTTATTTATTTTGCTTTGTCGCTGTCTCTCGTGTTAACGAGGTAGCGCAAGGAAACAGACGAAAGAATGGCCCAACCCACCCACATACAAATGTATATACATACACGTCCACACACGCAAATATACATACCAATACATCTCAACGTACACACATATATAAACACACAGACATATACATATATACACATGTACATAATTCATACTGTCTGCCTTTATTTATTCCCATCGTCACCCCGCCACACAGGAATAACAACCCCTCTCCCCCCTCATGTGTCCGAGGTAGCGCTAGGTAAAGACAACAAAGGCAACATTCCTTCACACTCAGTCTCTAGCTGTCATGTAATAATGCACCAAAACCACAGCTCCCTTTCCACATCCAGGCCCCACAGAACTTTCCATGGTTTACCCCAGACACTTCACATGCCCTGGTTCAATCCACTGACAGCACGTCGACCCCGGTATACCACATCGTTCCAATTCACTCTATTCCTTTTACACCTTTCACCCTCTTGCATGTTCAGGCCCCAATCACTCAAAATCTTTTTCATTCCATCTTTCCACCTCCAATTTGGTCTCCCACTTCTCCTCGTTCCCTCCACCTCCGACACATAAATCCTCTTGGTCAATCTTTCCTCACTCATTCTCTCCATGTGCCCAAACCATTTCAAAACACCCTCTTCTGCTCTCTCAACCACACTCTTTTTCATTACCACACATCTCTCTTACCCTTTCATTACTTACTCGATCAAACCACCTCACACCAAATATTGTTCTCAAACATCTCATTTCCAACATATTCACCCTCCTCCACAGACCCCTATCTATAGCCCATGCATCACAACCATATAACATTGTTGGAACCACTATTCCTTCAAACATACCCATTTTTGCTCTCCGAGACAATTTTCTCACCCTCCATATATTCTTCAATGCTCCCAGAACCTTCACTCCCTCCAACACCCTGTGACTCACTTCCGCTTCCATGGTTCCATCTGCTGCTAAGTCACACCCAGATATCTAAAACACTTCACTTCCTCCAGTTTTTCTCCATTCAAACTTATCTCCCAGTTAACTTGTCCATCAACCCTACTGAACCTAATAACCTTGCTCTTATTCACATTTCCTCTTAACTTTCTCCTTTCACACACTTTACCAAACTCAATAACCAATTTCTGCAGTTTCTCAAACGAACTAGCCACCAGCACTGTATCGCAAGCAAACAACTGACTCACTTCCCAAGCCCTCTCATCCACAACAGACTGCATACTTGCCCCTCTCTCCAAAATTCTTGCATTCACCTCCCTAACAACCCCATCCATAAACAAAGTAAACAAACATGGAGGTATCACGCATCCCTGTTGCAAACTGACATTCACTGGGAAGCAATCAATTTCCTCTCCTCCTACTTGTACGCATGCCTTACATCCTTGGTAAAAACTTTTCAGTGCTTCTAACAACTTGCCTCCCACACCATATACTCTTAAAACCTTCCAAAAAGCATCTCTATCTACCCTGTCATATACCTTCTCCAGATCCATAAATACTACATACAAATCCTTCTGTTTTTCTAAGTATTTCTCATACATTCTTCAAAGCAAACACCTGATCCACACATCCTCTACCACTTCTAAAACCACACTGCTCTTCCTCAATCTGATGCTCTGTACATGCCTTTACCCCCTCAATCAATGACCTCCCATATAATTTCCCAGGAATACTTAACAAACTTATACCTCTGTAATCTAAACACTCACCTTTATCCCCTTTGCCTTTGTACATCAATCTAGAATTTACTTTCTTACACTAACATATACTCCCACAACTCCTGCTTCAGTAGTGATACTCCTTCCTTAGCTCTTGTCTCACCAACCCCTGATTTTCCCATACCACTCTTCCCCTTTACCCTTGAGCTTCATTTCACTCGGATTCAGAACATCCAGTATTCTTTCCTCAAGCATTTTATCTATCTATCCTTTCTTCTCATGGTTACAAGCACACTCATTCAGACATCCCCAATGTGAGCCTTCGAGAAGGTTGAGCACTCTCCGCTTGACTCCTCCTTCCCAGTGTTTCACATGTACGGTGCTCATTAAATAATATATCAAAAGACGTACTAATTACAAAAAATTACACAAAAACTTTGCTCGCAATAGCAGGCACTAGAACTCATTAGCTGGCAAGAATTGATGCCACCAAGACACATTTATTCTTGTGGACACTGTTCATGAAATAAATAATATACATTAACAAAACACCAAAAATCAAATGGAAATTTATTTTTCCAATTTGTGCATAACTCCCTTGCTAACCATAGGGGTTGCATTCCTGAAAAGACACCATGTTTGTCAAAACTGTGGTTGGTAAGGTTGATGGCCTATGGGAAATGTTGGGGTTAGTGCCTCTTGTGATACATACCTTAATTCCTATCTCATATATAACAAACCCTTAAAGTTAAAAATAAGCCAGTTACACAGGGAAAAGAGCTATTCTATAATTATAAGTACAAGGAAATGTCCAAAGCTTACTTTTTGATATACTTTCATTTCCCTTGTATATACAAAACTGTAGAGTAATAGTATGATGGCAGAATTTCACCCTAGATGTTGCATCTTAGTACTAATCACCTAGCCAGCTACATCACACAAAAGGCTACCTCAATGCTCCCACAAGCAACATCACCTGTTATGACATTCCCCCTATCCCTTTATAGATATTGTGGTGTGTTAGGTTGGGCTCCCCGTAACCCGCAGCCACATAAATGCCCAATGCATGGAAAAACATTTGGTGGTGCTATGGAGATCCATGAATACTTATAACATGATGCCACTGTTGTTAAATGGTACACATTATTCTGAGCATGTATGCTCAAAACTGTAATAGACAAGTGAAACCTGCACTAAAATTCAAAGCAACAGAAAGTGATCACTCTAATGAGTGTCTGTTCACTAGCAGCTACCTGCATCCCAGCAGCAGCCTATCTGACTCATGTGCATTTGTGGGGATAAGATACAGAATGTTTACAACATAAAGAGTTTATGGCACCTAGGAAAGCAGCCAGTGAGTGTTGTGCTTCTGTTAAGAAAAGGAGGAAGAACATCAAACATAGAGATAAAAATCAAGCAACTGTTGCATTTTAACGCTGATCAACATGTTGAGGATACGGCAAGAGCAACTTTGTTTCATTTTACTACCGTATAATATATGGTATTTTAAGAAGGTATTCCTCATTTAGATATTCAGATTAATACATACATTTTTTGGCAATCGATTCAGCTCTTAGTGTGAAAATTATGTCAAAAATTTCCCAAAATATAAACCTCAATCAATGCATTGAACCCTCGGATAAAAAGTGATCCACAACCCAAAGTTTCCAATTTAGTTGCAATTTTTAGGAACACATCACCAATAACTGGATGACATTATATATAAGTTAGTGTTGTAAGACTATCTGCAAGAGGTTACATCTTAAGTGGAAAGTCACCTCTGATAGTGTTGTATCATCTTCAGCGGATAAAAAGGGGGAACAATCTCATCAGGAACCTTCTTACTCCAAAAGGGGTCCATCATTTCCCTGATACTGACTGTAGCACATTCTAAAGGCTGCAAAAGTCTAATAAGAGGGAGCCTGGGGTTATAAAAATATAGACTGTGACTTCATTTGTTTGTAGAGGCTCTGAAGAGACGAGACAGAGTTACTTGGAGGAAGATTGGAGGTTAATGGCATCATATGACTCTCCTCCAAGTCTTCTTTATCTACTGCATGTAGCTGAGAAGCACTTATGAACCTAATGTATAAGAGAGACTTATAAAAGACACATTCTATTTTTAAGCAACTAATTGTTCAAGTCTTTCAAAAAATTTTCTCTATTTTAACAAAGTCTGCAGAAATTCAATTCATATTTCATATAGCAATATCTCTAATGCCTAATCCCTTGGGGAACTCTCATTAAGTGGCTATGGAAAGTCTCGACTTATCCCTGTCTTTTGTCTTTTACATGCCTCTCATACTATCTTCTTCCAATTTCTCTACCTCAGTACTCTTCCACTCTAGTTCCCTAAGGCAAAGGTGGTCTCCTCTCACACCAACCTCCTTGAACATACTACAGGTACACCACTGATTTTCCAATACTCTTGGTTCCAAAGCCTTGCCAGATTAACCATTTTTACGGACCAACCGTGGTCACATAATTCATCAACACACCTCTAACCTACTAATTATACATCTCCCATGTGTCTATAGTATCCCATGGACAGCTAAAAATTTAAATTAAACAAATATTAAATGTAAATCAATACATAATTGAAATACATTACACACCTGCTCAGGACTGGTGCTCATCAACTACAAGTTTTGCAAATTCATCCACATACTCAGCAGCTCCTTCATGGTTTGCAGACTGCTTTTCTCCACACACTCTATTCATGGAAATTCCATGACACTCCTTGAATCTTTGAATCCATCCTTCACTATAGTCATGCTCATGTTGTAATTCAAGTTCTTTATGGAACAACTTAGCCTGATCCATTATCATGCTACCTGACAAGTCCACTACATCACTTCAACGCTGTCAAAACGATTCCATCATCACTCGATCGTGCTCAGCACTCTTACCATCTTTCATAGTTTTCATAATCATCATTTGCTTCTTGGAACTGCTGTCTACATATATTTCAATATTTTCTCCCTTTGCTTCTTTATATCATAAACAACTGATGAACCAATACTGTAGATGTCACACAGCTTACGCACCGAAGCACCACAGTCCATTTTTTACAAGTTCTACTTTATCTTGGATCAATATGGACTGGTGTTTACGTTTGACACCACAACTGACACTCTCATATGTCTTAGAAGCCATAGCTAGGATTTAAGCAAAATAAGCTAAGAATCTCACAGAACTGTGTTATCACCACCACCAAGTGCAGTGTAAAGTACATAAATAAGCGCGCCCTAAACACAACACCATCTGTGGCCGCCCAGTAAACTAGACTGGTGGCTGCAGTAATTTCAAGTTCCCTCACATAATTTCTTTCGGACTAAAGGAGGTGCCAAACCATCAGCTGCCAGAAATTCGGTGGTGTACCTGTATCACACACTCCTTGTTAACTCCTCGTCTAGCATTCTTTCCACATGCTCACACAACCTCAAAGTATTACATTTCACCTGTTCTATCACTCAATTCTCTTTGCACTCCCGGCTATACCAAATCTCATTCACCTCACCATTACTTTTCTGATAGAAAAAATATTCGAGATTTGAAATTCCATTACACTGAGCTTTGCTTGAATTTGTTCCCTACTTTATAAATTCCATGATCACAAAATTCTAACTATAG
Organism: Panulirus ornatus; assembly: GCF_036320965.1. Classification (NCBI taxonomy): domain Eukaryota; kingdom Metazoa; phylum Arthropoda; class Malacostraca; order Decapoda; family Palinuridae; genus Panulirus; species Panulirus ornatus. Next base: position 41,307,011 of record NC_092269.1, read on the forward strand.
CTGCCATTAAGCAAGGATACCAGAAGACAAATATAACAAGTGATGATTCTCAACAGATAATCTGGTCTGAATGATCAATAATATACTGGTAAAATCAGACACATACACAGATGAATACACATGGGATAAGGGTATCAGTTATCCTTTATTGTGCATCTACATTCTTAAGAGCATTATCTCAGAAAGCAAAAATGGGTATATTTGAAGGAATGGTGGTTCCAACAATGTTGTATGGTTGCAAGGCGTGGGATATGGATAGAGTTGTGCACAGGAGGGTGGATGTGCTGGAATCGAGATGTTTAAGGACAATATGTGGTGTGAGGTGGTTTGATCGAGTAAGTAATGTAAGGGTAAGAGAGATGTGTGGAAATAAAAAGAGTATGGTTGAGAGAGCAGAAGAGGGTGTTTTGAAATGGTTTGGTCACATTGAGAGAATGAGTGAGGAAAGATTGACCAAGAAGATATATGTGTCAGAGGTGGAGGGAACGAAGAGAAGTGGGAGACCAAACTGGAGGTGGAAAGATGGAGTGAAAAAGATTTTGAGTGATCGGGGCCTGAACATGCAGGAGGGTGAAAGGCTTGCAAGGAATAGAGTGAATTGAAATGATGTGGTATACCGAGGTCGACATGCTGTCAATGGATTGAACCAGGGCACGTGAAGCGTCTGGGGTAAACCATGGAAAGTTGTGTGGGGCCTGGATGTGGAAAGGGAGCTGTGGTTTCGGTGCATTATTACATGACAGCTAGAGACTGAGTGTGAATGAATGGGGCCTTTGTTGTCTTTTCCTAGCGCTACCTCGCACACAGGAGGGGGGAGGGGGGTTGTTATTCCATGTGTGGCGAGGTGGTGATGGGAATGAATAAAGGCAGACAGTATGAATTATGTACGTGTATATATGTATATGTCTGTGTGTGTACATATATGTGTACATTGAGATGTAATGGTATGTATATTTGCGTGGGTGGACGTGTATGTATATACATGTGTACGTGGGTGGGTTGAGCCATTTCTTTCGTCTGTTTCCTTGCGCTACCTCGCTAACGTGGGAGACAGCGACAAAGAAATAAATAAATAATAAATAAATATCCTTCAAGGTAACCAATCGAGCTTACCTTGACTATGAGAGAGAAGGCCTCTGAATCCGAGCTCCCTGAAGAAGAAACACCGAGTGGACTGACCAAGCAGTCGTCTACACACTCTTTGGCTGACAATGCATAGAACCTAAGATCTGGAATGAAAAAATACCCTTCATTAAAAACTTTCCATACAAAGATACTTAACAGTATACTGAGCAAGTTGTAGAGACAGCGAGACCTCACCTGTAAGCCAGAAAAGCTTTAACATCTGTTTATGTCAGTGCCACGATCACCGCCACCATCTCCTGGAAAAAAAAAAAACTCATTATCTATCAGAAATATCTAATTACATAAAAACAGAAGAAAGAGCATGGGGTGTACAAAATTCAAAAGAAAGGAGAAGGGAAGAGGACTTAAGCACTAGGAAATTGTATTGTATGAACAGAAGGTTGAAACACCAACAAGATCCATCACAACAGCATTAAAACAAATGAACATGAAGAATATGAGGTAGAGGATGTTAACAAAGGTACAGGAGAAATAGCAACAGAAGAAAGATAGAGATGTTTGTAATTATGTTTACATACCTATTTGTATACTCTTTGGGGAGGGAGTTCTACATTTGTCGAGCACAATCTCTTGAACATCTGATGTTATACAACTTCTTAAATTTCAAAACCCTATCTACGTTAACCATGTCTTCAGTTATTTCATGCCATTTATCCATCACTCATACTACAAAAGTAATTCTTACATCTTTATAAGTTTCTTGCTCAAAGACTTCCATGCCTGTCATGCCAGTAGGATGTTATGTCAATTCAAGTTGGGAACCATACATTCTAAGATTTTCCAGGTATAGGTGATGATATTCCTCTCCCCTCTGCGCAACTGGGAGTTAAGCCTCAGAGCTTTCAGCTGTTCCCAGAAAATCAGGTCCTTTACAATATCAATATAAGTTGTCAAAGATCTCTGAACACTCTCTAACACTGCAATTTTGCCTGCCTTGCAGGGTGATGTTAAAACACAGCAACATTAAACAAAAAATTAGTGCCTTAAATATCACTGGTTTTTCTTCCCTTATTTTGGAGGAACACAGTATCCAGATTACCATCCTTTTACATGAAGCAACTGGTTTTGTTGTGCTTGCTGTAAGGTTAGGTCATTATGCATCATTACTCCGAAACATTTACATTACCCAAATGGTTAATGATAGGGCCTGTGTCCATCCAGTATTCTGCATTATTTTAAGATTTCTTCATATTCCCTATAATGCATGAGTTGAAACTTACATTCATTGCACAGCATGTCATTCTAAGCTACAAACTAAAGACTTCATACGTCTTTTTCCAGCCTTTCTACATTCTATCAATGTGATTTTCTTACTTATTCTTGCATCATCTGCAAATCACATGAAACTTTGGAGCATGTTTGCATCAATGTCCGATAACAAGGGGAGGAACAGGAGGGGTGCAAGTAATGTTCCTTGGGGACTGAGCTTTTTACTGTGGAGGCACTGGAAATGGCATGGTTTACAACTATAGGATGTGATCTGTTGGGTAAATCGTTGTATATCCATATCCTAAGTTCTCTGGTTATTCACATCTTTCGCATTTTATGTGCAATGACACACACCATGGTTACTTTTGCCAAATGCTTTTACAAAGTCTGTGTAAATCACATCACTTTTTTCTAAAGTTTCAACAAACTTATCATTGTGGTCAACCAACACAGAGAGGCAAGAAATGAAATGTTTGAGGACAATTTGTGGTATGGAGTTGTTTGATCAAGTAAGTAATAAAAGGTTAAGCAAAAGGTATGGTAGTAAACCAGTGTGGTTGAGAGAGCGGAATAGGGTGTGTTGAAATGGTTTGAACATATGCAGAGAATGAGTGAGGAAAGGTTGAGAGAGAGTATGGAAGTCAGAAGTGCAGGGAACAAGGAGAATGGGGATACAAAATTGGAGATGGAAGGATGAAGTGAAAAAGACTTTCAGCAATCTAAGCCTGAGCATGCAGAAGGGTGAAAGGCATAAACATGATAGGGCAAACTGTAAAGATGTGGTATACAGTAGTCAAGATGCTGTCAATGGACTTAACTAAAGCAAGGCTTGTGAAGCATCTGGGGTAAACCATGGAAAGGTCTGTGGGGCCAGGTTGTGGATAAGAAGCTTTCATTTCTGTGTTACACATGACAGCGAGAGAATGGATGAGAACAAATGCTGCCTTGCTCCCTCTGTTCCTGGTACTACCTTGATAACACAGGAAATGGCGACCAAAAATGAAAAACAATTCTTACTTCATCGCCATTTCCCTCATCAGCAAAGTAACACTAAAAACAACCAAAGAAAGGCTGATTTGCTCACATCCATTCTCTAGCTGTTGTGTAATGCACCAAAACCACAGACCCCATCCACAATCAAACCCTACAGACCTCATGGTTTCCCTAGCCACTTCACTTCCATAGTTCAGTCACTAACCACTTGTCAAACCATGTATACCAAAACACTCCAGTTCACTCTATCCTATGGAAGCCTTCACCTCTGACATGTTCTGGCCATCATCACTTAAATCTTTTTCACTTCATCCTTCCCTCTTCAATTTGGTATTTCCATTCTCCTTGTTCCCTCTACTTCTGATAAATATATCATCTTAGTCAATCCCTCCTCACTCATTCTCTCCATATGTCCAAACCACTTCAGCACACCCTCTTCAGCTCTCAACCACACTCTTTTTATTACATTTCTTTTGTCACTCTTTTATCACTTACTCCATCAAACCAACCCACACCACATACTAGCCTCAAACATTTTGTTTCTAATACATCTACCTATACAGCCAATGCCTTACATCCACAGAAAATTGATAGGACTACTGTACCTTCACAAACCAGTCTCTCTATCCTTCTAAATCTTACTTTTATTAACATTTACCTTCCTCCTTTCTCACACACTTCCATACTCGGTCACCAACTTCTCCAGTTTCTCACTTGAATCATCAAAAGACAACTGACTCACTTTCCAGACCCCTTCACTCCTAAAAACTGCATGCATATTTGGCCATCTCCATACACCACACCACAGCCAAAGGCAGGTACCCAATTCATCAACCAACTACGGTAGGAAGAACAGCTGGGTTGTCTACTGAATTACAGCAGCAGCCAGGATTTAAACCTATGCAGGCTCAACCCCAGGCAGCACAAGAGTACATCACACTCAGAAGAGCAAATCATGACATGACAAGAGCCATTTCCATTTACCACCAGTCCATCTGAATTTATATGGTAAATCTTCAGCATTAAACATGCATAGCTACTCAATCCTGATATAACTGTGGGAGCATTACTCCCCCCTCCCTCTGACCTCATTACTTATAATTTTTGGAAGTAATTACCTGTTCGCATGTATATTGCAAGACACAAAGAAACACAAAAGAATTCAAAAAGCTACACACCACCAAGTTCCTTTGAGGCTGTTTGTGATATTAGAGGATATCAGACACTCACAGATTAGTGTGGTCCAAGTTTAAAGGCAAACAGATAATTAGATTAAGAAGGCAGAAAATATTTTAGTCTTGGACTTGAAGGGAAATATTATTAAGTCTATTCTGAAACTTATCTACAGAGATGCTTTGTTGACAATCCTTAAGAAAACGTACTTTTGCTTCAATCAACATAAAAAGTTTGCCCTTTGAGTTTGTATCCATTATTATGAAAGAAATCAGATATATTAAGTCTAAGTAACTTGTTAGATCAAGATTGACAAAGCCTTTGATAATTTTGAATACTTGCATTAGAGCACCTCTTAAACTTATCTTTTCAAAGGCAAACAGATTCAAGATGTTCAATCAGTTCTAACTGCATCTGTTTCTCAAACCAGAAATCCTCAAGGCAGCTTGACACTGTACTCCCCATTTTTTTCACAAGATTACCAAAACTGAACACAATATTCATGATGAGGCACTAATGTATTCTAAAGAGTAAGGATGATTTCCCCTTGACTTTAATTCAAAAGCCCTGTCTATAAATCCTAGAATCTTGCTTACTTTTTTCATTGCTTCTATGCAATGCTTACTTGATTTTAGGTCACTACATATTATTACATTTTTTCTCCTTTACCTTTTGCAGATGAAAAGAATTTATATTGTAGCTCACCTTTTCATTTCTAACTACCAACATGCACCTATCAAAATTAAAATTCATTTGCCAACTATGATCTCAACCCAGTCCATCAGTTTGAAACTGCAGATGTTCAAATTAATTTGTAGAGATATTTCCAGGCTCAGAATCAACTGGATATTCTGATGTCTTATGCTGCAGCCAATTATTATCAAAATACAGAAGAGAACTGGTCCCAAGACTGATCCTTACGACACAACCACTTGTTATATTTAACCATTCCAAGGCTCAACCATTAATCATAACTCTGTTCATGGCCAGTCAAACAATTTCCTATCAAGCAAAGTACACATCAACATCATGCAACAATTTCTGCTAGTAACTTTTGATGTGTAACCTTAATGAGTGATTTTGGGAAATCTCGATAGATGACCTTATCAAGTGCTTCTGGAAAACCTATATCAATGACATTATCTGCTTTACCTTCATCATAAATGTTACAGTTTTCAACTTACATGGCTTCATCTCTTTTACTTTCTTACCATCAAGAAGACTTTTAAATCTTTGTAGCTTTCACAATCACCTGGCTAAGACTCTTCCAACCATACACTGAAAACTAAATCAGTATTTTTAATATCCTTCCTAACAATGTGTTTTCTCGGCTTCTGATTATGGCCATCAGCAAATAATGCATCTCATTTAAAATTGTAATCAGCCATCTAATCTGATTAGGAAAGGACTGTAATGCCTGGTTGTGGATAAGAGATTTAGGTTTTGGTGCATTACACATAACAGGTGGAGAATGGATGTAAGCATATGAGACTATATCTCTGTCTATTCCTGGTGCTACTTCAATAATGAAAAAAAGTAAAATAAGCATGAAAAAACATGAAAATACAAACACTAATACCCAAAAAATCAACAGCTTTATCAGAAAGGTGACTCACAGTTTTGACACCTACTAGCATGTCACTGCCATTGTAGATCAGTATACCAGCAAGTCACAATCCAAAGGATAGTCTCTTTTTTTTTATTGGGAGGAGGCCATAAAACAGACTAATATAAAATTTTTGCAAAACTTACCTCCTGAACTTGGTACAGATAGGACATCTTGGCACGAAAGAAGAGGGTTTGGATCACATTTGGGTTTGGAATTATCTGTAACAACAAAAATAACATCAAAATCAGGAAAAATAGTTTTAATTTCACAAACATCTTTCACTCTACACAAACATCTTTTTTGTATAAAAGTTTGTACAACTAACCTTCATAGCATTTCCCTTAACTCTTAAGAAAGTATTCTTTTATTATGAACATCCAATTATGGAAGTGTCCCAGACCAATAACAGTTCACTATTTTCTTTTGCACTTTATTTTCATCAAAAAAACCATCCAACCCTTTGTACCACGTGCTTATCTGTAATACTGACAGCCCTTCCAAAGTAAATCATTCACTGATCTGTTTCACTTACAATCGACTATTCAGTTGCTTGTTTCACATTTCGTTACCAAAGTATATGCAGTTCTGCCTCCTCCAGCTTACCTGTCACTCATGCTCACTTCCTAACCTTAAATTACATTTCTAATATTAATTCCTGGATATACATGATTTTCCCCCTTCTAAAACAAACTACAGCTTATATGGATGGTTCCAAAAACAATGACAGTTAGTGAAAAAAATATATGAACATTCAAACACAAAAAGTAATTATGTTGACTACAGAGGAACTCTGGAGATGAGAAAATGTATAACACTTGAAAAACAAGATCAACAAAGTAAACAGAAAATACTTGTGAACAGAAAGGCTACCATTAATTCACTCTCAACACAACCAGAGAGTAAATGCAAATAAAAAGATTATCAAATGCCAAAAATGATCACATAACTCCAAGCAACTAAGAGTAATACCATCTATACACAAAAAAAATTACACAGAAAAATGACAGTAAACAGAAAAACCAACAGTATTGCTAGCTCAAGTAACCATTCAATGAGACCACTAATGGCCCTTTAAGTCCTTCCTCTAATGCCATTTTCGTCAAATTTTTTCAATCATAATATCTATAAGACTTCTAGAAGTTAAACATTACAGCCTTGCAATATGGCTGAGGCCAAGCTCCTCAAATTCTATCCTCACAAATAAATGCAAATAACCATGAAACAGGCATTAATTATCCTCAAGGGAGCAAAACTATAATTTCACATTAATTGCAAATATCATTCATACTTAAGACTGCCAATATCAAAATGGAAACAAATGAAAGCACTCAGGCTACACTCTAAAGGAGCAAACAAGAAAAATCCTTTCATATACCTCACTCTGGTTTGGAGAGTAATCCACCCCACATTTCAGTCTGTGCTGTGGAGACAGTGTCTGGCACCAGACACAAAACATAATTTGCCCATTCTCTTAATAAAAGTTCTTCACATTCTTACTTTCAAACTTCTAACCTTAACTGGCAAACCAGCCCACAACATAATATCCACTAACAGATTAAAAGATACAGGTTCAAAGTGTCAGGTCTTATCAAGTAAAGGGACTTTTTGGGAAGGATATAACTGATGAGTTAAACTAATATTTGCAGTCAAGCAAAAAATTTTTTCAAAAGTTATGGGTTTACAGGAAAACTTAATTCCGGCAACAATAATTTAGTTTTCCCATATGCACACACACATACATGTACATATATATAAAACAGATACTTTTCTTTCTTTCATACTATTCACCATTTCCTGCATTAGCAAGGTAGCGTTAAGAACAGAGGACCAGGCCTTTGAGGGAATATCCTCACCTGGCCCCCTTATCTGTTCCTTCTTTTGGAAAATTAAAAAAAAAGAGATGGGAGGATTTCCAGCCACCCGTTTCCTCCCCTTTTAGTCACCTTCTACGACATGCAGGGAATACATGGAAAGTATTCTTTCTCCCCTATCCCCGGGTATAAATAAAATAAATATATATATATATATATATATATATATATATATATATATATATATATATATATATATCTTTCAAACCATTTGCCATTTCCCGCATTAGCGAGGTAGCGTTAAGAACAGAGGACTGGGCCTTTGAGGGAATACCCTCACCTGGCCCAATTCTCTGTTCCTTCTTTTGGAAACTTAAAAAAAAAACGAGAGGGGAGGATTTCCAGCCCCCCGCTCCCTCCCCTTTTAGTCGCCTCCTACGACACGCAGGGAATACGTGGGAAGTATTCTTTCTCCCCTATTTTTTTTTTTTTATTATACTTTGTCGCTGTCTCCCGCGTTTGCGAGGTAGCGCAAGGAAACAGACGAAAGAAATGGCCCCCCCCCCCCCCCATACACATGTATATACATACGTCCACACACGCAAATATACATACCTACACAGCTTTCCATGGTTTACCCCAGACGCTTCACATGCCCTGCTTCAATCCACTGACAGCACGTCAACCCCGGTATACCACATCGCTCCAATTCACTCTATTCCTTGCCCTCCTTTCACCCTCCTGCATGTTCAGGCCCCGATCACACAAAATCTTTTTCACTCCATCTTTCCACCTCCAATTTGGTCTCCCTCTTCTCCTTGTTCCCTCCACCTCCGACACATATATCCTCTTGGTCAATCTTTCCTCACTCATCCTCTCCATGTGCCCAAACCACTTCAAAACACCCTCTTCTGCTCTCTCAACCACGCTCTTTTTATTTCCACACATCTCTCTTACCCTTACGTTACTCACTCGATCAAACCACCTCACACCACACATTGTCCTCAAACATCTCATTTCCAGCACATCCATCCTCCTGCGCACAACTCTATCCATAGCCCACGCCTCGCAACCATACAACATTGTTGGAACCACTATTCCTTCAAACATACCCATTTTTGGTTTCAGAAGTGGTAGAGGATGTGTGGATCAGGTGTTTGCTTTGAAGAATGTATGTGAGAAATACTTAGAAAAGCAAATGGATTTGTATGTAGCATTTATGGATCTGGAGAAGGCATATGATAGAGTTGATAGAGAAGCTCTGTGGAAGGTATTAAGAATATATGGTGTGGGAGGCAAGTTGTTAAAAGCAGTGAAAAGTTTTTATCGAGGATGTAAGGCATGTGTTCGTGTAGGAAGAGAGGAAAGTGATTGGTTCTCAGTGAATGTAGGTTTGCGGCAGGGGTGTGTGATGTCTCCATGGTTGTTTAATTTGTTTATGGATGGGGTTGTTAGGGAGATAAATGCAAGAGTTTTGGAAAGAGGGGCAAGTATGAGGTCTGTTGTGGATGAGAGAGCTTGGGAAGCGAGTCAGTTGTTGTTCGCTGATGATACAGCGCTGGTGGCTGATTCACGTGAGAAACTGCAGAAGCTGGTGACTGAGTTTGGTAAGGTGTGTGAAAGAAAAAAGTTAAGAGTAAATGTGAATAAGAGCAAGGTTATTTAGGTACAGTAGGGTTGAGGGTCAAGTCAATTGGGAGGTAAGTTTGAATGGAGAAAAACTGGAGGAAGTAAAGTGTTTTAGATATCTGGGAGTGGATCTGGCAGCGGATGGAACCATGCAAGCGGAAGTGGATCATAGGGTGGGGGAGGGGGCGAAAATCCTGGGAGCCTTGAAGAATGTGTGGAAGTCGAGAACATTATCTCGGAAAGCAAAAATGGGTATGTTAGAAGGAATAGTGGTTCCAACAATGTTGTATGGTTGCGAGGCGTGGGCTATGGATAGAGTTGTGCGCAGGAGGGTGGATATGCTGGAAATGAGATGTTTGAGGACAATGTGTGGTGTGAGGTGGTTTGATCGAGTAAGTAACGTAAGGGTAAGAGAGATGTGTGGAAATAAAAAGAGCGTGGTTGAGAGAGCAGAAGAGGGTGTTTTGAAGTGGTTTGGGCACATGGAGAGAATGAGTGAGGAAAGATTGACCAAGAGGATATATGTGTCGGAGGTGGAGGGAACGAGGAGAAGTGGGAGACCAAATTGGAGGTGGAAAGATGGAGTGAAAAAGATTTTGTGTGATCGGGGCCTGAACATGCAGGAGGGTGAAAGGAGGACAAGGAATAGAGTGAATTGGATCGATGTGGTATACCGGGGTTGATGTGCTGTCAGTGGACTGAATCAGGGCACGTGAAGCGTCTGGGGTAAACCATGGAAAGCTGTGTAGGTGTGTATATTTGCGTGTGTGGACGTGTATGTATATACATGTGTATGGGGGTGGGTTGGGCCATTTCTTTCGTCTGTTTCCTTGCGCTACCTCGCAAACGCGGGAGACAGCAAAAAAAAAAATATATATATATTTTTTTTTATACTTTGTCGCTGTCTCCCGCGTTTGCGAGGTAGCGCAAGGAAACAGACAAAAGAAATCGCCCAACCCACCCCCATACACATGTATATACATATGTCCACACACGCAAATATACATACCTACACAGCTTTCCATGGTTTACCCCAGACGCTTCACATGCCTTGATTCAATCCACTGACAGCACGTCAACCCCGGTATACCACATCGCTCCAATTCACTCTATTCCTTGCCCTCCTTTCACCTTCCTGCATGTTCAGGCCCCAATCACACAAAATCTTTTTCACTCCATCTTTCCACCTCTAATTTGGTCTCCCTCTTCTCCTCGTTCCCTCCATCTCCAACACATATATCCTCTTGGTCAATCTTTCCTCACTCATTCTCTCCATGTGCCCAAACCACTTCAAAACACCCTCTTCTGCTCTCTCAACCACGCTCTTTTTATTTCCACACATCTCTCTTACCCTTACGTTACTCACTCGATCAAACCACCTCACACCACACATTGTCCTCAAACATCTCATTTCCAGCACATCCACCCTCCTGCGCACAACTCTATCCATAGCCAACGCCTCACAACCATACAACATTGTTGGAACCACTATTCCTTCAAACATACCCATTTTTGCTTTCCGAGATAATGTTCTCGACTTCCACACATTCTTCAAGGCCCCCAGAATTTTCGCCCCCTCCCCCACCCTATGATCCACTTCCGCTTCCATGGTTCCATCCGCTGCCAGATCCACTCCCAGATATCTAAGACACTTCACTTCCTCCAGTTTTTCTCCATTCAAACTCACCTCCCAATTGACTTGACCCTCAACCCTACTGTACCTAATAACCTTGCTCTTATTCACATTTACGCTTAACTTTCTTCTTCCACACACTTTACCAAACTCAGTCACCAGCTTCTGCAGTTTCTCACATGAATCAGCCACCAGCGCTGTATCATCAGCGAACAACAACTGACTCACTTCCCAAGCTCTCTCATCCCCAACAGACTTCATACTTGCCCCTCTTTCCAAAACTCTTGCATTTACCTCCCTAACAACCCCATCCATAAACAAATTAAACAATCATGGAGACATCACACATCCCTGCCGCAAACCTACATTCACTGAGAACCAATCACTTTCCTCTCTTCCTACACGTACACATGCCTTACATCCTCGATAAAAACTTTTCACTGCTTCTAACAACTTTCCTCCCACACCATATATTCTTAATACCTTCCACAGAGCATCTCTATCAACTCTATCATATGCCTTCTCCAGATCCATAAATGCTACATACAAATCCATTTGCTTTTCTAAGTATTTCTCGCATACATTCTTCAAAGCAAACACCTGATCCACACATCCTCTACCACTTCTGAAACCACACTGCTCTTCCCCAATCTGATGCTCTGTGCATGCCTTCACCCTCTCAATCAATACCCTCCCATATAATTTACCAGGAATACTCAACAAACTTATACCTCTGTAATTTGAGCACTCACTCTTATCTCCTTTGCCTTTGTACAAGGGCACTATGCATGCATTCCGCCAATCCTCAGGCACCTCACCATGAGTCATACATACATTAAATAACCTTACCAACCAGTCAACAATACAGTCACCCCCTTTTTTAATAAATTCCACTGCAATACCATCCAAACCTGCTGCCTTGCCGGCTTTCATCTTCCGCAAAGCTTTCACTACCTCTTCTCTGTTTACCAAATCATTTTCCCTAACCTCTCACTTTGCACACCACCTCGACCAAAACACTCTATATCTGCCACTCTATCATCAAACACATTCAACAAACCTTCAAAATACTAACTCCATCTCCTTCTCACATCACCACTACTTGTTATCACCTCCCCATTTGCGCCCTTCACTGAAGTTCCCATTTGCTCCCTTGTCTTACGCACTTTATTTACCTCCTTCCAGAACATCTTTTTATTCTCCCTTAAATTTAATGATACTCTCTCACTCCAACTCTCATTTGCCCTTTTTTTCACCGCTTGCACCTTTCTCTTGACCTCCTGTCTCTTTCTTTTATACATCTCCCACTCAATTGCATTTTTTCCCTGCAAAAATCGTCCAAATGCCTCTCTCTTCTCTTTCACTAATACTCTTACTTCTTCATCCCACCACTCACTACCCTTTCTAATCAACCCACCTCCCACTCTTCTCATGCCACAAGCATCTTTTGCGCAATCCATCACTGATTCCCTAAATACATCCCATTCCTCCCCCACTCCCCTTACTTCCATTGTTCTCACCTTTTTCCATTCTGTACTCAGTCTCTCCTGGTACTTCCTCACACAGGTCTCCTTCCCAAGCTCACTTACTCTCGCCACCCTCTTCACCCCAACATTCACTCTTCTTTTCTGAAAACCCATACAAATCTTCACCTTAGCCTCCACAAGATAATGATCAGACATCCCTCCAGTTGCACCTCTCAGCACATTAACATCCAAAAGTCTCTCTTTCACACGCCTGTCAATTAACACGTAATCCAATAACGCTCTCTGGCCATCTCTCCTACTTACATAAGTATACTTATGTATATCTCGCTTTTTAAACCAGGTATTCCCAATCATCAGTCCTTTTTCAGCACATAAATCTACAAGCTCTTCACCATTTCCATTTACAACACTGAACACCCTATGTATACCAATTATTCCCTCAACTGCCACATTACTCACCTTTGCATTCAAATCACCCATCACTATAACCCGGTCTCGTGCATCAAAACCACTAACACACTCATTCACTCATTTTTTTTTTTGCTTTGTCGCTGTCTCCCGCGTTTGCGAGGTAGCGCAAGGAAACAGATGAAAGAAATGGCCCAACCCACCCCCATACACATGTATATACATACGTCCACACACGCAAATATACATACCTACACAGCTTTCCATGGTTTACCCCAGTCGCTTCACATGCCTTGATTCAATCCACTGACAGCACGTCAACCCCGGTACACCACATCGCTCCAATTCACTCTATTCCTTGCCCTCCTTTCACCCTCCTGCATGTTCAGGCCCCGATCACACAAAATCTTTTTCACTCCATCTTTCCACCTCCAATTTGGTCTCCCTCTTCTCCTCGTTCCCTCCACCTCCGACACATATATTCTCTTGGTCAATCTTTCCTCACTCATTCTCTCCATGTGCCCGAACCATTTCAAAACACCCTCTTCTGCTCTCTCAACCACGCTCTTTTTATTTCCACACATCTCTCTTACCCTTACGTTACTTACTCGATCAAACCACCTCACACCACACATTGTCCTCAAACATCTCATTTCCAGCACATCCATCCTCCTGCGCACAACTCTATCCATAGCCCACGCCTCGCAACCATACAACATTGTTGGAACCACTATTCCTTCAAACATACCCATTTTTGCTTTCTGAGATAATGTTCTCGACTTCCACACATTCTTCAAGGCTCCCAGAATTTTCGCCCCCTCCCCCACCCTATGATCCACTTCCGCTTCCATGGTTCCATCCGCTGCCAGACCCACTCCCAGATATCTAAAACACTTCACTTCCTCCAGTTTTTCTCCATTCAAACTCACCTCCCAATTGACTTGACCCTCAACCCTACTGTACCTAATAACCTTGCTCTTATTCACATTTACTCTTAACTTTCTTTTTTCACACACTTTACCAAACTCAGTCACCAGCTTCTGCAGTTTCTCACATGAATCTGCCACCAGCGCTGTATCATCAGCGAACAACAACTGACTCACTTCCCAAGCTCTCTCATCACCAACAGACTTCATACTTGCCCCTCTTTCCAAAACTCTTGCATTCACCTCCCTAACAACCCCATCCATAAACAAATTAAACAACCATGGAGACATCACACACCCCTGCCGCAAACCTACATTCACTGAGAACCAATCACTTTCCTCTCTTCCTACACGTACACATGCCTTACATCCTCGATAAAAACTTTTCACTGCTTCTAACAACTTGCCTCCCACACCATATATTCTTAATACCTTCCACAGAGCATCTCTATCAACTCTATCATATGCCTTCTCCAGATCCATAAATGCTACATACAAATCCATTTGCTTTTCTAAGTATTTCTCACAAACATTCTTCAAAGCAAACACCTGATCCACACATCGTCTACCACTTCTGAAACCACACTGCTCTTCCCCAATCTGATGCTCAGTACATGCCTTCACCCTCTCAATCACTATCCTCGCATATAATTTACCAGGAATACTCAACAAACTTATACCTCTGTAATTTGAGCACTAACTCTTATCCCCTTTGCCTTTGTACAATGGCACTATGCACGCATTCTGCCAATCCTCAGGCACCTCACCATGAGCCATACATGCATTAAATAACCTTACCAACCAGTCAACAATACAGTCACCCCCTTTTTTAATAAATTCCACTGCAATACCATCCAAACCTGCTGCCTTGCCGGCTTTCATCTTCCGCAAAGCTTTTACTACCTCTTCTCTGTTTACCAAATCATTTTCCCTAACCCTCTCACTTTGCACACCACCTCAACCAAATATATATATATATAAATATATATATATATATATATATATATATATAAATTTTTTTTTTAAACTATTTGCCATTCCCCGCGTTAGCGAGGTAGCGTTAAGAACAGAGGACTGGGCCTTTGTGGAATATCCTCACCTGGCCCCCCTCTGTTCCTTCTTTTGGAAAATTAAAAAAAAACGAGAGGGGAGGATTTCCAGCCTCCCGCTCCCTCCCCTTTTAGTCGCCTTCTATGACACGCAGGGAATACGTGGGAAGTACTCTTAATCCCCTATCCCCAGGGATAATATATATATATATATATATATATATATATATATATATATATATATATATATATATATATATATATATATATCCCTGGGGATAGGAGAGAAAGAATACTTCCCACGTATTCCCTGAGTGTCATAGAAGGCGACTAAAAGGGGAGGGAGCGGGAGGCTGGAAATCCTCCCCTCTCGTTTTTTTTTAATTTTCCAAAAGAAGGAACAGAGAAGGGGGCCAGGTGAGGGTATTCCCTCAAAGGCCCAGTCCTCTGTTCTTAACGCTACCTCGCTATCGCGGGAAATGGCGAATAGTATGAAAAAAAAAAAATATATATATATATAAATATATATATATATATATATATATATATATATATATATATATATATATATATATATACATACATTTTCTTCTTTTAAACTGTTCGCCATTTTCCGCGTTATATATATATATATATATATATATATATATATATATATATATATATATATATATACACACACAAACAAAGTGCATAGGAACGCGCACCTTCATAGAACATACAAACCTCCAACAGCTAGGATCGATATATATATATATATATATATATATATATATATATATATATATATATATATATATATATATCTTTTTCCTTTAAACTATTCGCCATTTCCCACGTTAGCGAGGTAGCGTTAAGAACAGAGGACTGGGCCTTTTTTGGAATATCCTCACCTGGCCCCCTCTGTTCCTTCTTTTGGAAAATGAAAAAAAAAAAACGAGAGGGGAGGACTTCCAGCCCCCCGCTCCCTCCCCTTTTAGTCGCCTTCTACGACACGCAGAGAATACGTGGGAAGTATTCTTAATCCCCTATCCCCAGGGATAATATATATATATATATATATATATATATATATATATATATATATATATATATATATATATATATATATATATATATACAGACAGACATATACATATATACACATGTGCATAATTCGCAGTCTGCCCTTATTCATTCCCGCCGCCACCCCGCCACACATGAAATAACAACCCCCTCCCCCCCGCATGTGTGCGAGGTAGTGCTAGAAAATGGCAACAAAGGCCACATTCATTCACACTCAGTCACTACCTGTCATCTATAATGCACCAAAACCACAGCCCCCCTTCCACATCCATGCCCCACACAACTTTCCATGGTTTACCCCAGACGCTTCACATTCCCTGGTTCAATCCATTGATAGAAAGTCGACCCCGGTATACCACATCGTTCCAATTCACTCTATTCCTTGCACGCCTTTCACCCTCCTGCATGTTCAGGCCCTGATCACTCAAAATCTTTTTCACTCCATCTTTCCACCTCCAATTTGGTCTCCCACTTCTCCCCGTTCCCCCCACCTCTGACACATATATCCTCTTTATCAATCTTTCCTCACTCATTCTCTCCATGTAACCAAACCATTTCAAAACACCCTCTTCTGCTCTCTCAACCACACTCTTTTTATTACCACACATCTCTCTTACCCTTTCATTACTTACTCGATCAAACGAACTCACACCACATATTGTCCTAAAACATCTCATTTCCAGCACATCCACCCTCCTCCGCACAACTCTATCTATAGCCCATGCCTCGCAACCATAAAACATTGTTGGAACCACTATTCCTTCAAACATACCCATTTTTGCTTTCCAAGTTAACGTTCTCGACTTCCACACATATCATTATTATACTTTGTCGCTGTCTCCTGCGTTAGCGAGGTAGCGCAAGGAAACAGACGAAAGAATGGCCCAACTCACTGACATAAACATGTATATACATATACATCCACACACGCAAATATACATGCCTATACATCTCAACATTATATATATATATATATATATATATATATATATATATATATATATATATATATATATATATATATACACAAGGACATATACATATATACACATGTACATAATTCATACTGTCTGCCTTATTCATTCCCGTCGCCACCCCACCACACATGAAATAACAACCCCCTACCCCAGCATGTGCACAAGGTAGCGTCTGAATAAGACAACAAAGGCCACATTCATTCACAGTCTCTACCTGTCATGTATAATGCACCGAAACCACAGCTCCCTTCCACATCCAGGCCCCACAAAACTTTCCATGGTTTACCATAAACGCTTCACATGCCCTGATTCAATCCATTGACAGCACGTCAACCCCGGTATACCAACATCGTTCCAATTCACTCTATTCCTTGCACGCCTTTCATCCTCCTGCATGTTCAGGCCCCGATCACTCAAAATCTTTTTGACACCATCTTTCCACCTCCAATTTGGTCTCCCACATCTCCTCGTTCCCTCCACCTCTGACACATATATATACTCTTGGTCAATCTTTCCTCACTCATTCTCTCCATGTGACCAAACCATTTCAAAACACCCTCTCCTGCTCTCTAAACCACACTCTTTTTATTACCACACATCTCTCTTACCCTTTCATTACTTACTCGATCAAACCACCTCACACCACATATTGTCCTAAAACATCTTATTTCCAGCACATCCACCCTCCTCCGCACAACTCTATCTATGGCCCAAACCTCGCAACCATACAACATTGTTGGAACCACTATTCCCTCAAACATACCCATTTTTGCTTTCCGAGATAGTGTTCTCGACTTCCACACATTTTTCAAGGCTCCCAAAATTTTCGCCCCCTCCCCCACCCTATGATCCACTTCCGCTTCCATGGTTCCATCCGCTGACAGATCCACTCCCAGATATCTAAAACACTTCACTTCCTCCAGTTTTTCTCCATTCAAACTCACCTCCCAATTGACTTGACCCTCACCCCTACTGTACCTAATAACCTTGCTCTTATTCACATTTACTCTCAACTTTCTTCTTCCACACACTTTACCAAACTCAGTCACCAGCTTCTGCAGTTTCTCACATGAATCAGCCACCAGCGCTGTATCATCAGCGAACAACAACTGACTCACATCCCAAGCTCTCTCATCCCCAACAGACTTCATACTTGCCCCTCTTTCCAGGACTCTTGCATTTACCTCCCTTACAACCCCATCCATAAACAAATTAAACAACCATGGAGACATCACACACCCCTGCCGCAAACCTACATTCACTGAGAACCAATCACTTTCCTCTCTTCCTACACGTACACATGCCTTACATCCTCGATAAAAACTTTTCACTGCTTCTAACAACTTGCCTCCCACACCATATATTCTTAATACCTTCCACAGAGCATCTCTATCAACTCTATCATATGCCTTCTCCAGATCCATAAATGCTACATACAAATCCATTTGCTTTTCTAAGTATTTCTCACATACATTCTTCAAAGCAAACACCTGATCCACACATCCTCTACCACTTCTGAAACCGCACTGCTCTTCCCCAATCTGATGCTCTGTACATGCCTTCACCCTCTCAATCAATACCCTACCATATAATTTACCAGGAATACTCAACAAACTTATACCTCTGTAATTTGAGCACTCACTCTTATCCCCTTTGCCTTTGTACAATGGCACTATGCACGCATTCCGCCAATCCTCAGGCACCTCACCATGAGTCATACATACATTAAATAACCTTACCAACCAGTCAACAATACAGTCACCCCCTTTCTTAATAAATTCCACTGCAATACCATCCAAACCTGCTGCCTTGCCGGCTTTCATCTTCCGCAAAGCTTTTACTACCTCTTCTCTGTTTACCAAATCATTTTCCCTAACCCTCTCACTTTGCACACCACCTCGACCAAAACACCCTATATCTGCCACTCTGTCATCAGACACATTCAACAAACCTTCAAAATACTCATTCCATCTCCTTCTCACATCACCGCTACTTGTTATCACCTCCCCATTTACGCCCTTCACTGAAGTTCCCATTTGCTCCCTTGTCTTACGCACCCTATTTACCTCCTTCCAGAACATCTTTTTATTTTCCCTAAAATTTACTGATAGTCTCTCACCCCAACTCTCATTTGCCCTTTTTTTCACCTCTTGCACCTTTCTCTTGACCTCCTGTCTCTTTCTTTTATACTTCTCCCACTCAATTGCATTTTTTCCCTGCAAAAATCGTCCAAATGCCTCTCTCTTCTCTTTCACTAATACTCTTACTTCTTCATCCCACCACTCACTACCCTTTCTAAACAGCCCACCTCCCACTCTTCTCATGCCACAAGCATCTTTTGCGCAATCCATCACTGATTCCCTAAATACATCCCATTCCTCCCCCACTCCCCTTACTTCCATTGTTCTCACCTTTTTCCATTCTGTACACAGTCTCTCCTGGTACTTCCCCACACAGGTCTCCTTCCCAAGCTCACTTACTCTCACCACCTTCTTCACCCCAACATTCACTCCTCTTTTCTGAAAACCCATACTAATCTTCACCTTAGCCTCCACAAGATAATGATCAGACATCCCTCCAGTTGCACCTCTCAGCACATTAACATCCAAAAGTCTCTCTTTCGCACGCCTGTCAATTAACACGTAATCCAATAACGCTCTCTGGCCATCTCTCCTACTTACATAAGTATACTTATGTATATCTCGCTTTTTAAACCAGGTATTCCCAATCATCAGTCCTTTTTCAGCACATAAATCTACAAGCTCTTCACCATTTCCATTTACAACACTGAACACCCCATGCATACCAATTATTCCCTCAACTGCCACATTACTCACCTTTGCATTCAAATCACCCATCACTATAACCCGGTCTCGTGCATCAAAACCGCTAACACACTCATTTAGCTGCTCCCAAAACACTTGCCTCTCATGATCTTTCTTCTCATATATATATATATATATATATATATATATATATATACACACACAAACAAAGTGCATAGGAACGCGCACCTTCATAGAACATACAAACCTCCAACAGCTAGGATCGATATATATATATATATATATATATATATATATATATATATATATATATATATATATATCTTTTTCCTTTAAACTATTCGCCATTTCCCACGTTAGCGAGGTAGCGTTAAGAACAGAGGACTGGGCCTTTTTTGGAATATCCTCACCTGGCCCCCTCTGTTCCTTCTTTTGGAAAATGAAAAAAAAAAAACGAGAGGGGAGGATTTCCAGCCCCCCGCTCCCTCCCCTTTTAGTCGCCTTCTACGACACGCAGAGAATACGTGGGAAGTATTCTTAATCCCCTATCCCCAGGGATAATATATATATATATATATATATATATATATATATATATATATATATATATATATATATATATATATATATACAGACAGACATATACATATATACACATGTGCATAATTCGCAGTCTGCCCTTATTCATTCCCGCCGCCACCCCGCCACACATGAAATAACAACCCCCTCCCCCCCGCATGTGTGCGAGGTAGTGCTAGAAAATGGCAACAAAGGCCACATTCATTCACACTCAGTCACTACCTGTCATCTATAATGCACCAAAACCACAGCCCCCCTTCCACATCCATGCCCCACACAACTTTCCATGGTTTACCCCAGACGCTTCACATTCCCTGGTTCAATCCATTGATAGAAAGTCGACCCCGGTATACCACATCGTTCCAATTCACTCTATTCCTTGCACGCCTTTCACCCTCCTGCATGTTCAGGCCCTGATCACTCAAAATCTTTTTCACTCCATCTTTCCACCTCCAATTTGGTCTCCCACTTCTCCCCGTTCCCCCCACCTCTGACACATATATCCTCTTTATCAATCTTTCCTCACTCATTCTCTCCATGTGACCAAACCATTTCAAAACACCCTCTTCTGCTCTCTCAACCACACTCTTTTTATTACCACACATCTCTCTTACCCTTTCATTACTTACTCGATCAAACGAACTCACACCACATATTGTCCTAAAACATCTCATTTCCAGCACATCCACCCTCCTCCGCACAACTCTATCTATAGCCCATGCCTCGCAACCATAAAACATTGTTGGAACCACTATTCCTTCAAACATACCCATTTTTGCTTTCCAAGTTAACGTTCTCGACTTCCACACATATCATTATTATACTTTGTCGCTGTCTCCTGCGTTAGCGAGGTAGCGCAAGGAAACAGACGAAAGAATGGCCCAACTCACTGACATAAACATGTATATACATATACATCCACACACGCAAATATACATGCCTATACATCTCAACATTATATATATATATATATATATATATATATATATATATATATATATATATATATATATATACACAAGGACATATACATATATACACATGTACATAATTCATACTGTCTGCCCTTATTCATTCCCGTCGCCACCCCACCACACATGAAATAACAACCCCCTACCCCAGCATGTGCACAAGGTAGCGTCTGAATAAGACAACAAAGGCCACATTCATTCACAGTCTCTACCTGTCATGTATAATGCACCGAAACCACAGCTCCCTTCCACATCCAGGCCCCACAAAACTTTCCATGGTTTACCATAAACGCTTCACATGCCCTGATTCAATCCATTGACAGCACGTCAACCCCGGTATACCAACATCGTTCCAATTCACTCTATTCCTTGCACGCCTTTCACCCTCCTGCATGTTCAGGCCCCGATCACTCAAAATCTTTTTGACACCATCTTTCCACCTCCAATTTGGTCTCCCACATCTCCTCGTTCCCTCCACCTCTGACACATATATATACTCTTGGTCAATCTTTCCTCACTCATTCTCTCCATGTGACCAAACCATTTCAAAACACCCTCTCCTGCTCTCTAAACCACACTCTTTTTATTACCACACATCTCTCTTACCCTTTCATTACTTACTCGATCAAACCACCTCACACCACATATTGTCCTAAAACATCTTATTTCCAGCACATCCACCCTCCTCCGCACAACTCTATCTATGGCCCACACCTCGCAACCATACATCATTGTTGGAACCACTATTCCTTCAAACATACCCATTTTTGCTTTCCGAGATAATGTTCTCAACTTCCATACATTCTTCAACGCTCCCAGAATTTTCGCCCCCTCCCCCAACCTGATTCATTTCCATGGTTCCATCTGCTGCCAAATCCACTCCCAGATATCTAACACACTTGCCTTACATCCTTGATAAAAACTTTTCACTACTGCTAACAACTTACCTCCCACACTATACATTCTTTATACCTTCCACAGAGCATCTCTATCAACTCTATCATATGCCTTCTCCAGATCCATAAATGTTATATAGAAATCCATTTGCTTTTCTAAGTATTTCTCACATACATTCTTCAAAGCAAACACCTGATCCACACATCCTCTACCACTTCTGAAACCACATAGCTCTTCCCCAATCTGATGCTCTGTGCATGCCTTCACCCTCTCAATCAATAACCTCCCATATGATTTCCCAGGAATACTCAACAAAATTAGACCTCTGAAATTTGAGCACTAACCTTTTACCCAGTGCCTTTGTACAATGGCACTATGCATGCATTCCACTAATCATCAGGCAACTCACCATGAGCCATACATACACTGAATATCCTCACCAGCCAGTCAACAACAACAGTCACCTTCCTTTTTAATAAATTCCACTGCAATACCATCCAAACCAGCCTCCTTGCTGTATTTCATCTTCTGCAAAACTTTCACTACTTCTCTGTTTACCAAATCATTCTCCCTGACCCTCTCACTTCGCACAGCACCTTGACCAAAACGCCCAAGATCTGCCACTCTATCATCAAACACATTCAACAAACTTTTAAAATACTCACTCCATCTCACTCCACCACTACTTGTTATTACCTCCCCAGTAGCCCCCTTCACCAATGTTCCCATTTGTTCTCTTGTCTTACACACTATTTACCTCCTTCCAAAACATCTTTTTATTCTCCCTAAAATCTAATGATACTCTCTCACCCCAACTCTCATATGCTGTCTTTTTCACCTCTTGCACCTTCCTCTTGACCTCTTGCATCTTTCTTTTATACATCTCCCACTCATTTGCATTATTTCCCTGCAAAAATCATCTAAATGCCTCTCTCTTCTCTTTCACTAACAATCTTACTTCTTCATCCCACCACTCACTACCCTTTATAATCTGCCCATCCATCTTACTTCTTCATCCCACCACTCACTACCCTTTATAATCTGCCCATCGCCCACCTTTCTCATGGCATGGGTATCTTTTGTGCGAGCCATTACTGCTCCCCTAAATACATCCCATTCCTCTCCCCACTCCCCTTATGTCATTTGCTCTCGCCTTTTTCCATTCTGCTCTCAATCTCTCCTTGTACTTCCTGACAAGTCTTTTTTCCATGCTCACTTACTCTCACCACTCTCTACACCCCAACATTCTCTCTTCTCTTCTGAAAACCTCTACAAATCTCCCCCTTCGCCTCCACAAGATCAGACATCCCTCCAGTTGCCCCTCTCAGCACATTTACATCAAAAAGTCTCTCTTTTATGTGCCTATTAATCAACATGTAATCCAATAATGCTCTCTAGCCATCTCTCCTAATTGCATACATATACTTATGTATATCTCATTTCAAACCAGGTATTCCCAATCACCAGTCCTTTTTCAGCACACAAATCTACAAGCTCTTCACCATTTTCATTTACAACACTGAACAACCCATGTACACCAATTATACCCTCAACTGCCACGTTACTCACCTTTGCACTCAAATCACCCATCACCACAACCGTCTCGTGCATTAATGCTGCTAACACACTCACTCAGCTACTTCCTAAACACTTGCCTCTAATGATGTTTCTTCTCATGACCAGGGGCATTGGCACCAATAACCATCCATCACTCTCCATCCACTTTCAGTTTTACCCATATCAATGTAGAGTTTACTTTCTTACACTCGATCACATACTCCCATAACTCATGCTTCAGGAGTAGAGCTACTCCTTCCTTTGCTCTTGTCCTCTCACTAGAACCCCTGACTTTACCCCCAAGACATTCACAAACCACTCTTCCCCTTTACCCTTGAGCTTAGTTTCACTCAGAGAACAAAACATCCAGGTTCCTTTCCTCAAGCATACTACGTCTCTCTCCTTTTTCTCATCTTGGTTACATCCACACACATTTAGACAACCCAATCTGAGCCTTCGAGGAGGATGTTTCCCCTTTTAGAAAGTTAAAATACAAGGAGGGGAGGGTTTCTAGCATATGTGTGTCCCCCCTTTAGTCGCCTTCTACAACACTCGGGGAATGCATGGGAAGTATTCTTTCTCCCCTATCCCCAGGGATATAAATAATATAAATATAATTCTAACTACAAATGAGGATCTTAGTAAAATTCATAAGGAAGCAAGTTTCCAGAAAAATAAAATTGCACATTGTTAACAATGCATCCTTCAAAAGTCTAAAGTATGAAGACTTCATACAGTGTGGGATTTTTGAGGTAACACCTCCAACACTATCAATTTCACATTTTTGTAAAGTGGGCAGGGTTTTGAAAAGATGTAAAATCACTCTAAATAGTTTAATGAGTAACAAAAGCTCAGAAAAGCTTTAGTAAAACTTTCAAAACAAGGAACATTTGTGCAATACCCATTCAAATCTAACATTAATAACTAAACAGGAGGAACATATATAGCATCCTAATGCCATATTCTCCAGTCCATGCAATATCTGATAAGACCTTTGAAATGTGAACATCCTACAAAAAAAAAAAAAAACTCATCTGGCACTTGCTTGGATTCTAATGAACTTTATTTTGTATGTAATTATAAAAACTGAATGAAGCTGTGATACTAGAAAACTTGCCTGTAAAGTCTAGAAATGCCAAATTTCCATTAATATTTCTGCATTACACTGAAAGCTACCATATCGATATTGTAGTTTAAATCAAAATGAATTTGAATTTTACAAATACACTGAGCAAGCTCTAGGATGACTATACACATAAATTTAAGGTTCTAATTAATGATTATGGAATCTGTCCCACACAGGGTTAGATTCCTATAATTCTTTATACATCAGAACTCACTATCGACCCTACAAACCTCATTTAAATGAACCATGGTACAGTGATGTGGAGTATATTTTGGTAAAGAAATTTCACAACTGCCTGAACACACAAACATCTAAGGCATTAAAACTCATACAATATTGTTTTCACATTTACTGGTTTCTTAATTATTTATGATGTAAACCCAAATTTTCTCTCTCCCTCACAACCCTACCACTACCACTTTCATATCAAAACAGTTTTAAGAGTGAAAAAGGAAAATCCAGTCTCAAATCACTCTTAACAGTGGCAACAGCAATTCTGTAAGACTAGAACACAGATCATAATCCTAAAAAATGCACGTCCACCTTGCTGAATTTTACATTTTCCAGTTATAAGTAAACGAATCATTACCTGTTTATTACAGAATACTGCAACTTGAGTAAAAACAACGAAGCCATGGAAACGAATTTAAAGGATATCAATGCATCCGAATTTACAACTAAAGACACCTGTTTTAAATCCAGTTCCATTATCATGCAGAAAACGTTTTGCAACATAATAACACACATGATAAAGATATACTATCAGCCATGAATGGTAAGAGAGCAAATACAATAACAAAACCCAATAAGTTCAATCCCTGGACACTGAAAGGGGAAAGAATTAAGATAGTTATGCCCTTGACTGTTCTTTTCCATGTTGCTAGTTATGGGAAATAGAAAAGTGTCACTGTAACACCAATCATCAAAAAAGGTAGTAAATCACTGCCCAGTATTATTGTCCGATTAGTTTAATGTCTGCAGTTGGTAAACTTATGGAAATGATCGCTTGAGTTAAGGTTGCAAACCATTAAGACTACAACTTAATTCTCGTATGACAAATCTGTAAGATAAGTTCATGATATAATCAATATGTATGAAGCAGGTAAAACAGCCAATGTTACAGATTCAGGTTTTTAAATAACATTAATTACAGTTCCACTTCAAAGGTTACCAACAAAAGTTATGTTCTGCAGTATAGATGAGACTGTCCTCTGGTGGTTAGGAAACTGGATGACTAGACAAACATAGTGCTTCACAATCAGTCAAGCCTCAGAATGGTTAACAGTAACACATGGTGTACCAGTTCACTTTTTCATATGTATCAAGAGTTCTGATAATGGGCAGGACCTAAAGACAGCAAAAGTCATGTAATATCGAGTTGGGAAGCAAACGTAAACAAAGTGAATATATGAAGCTTCAAATTCATGCAAACAAAATGATGGACTAAGCTCACAGGTTGCAAAGGAATCCTAATACAATGTCACATTGTAATATAACAATCTTGATTTAGCATGGGCACCTGTATTACTTCCAATTTTTCATCGTTACATGAGCTGTCAAGACACAATGCGAGCACAGCTGGCTGTGTGCCATAGGGTGCCAATGCTGCTCATGCAACAGTTTCCATCATTTTAAAAGTTCTCTGCATGTATTCGTGAACAAGGATACATCATTTGCTACTCGTATATTTCTATACTTCTGCCCACACTCAGCCTAAGTGTCAAACAAGTACTTATATTAAATGTGAGCTCGTTAAAGACACTGAATGAACTGGGGTGTGTGTCTGGCCCTTCAGCATTCACTTACCACTTTGGCATTCATTAGAGTAGAATCGTTAACATAGAAAAGCAAATCAATCATTAAAACCTTTAATCAGCCATCTAATTCAGAGATGGCAATGCAAAACAAGATGCAAATATATATGAAGATGGAGGATGCTCTGATAATGTGATTGCAAGGAATATGGTTGCAACAATTACTTAAAATATGGCAAATGATTAAATATAAAGCCATCAAAACTAAAACGGTGGATAAAAAAAAAAGAAGGTAAGCTCGTCAGTAGAAGTAAATTTACCACTAACTATGGTTGGCTTCATTATTTTTTCAAACTTGTCATCCTGAGAAATGTGACTTGTAAAACTAGAGCAGCTGATGTAGAGCATGCAGAGGACATGAAAGATAAACTACAAAATATTAGAATATTAAACATAAAGGTTACTAAATCAAGTATGGATCAATATCGTATATGAAATCAGTAGTAACCAACTTAAAAGGTCTGTGCTTAATTTTGATCTTGATATTTTACATGCGAGTTATCTAGTGTTTCATACATTTTAGCAAGTTGGTTCTAAAGCTTCCTCTAATGCCTCACCTACTAGAATACTTAAATCAGCTACAATAATTTTTCCATCCATCAACATTTTATTGTATAAAGACAAAGGCATTTGATATCACTCATACCGTTCAACATAGTGTCCAGCCATGTCTTTTGCATGAAGCATGCAACTATCACTGTCTTCAGCAAATCATACATGCTCTATACTTTTATTATTTGTTAGTTTAAATTCTATTTAAAGACTAAATAAGTAAAAAGTACATGATTTGGAAATATACAGTACCAAGTATAAAAATAGATTATAAAGGAATATACTGCAAAAGAAATGTTTATGTTACAACAGCGTACAATTTAGAACATTTCAACCAAGGGAAGGGAGTTCTGGTGCTTGTCTAACTGTTCAAAACGTACATCTTAACTAGTGGATGATGAATGTTGTATTTTTATATTCTTTTCTACAAACTTCTTTAAGCATGTTCACAACTAATTCGTACACCAAAGTCAAGTTGCTTACAAAAAATATAATGAAAGTATGAATGGTCCAGTAGAGAGGGAGGGAGGGAGCAGGGGGGCTGGAAATCCCCCCCTCCCGGTTATAATTTTCCAAAAGAAGGAACGGAGAGGTGGGCCAAGTGAGGATATACCCTCTAAGGCTCACTCCTCTGTTCTTAACGCTACCTCGCTAACGCGGGATAAGGCGAACATGAATAAAAAAAAAAAAAAAAAAAAAAATGAATGGTCCAGTAGAATGCTGGCAATTCATTTGGGCATGGCACAGCAATTGTATTTGTTAAAACAAATTTTTTCAGTGAATGATAAAGTAAACATCTATATACCTGAATTTTTTCAACATTTCTAGAAGTTCTTACCTAATGCATGAACTGGTACCTAAGCCTAAACTCTGACACCCAAGAAATGAGTACAAGACAATAGGTGATACCTGTATATTTTCTTTTCTGAGATGCATATAATTTTCATTATTTAGATCATGTTTTGAGTGTTATCTATTACATTTTCCATGACTTACCATAAATATTTTTTGTGGGGGTAAGGGCATGGTCCTTAACCCATTATCAACAATGGAAATGGATATCACAGCATAACAAAATTCCATAATACATCAACTTTCTTAATACCTATTACATACTGTATAGCATCACTTCTGTAATAATAACGACAAAAGTTTTCCATGTCTAAAGTTAAATTAAAAAGTCGTTACAATGTGAATTCTGTAGAGCTACAATTGTTAAATGAAGAAAAAGATTGGTTAACTATAAACGGTGAACAACGCAAAATACGCAGTGCACAGAAGCAATAAAAGGAAGCATAAAAAATTGTTTCATTGGCTGGGCTATCGATGCTACGAAAATCATCCTTAATCTTTCCAATTCACGAGTGCATCCCCATATAGAATATCATAATCTGGTCTTATCACTCTTCTTGGGAAAAAAAGTAAAGGGGCTAGCTACAATGATATAAGTTAATAAACGCATATGTTCTAGCCGATTCATTCTGACTAAAGTTGAGCTACTAGATTCCTTCTAATAAGAGCTGATACAGAGTTCTGACTAAAGTTGAGCTACTAGATTCCTTCTAATAAGAGCTGATACAGAGTTCTGACTAAAGTTGAGCTACTAGATTCCTTCTAGTAAGAGCTGATACAGAGTTTAGATGAACACCTAATACAAGCTACGACCTTGTAAAGTGGGGAGGGGTTAAACCAAGTGGTAAAAGCACTCCATTTCAACAGCTGTGTGTAACGATTCCTTTAGTACCAATTTCATAAAAGTCTGTGTAACGAATCCTTTAGTACCATTTTCATAAAAGTCTAAGGACTAAAACACAAACATGAGATGCATATGGTGTGCCGAAGTCATTTCCTAAATAGAAAAGTGACCATCTTAAAAATGACCATTATTTTCACCCGGCAATTATGATCTTCACTGCCGTTTTCCATTTCAATACACGTACCAAATGAGGCTGTAATTATTAGGCCTACAAGACAACCTGATTCTAATATTTAAATTTTCTAATTTCCTTAATTATAGATGTTTTCAAAAGAATGTCATCATGCATTGTAACGTTTGAATACGAATAAAACAATTTGGCAAATGTGTTGGGTGAGTTCAGCTGACTATGAAGATAATGCATAAAAATAAATATAAACATTGAGATTTGTCCCTCATGCGAGTTGGATTCATACATAAAGACTTCTGACCGCACTGTTTACCTTCAAGGCAAAATGAACCAAACTGCAGCCAAGTGAAGAGAGTACAAGTTATTATAAGGGAATTTTGACTATCAAAATAGGAGTTTTGTTCTTTTAATCTATACGCAACTTGCATTATTATATAATGCCGAATTTTTTTTTTTCATAACCCTACCACTAACATGCTTAATGTCGAAAAGTCAGTTATTAAGAGTAAACAGGAAAATCTCGCACACTTAAATCGCTCTTAACAGTGGCAACAATAATTCCATCAAACCGGAACACATCATACTTCAAGTAAAAGCGTATCCACCAACAGACAAGTTAGCAAAACAATGATCCAAGACTAAGAAACGTGTTTCTATGGGGGCTAACTTAACACCTACGATCTAGTTAGCCCGAAAATAAGGTTAAAAGGTGATCAAAGAGAAATATTGAAAATTGTCAAAGGACATGATAATCTGGATCTCAAAAGGAACTGAAGGACATATTCACCTGGCTCAACTCATTAGAAAAAAACTCGTGCGTAGACGTTTTACCTAAAACGAGGCAAGGTAGCTCTCCTCAATACAAAATGTTAACATACGGAATGATGAATATTACATTTCAAATCCAACGCTGACATTACTTGCACCTTGTTGTGAAATGCTCACACGATCTACTCAAACATCTATGTATTACTTCATTTACCACACTACTCGTAGGTTACTTATCTTTTTCAATATCACAAACAGCCTAGTCAGGACCCAATAGTCCATTCTATTTTATTTCCTTGTGTTCTTTCAACTACAAAGACTTACCTTTCACCTAGATCCATTTTCTGTAATGTCCCATTACTGGTGCTTTAATAAAACAAGTGTCACCAGATAATTTAAAATCAATTATCTCCTATTTCATCATGATAATAACTGTGCATGTAAGGCTAAAAGATCCATCAAGGGTATGTGTCAACTGATTAAGTGCATCACAATAACTAACTTAGCACAGTATGAGGTTCCGCCGCTTGGAGTCGCTTACTACATCAATGAATATTCATACTATCCTTTGTTGCATATCTGTTGAGCTAAAACCTTTAATAGAGCAAATGAAAAAGTTTTTGCTTTACTTAATGAAATGATATCAAATCATTTCAATACAAAGTCTGACAGGCAATCTTAAATATGGATTGCATTTCTTAAGGAGTGGGTTAAAACATACTTAAAAACAATGCAAACGAACCTATCATATTAAAACCCAGCTAACAAAACTAACGTAGATTCAGCGGCAAGTCAGACCACTTAAATATATAAGAATTCTGTAAAACTGAATCAAGATTTTCTTCCAATGAATGGTTCGTAATTTCATGTAATGAGTAAAATTACAGAATATCAACTGCTTGTAGTAAATTTATATGGGAACACTAAAAATAAGTTACCTTGAAACACAATTGTACAACTGAATACAAATTAAATGCTTTGAGCATTATTCTAGAAGAGAGGTATAATATGGAGAGCCATTAAGTCTAGCCTTTCCCTCCAACACACCCGAGTAAACACTACCAGAAATGGCATCCAAATGATCAACCAGGGGAAAACATAACCATTGTCTTACACCACAAACAATTTGTACAATGCTTTAGATAATACAGAAAGGGGCATGAAAACGAACTTTCGCATGGTAGTTAATCTCATCAGGACCACGGTCCAACCATTACCATGGATATGATCGCGTGATGACCTAACTTGGTCAAGTAGTGCACTTCTGATCAAAGGTCAAAATATTGTGCTAGATCATGAATTTCTTAGTGCTATACTTGAAATGACTATACATGACAACGACTGACGATACCTACAAAAGGCAATTACATTAACAGCAGAGTCATTCCACGAGGCAAGACATCCTACCAGGCGTTAGGTAAATACGATTCACGTTTAAAACTTAATATCAATTGTTATGGAGTCAATGTATAATGGAAGTGATTCAGATGGGTTTGTGACGCCCCGCACAAGCTAAAGCCAACTCTGCCTGGTTAAGTAACAGCATAAACAAGACTATAGCAGATCACTATAGTAGTCGACGTTTCTCAAGAGTATAACTAGTATATACAATATATAGGTTTACTACAGTCTAAAAGGAATATAATATACACGTGTGCCTATTATAAAATAGAGAGTTTACAGGAAGAGGAGATAGAAGTCATCGGCCTACGTTGATGATGGCTCCCGACTGTCTGCTGTCGAATGTCGAGTTCGCCTCGACCGTCCCCAAAGCACTCGCTGCTTAACAACACATTTTGCGGCACTCCTGCTTTGTTCAGCCACTTTTTAACACACTGACTACATGAACGGTTCACTAGTGATTTACTCCTGGTGTTACAAGGAGATATAAAGCCCGTTGTGCTTACTTTTCGCCATTAAAATAGTCTATGGCTGGGCGACGTGGTACTCGGCAGCCATTCCGCGGGTAACACTGAGGGGCCGCTAGCCTCGACCCGGGAGCCCAATAATGATCGTGATCACAATCCCCCGGCACTTTACTTCACTCCTTCTGCATAAAATGATTCAGTTTGAAGGAATTTTGGCGTCGTTCGAATGTAAACAATATTGCAAAGGACTAGTTCTAGTACAATCTAATTGAACGCCAAATTAAACCATACTTCAAACCGCAAATATAAGTTGCAGTAAAAAGGAGTGGCGTTGAATTGCCGACTTGCCAGAAATCGTCATTTTAAAGTATCTAGTTCTAACAACTTATGTCTAAAACTGATTCCGGTTTCTGATTTTTGGTATAACGTGCAGCACTTAATCATATGTGTTAATGGGTGAAGGTGACAGGTCAAGTGAACCTGGAATATAAGAATGTGAAGTTGGTGCGAGTGGTCACACGGGCCAAGTTTGGCTCGCCTGTCGGGCTCGTGGCGTCCGAATACACAAACACACACACACACTAACACACTCGGCGACTTGCTACGTAGCTGTGCTGCGAACTGCCTCAAGAAACTGGCAACTGTTCCCCACCCGGTAGACACATTCCTAATCTGTATTTTCATACACTCCTACTATACCTATTTCTCGTGATTAGTCTCCACTTGACCACATCGTTCACTGCACTAACAGCATTCTTAGCGATTATGTTGCAGATCTATTGACGTAGGACGTGAATTGCAATGGCTGAAAATACAACGATGAAAGGTTAACTCTTATGGTTTAGTTTAAAGGCAGCGCAGTATTATAAGTGTTTAAGAAAAAGCGTGTTAACAGATTTCTGGAGGTAAAACGAGCTGCACTCAGTATGAAGACCATAACGGAAGCAGCAGCCTGTCATACGACGTTTAAGGCAGAGGAGGTGCGATTGGCGACGAATGTACAAGGAAAGCATGAGCTTAAATGATCTTGGTGTATGACGGTTGCATTTGGCAATTAATCACTGATTCTGGGTGGTGCCTCTAATCAAGCATTCTCTCTCTCTCTCTCTCTCTCTCTCTCTCTCTCTCTCTCTGTATGATCGAACTGAATATACATCACTTCCAATTTCATAAATTGGTTGTTAAATATTATTTGTGGTGTAACTTTTGCCTGGAGTGACATGGTAGGGTGGGCTGAATGGTGAGGTAGAAGGCAGGGAATGAGCGAGTGGGGTTGGTAGGCAAGGTGGTAGTGGTGGGCGCTCTGTGCACGAGCGTTGCACGGCGGTGGCGGAGATGGCGGATGCTCACATCAGCCGCACGGCACAACACAGGTGCAACGCCGCCCCTACCGACATCAACCACAGTTATTTTCTAACTCTCTATTGTCTTTTTATGAAACCAAAGTCAACACTGTTAAATATTGAACAAACTTTGCGTAACATCTCGACAAGTGTAAAAATAGAACAGCTAGATATTTCGAGCTGAATTCTGTAAAAGTTGTGCCAAACCTAAGTATTTACTAGGAAAGGAAAATGTTTATAATGGACCTGATGGTATGAATATTCTGTGTATTATCATAAAACGTTTCAAATAAATTTAGTTTCCGAAGACGGCAGTCTGAACACAAGGGGGCCATGGTGAGGAGCTAAATAGGATAATGTTCACATTTTTACTGTCACTTAATGAACAAGTATGCGTTCATGTTAAGTAAGAAATCAACCAGAAGAGTGTTTCATACATGAAGCTTAACTGATGAATGTGGAAATATCTAACAAACACAGTAGGTTTGTCACTATGATTACGTAAATGGCCATATATCGTTTCGAGGTTTTCAGTACTGGAACTGTCTAGTGAAGGAAATTGTAGACATTGCAGTCATTAGCAAGAGCATGCGACGGTAAAGTGTTTAACATTTATTATGGCTGCGATGGAGGGTTGATCTTTACTTCCAGAGTTATATAAGAGCTGATCTGCATTCCTAAGGTAACTGAGCAAGATTTTTTGCGTTGTGAAAGATCTTGATTGAAGCACTTACTAAATGATAGACTTGCCTAAAATGGAAAAAAGAAATACAGAATTATGACATGGTGACATAGCCACCGAGCTAAATGTAGGTGTATTCGTTCACCCACTGCTGTTTTTCAGTGAAGCGAACCCGAACTCTACCTTTGATACTTATTGTTCAACGTTTACGTGTGCCTTGTTTGCAGTCGATATTTGAGACTTCATGATAAGTAGATCATTCGTCTGCACTTTTCCCTTCCCTACATTTTATAGCACTCATAACTTACATGACTAATCTTTACAATGACTGTAGTGAATGCTTTTGACATTCCGTCAGATACTCGTAGGTACTTTGTTTTGTGCGAGTGCAAGCATACTCCTTTAATTATTGTGTGTGTATCACGAGAAGAGAACTTTACACAACTATATCATCATCTGCTAACCTTGTATTCATACTCTTTAATTTTGGACGAAAGCAATATATACAAAAGTTGACGGTGAAGGGTAAGAATTCAGCTGATCGTACTGAGGGAGCACGAAATCTCCGGAATTGTGGAAACAAAAGCTTACTAAGGAAATAGGATGTTGGATGTTCCCTGTTCTCCCCAGAAGTAAGTGTACATAATAGTATGGAGGGAAAGAGAAGGCAAAGGAGGAGGAGGACTGGCTATCTTTAAGAAAAAAGAAAATAATTTTCAGGAAATAGTGGAGGAAAGTCCATTGAGACAATACATTATGGGCAAAGTAACTGTGGGAAAGAAGTGCATGGTAGTATCATTATAAAATACTCTTACGAATTGTACTGATCAAGAGCAAATATAAAAAGATAGTAGAGGGGAAAATCAGGACAGTACATGAAACAGTAGTAAACGCACGTCCCAGATATGGTAATGATAATGGAGGATTTCTATTATAAAGGAATAGACCGGGGAAGTTTCATCCTCCTGGTTACAAAGTTTTCATTGTAAACAGGTTTATTTCCAAATAACATGTTAGTGAATACATAAGAATTATTGCTAGACCTTATCTTCACATGTGCTAGCATGAACACTGACAATATCAAATTTGATACACCAACTTGAAAAAGTGTTTTTGTAAAGCTCAGGGTTTACTATGCGGTAAATGAGGATGTTAAAAGAGCAGAGGAGAAACAAAACCTCAGGAGAAGGTTTGTTAAGCAATAAGATAATCATAAAACAAATTTACGGAGTGTTAATGTCTGGACCCATAAAAGGTTCATCGGTCCTCATGAAATTTCACCATGTGTTCTTATAATGTGCACTGTCTGGACCCACACAAGGTTCATGGTCCTCATGAATTTTCACCATATGTTCTTATAATGTGTACAGATACACGAGACAAACTTCTTAAGATGTCGCTGGAGAAAGGCAAAGTGCACAGGAGTGGAAATGGGCAAAAGTCATTTCCGTCTACAAGAAAGGAGACCGAAAGCGGCACTTACCCACAGACCAATCTCCCTGACAAAGCGTCTGAAAGGTACTGGGGGAGAGATATAATCAGACAGCAAGTGGATGACTTTCTTCAGACGAGAAATTACCTAAAAAAAGACAGTACGTCTGTAGATTTCTACGAAAGTGAACTTTGTCTTAATCAAAAGGGAAGGCTGAGTGGATCGTTTATATCTGGACTGCTACAAAGCATCTGACAGTAAACAACATGGGAGGTTGATCAAAAAACTGGATCACCAGTCAAGGATAAGGCAAAGACTTCTTTAGTGGAGAAAGAATATCTTAGTGAAAGGGAACAAAGGAAGCATATCAAAGGAATGTTGTTGAATGTGTTTGACGACAGAGTGGCAGATGTAGGGTGTTTTGGTCGGGGTGGTGTGCGAAGCGAGAGAGGCAGGGAGAATAGTTTGTTTAAGAGAGGAGGTAGTGAAAGCTTTGCGGAAGATGAGATCCGGCAAGGCGGCGGGTTTGGATGGTATTGCAGTTGAATTTATTAAGAAAGGGGGTGACTGTGTTGTTGATTGGTTGGTAAGGTTATTCAATGTATGTATGGAACATGGTGAAGTGCCTGAGGATTGGCGAAATGCGAGCATAGTGCCATTGTACAATGGCAAAGAGGATAAAGATGAGTGTTCAAACTACAGAGGCATAAGTTTGTTGAGTATTCCTGGGAAAATATATGGGAGAGTATTGATTGAGAGGGTGAAGGCATGTACAGAACATCAGATTAGGGAAGAGCAGCGTGTTTCAGAATTGGTAGAGGATGTGTGGATCAGGTGTTTGCTTTGAAGAATGTGTGAAAAATACGTAGAAAAAACAGATGGATTTGCATGTAGCATTTATGGATCTGAAGAAGGCATATGATAGGGATGAGAGAGATACTTTGTGGAAGGTGTTAAGAGTATATGGTGTGGGAGGTAAGGTGCTAGAAGCAGTGAAAAGTTTATACCAAGGCATGTGTACAAGTAGGTAGAGAGGAGAGTGACTGGTTCCCAGTGAAGGTTGGTCTGCAGCAGGGGTGTGTGATGTCCCTGTGGTTGTTTAATTTACGGATGGGGTGGTTAGGGAGGTAAATGCAAGTTTTGGAAAGAGGGGCAAACATGCAGTCTGTTGGGAATGAGAGGGCTTGGGAAGTGAGTAAGTTGTTGTTCGCTGATGATACAGCACTGGTGGCTGATTCGAGGGAGAAACTGCATAAGTTGGTGACTGAGTTTGGAAAAGTGTGTGAAAGGAGAAAGTTGAGAGTGAATGTGAATAAGAGCAAGGTTATCAGGTTTAGTATGGTTGAGGGACAGGTTAACTGGGACGTAAGTTTGAATGGAGAATGTCCGTATTCATATACCTCCGCGTTGTACAGTTAGGTTCGGTAAAATGCTATCTGCTGGCTATGTGCGCCTGTTGGGAAATGACCGGTGTAGACCCCGTTGCACACCAACGTGAGACGAAGGGTATTCGAGTGCATAGTATTCTAATAGTTATTTCCTATTAGCCAGGCCCATAGCCTAGCGGTTAGCATTCCTGCCTCTTATACAAGGGTCCCGGGTTCGATCCTGGCTGTTGGAGGTTTGTATGATATATATATATATATATATATATATATATATATATATGTGTGTGTGTGTGTGTATTGGAGGTTCGTGTGCTCTATGAAGGTGCGCGTTCCTATGCACTTTGTTCGTGTGTGTATATATATATATATATTCTTTCTTTCTTTCAAACTATTCGCCATTTCCCGTGTTAGCGAGGTAGCGTTAAGAGCAGAGGACTGGACCGTTAAGGGAATATCCTCACCTGGCCCCCTTCTCTGTTCCTTCTTTTGGAAAATTGGAAAAAATGAGAGGGGAGGATTTCCAGCCACCCGCTCCCTCCCCTTTTAGTCGCCTTCTACGACAAGCAAGGAATACATGGGAAGTATTCTTTCTCCCCTATCCCCAGGGATAAATAATAATAATAATAATAATAATAATAATAATAATAATAAGAATTATATTATTATTATTATTATCATTATTATTATCATTATCATAATTATTATTATTATTATTATTATTATTATTTTGCTTTGTCGCTGTCTCCCGCGTTTGCGAGGTAGCGCAAGGAAACAGACGAAAGAAATGGCCCAACCCACCCCCATACACATGTATATACACACACGTCCACACACGCAAATATACATACCTATACATCTCAATGTACACATATATATACACACACAGACACATAAATATATACCCATGCACACAATTCACACTGTCTGCCTTTATTCATTCCCATCGCCACCTAGCCACACATGGAATAACATCCCCCTCCCCCCTCGTGTTTGCGGGGTAGCGCTAGGAAAAGACAACAAAGGCCTCATTAGGTACAGTAGGGTTGAGGGTCAAGTCAATTGGGAGGTAAGTTTGAATGGAGAAAAACTGGAGGAAGTAAAGTGTTTTAGATACCTGGGAGTGGATCTGACAGCGGATGGAACCATGGAAGCGGAAGTGGATCATAGGGTGGGGGAGAGGGCGAAAATCCTGGTAGCCTTGAAGAATGTGTGGAAGTCGAGAACATTATCTCGGAAGGCAAAAATGGGTATGTTTGAAGGAATAGTGGTTCCAACAATGTTGTATGGTTGCGAGGCGTGGGCTGTGGATAGAGTTGTGCGCAGGAGGATGGATGTGCTGGAAATGAGATGTTTGAGGACAATGTGTGGTGTGAGGTGGTTTGATCGAGTAAGTAATGTAAGAGAAGAGCGTGGTTGAGAGAGCAGAAGAGGGTGTTTTGAAATGGTTTGGACACATGGAGAGAATGAGTGAGGAAAGATTGACCAAGAGGATATATGTGTCGGAGGTGGAGGGAACGAGGAGAAGTGGGAGACCAAACTGGAGGTGCAAAGATGGAGTGAAAAAGATTTTGAGTGATCGGGGCCTGAACATGCAGGAGGGTGAAAGGAGGGCAAGGAATAGAGTGAATTGGATCGATGTGGTATACCGGAGTCGACGTGCTGTCAGTGGATTGAATCAAGGCATGTGAAGCGTCTGGGGTAAACCATGGAAAGCTGTGTAGGTATGTATATTTGCGTGTGTGGACGTATGTATATACATGTGTATGGGGGGGGTTGGGCCATTTCTTTCGTCTGTTTCCTTGCGCTACCTCGCAAACGCGGGAGACAGCGACAAAGTATAAAAAAAAAAATATATATATATATATATTATCCCTGGGGATAGGGAATTAAGAATACTTCCCACGTATTCCCTGCGTGTCGTAGAAGGCGACTAAAAGGGGAGGGAGCGGGGGGCTGGAAATCCTCCCCTCTCGTTTTTTTTTTTTTTTTAATTTTCCAAAAGAAGGAACAGAGGGGGCCAGGTGAGGATATTCCAAAAAAGGCCCAGTCCTCTGTTCTTAACGCTACCTCGCTAATGCGGGAAATGGCGAATAGTTTAAAAGAAAAGAAAGATATATATATATATATATACGAATAAAGTGTATATGAACGCGCACCTTCATAGAACATACAAAGCTCCATCAGCCAGGATCGAACCTGGGACCCCTTGTGCAAGAGGCAGGCATGCTAACCGCTAGGCTAAGGGACTGTCTAATAGGAAATAACTATTCGAAATACTAAGTACTCGAATACCCTTCGTCTCACTATGGTGAGCAACGGGGTCTATCGGTTGTTTCCGAACAGAACACATAGCCAGCTGAGAGCGTTTTACCGAACCTGACTGTACAACGCGGAGTTATATGAATACGAATATATATATACGTATACATATATGTGTGTGTGTGTGTGTACGTTGAAATGTATAGTTATGCATATGTGCGTGTGTGGACGTGTATGTATATACATGTGTATGAGGGTGGGTTGGGCCATTCTTTCGTCTGTTTCCTTGCGCTACCTCGCTAACGCGGGAGACAGTGACAAAGTTTTTTTTTGTTTTTTTTTTGTCGCTGTCTCCCGCGTTTGCGAGGTAGCGCATGGAAACAGACGAAAGAAATGGCCCAACCCACCCCCATACACATGTATATACATACGTCCACACACGCAAATATACATACCTAAACAGCTTTCCATGGTTTACCCCAGACGCTTCACATGCCTTGATTCAATCCACTGACAGCACGTCAACCCCGGTATACCACATCGCTCCAATTCACTCTATTCCTTGCCCTCCTTTCACCCTCCTGCATGTTCAGGCCCCGATCACACAAAATCTTTTTCACTCCATCTTTCCACCTCCAATTTGGTCTCCCTCTTCTCCTCGTTCCCTCCACCTCCGACACATATATCCTCTTGGTCAATCTTTCCTCACTCATTCTCTCCATGTGCCCAAAACATTTCAAAACACCCTCTTCTGCTCTCTCAACCACACTCTTTTTATTTCCACACATCTCTCTTACCCTTACGTTACTTACTCGATCAAACCACCTCACACCACACATTATCCTCAAACATCTCATTTCCAGCACATCCATCCTCCTGCGCACAACTCTATCCATAGCCCACGCCTCGCAACCATACAACATTGTTGGAACCACTATTCCTTCAAACATACCCATTTTTGCTTTCCGAGATAATGTTCTCGACTTCCACACATTCTTCAAGGCTCCCAGAATTTTCGCCCCCTCCCCCACCCTATGGGGGAGGGGGCGAAAATTCTGGGAGCCTTGAAGAATGTGTGGAAGTCGAGAACATTATCTCGGAAAGCAAAAAAGTATGACATGAAAAAAAATTGCAAAATAATGTATATATATATATATATATATATATATATATATATATATATATATATATATATAGATAGATAGATAGATAGATAGATAGATCGAGATGCTCTGTGGAAGGTATTAAGAATATATGGTGTGGGAGGAAAGTTGTTAGAAGCAGTGAAGAGTTTTTATCGAGGATGTAAGGCATGTGTACGTGTAGGAAGAGAGGAAAGTGATTGGTTCTCAGTGAATGTAGGTTTGCGGCAGGGGTGTGTGATGTCTCCATGGTTGTTTAATTTGTTTATGGATGGGGTTGTTAGGGAGGTAAATGCAAGAGTTTTGGAAAGAGGGGCAAGTATGAAGTCTGTTGGGGATGAGAGAGCTTGGGAAGTGAGTCAGTTGTTGTTCGCTGATGATACAGCGCTGGTGGCTGATTCATGTGAGAAACTGCAGAAGCTGGTGACTGAGTTTGGTAAAGTGTGTGGAAGAAGAAAGTTAAGAGTAAATGTGAATAAGAGCAAGGTTATTAGGTACAGTAGGGTTGAGGGTCAAGTCAATTGGGAGGTGAGTTTGAATGGAGAAAAACTGGAGGAAGTGAAGTGTTTTAGATATCTGGGAGTGGATCTGGCAGCGGATGGAACCATGGAAGCGGAAGTGGATCATAGGGTGGGGGAGGGGGCGAAAATTCTGGGGGCCTTGAAGAATGTGTGGAAGTCGAGAACATTATCTCGGAAAGCAAAAATGGGTATGTTTGAAGGAATAGTGGTTCCAAAAATGTTGTATGGTTGCGAGGCGTGGGCTATGGATAGAGTTGTGCGCAGAAAGATAGATGTGCTGGAAATGAGATGTTTGAGGACAATGTGTGGTGTGAGGTGGTTTGATCGAGTGAGTAACGTTAGGGTAAGATAGATGTGTGGAAATAAAAAGAACGTGGTTGAGAGAGCAGAAGAGGGTGTTTTGAAGTGGTTTGGGCACATGGAGAGAATGAGTGAGGAAAGATTGACCAAGAGGATATATGTGTCGGAGGTGGAGGGAACGAGGAGAAGAGGGAGACCAAATTGGAGGTGGAAAGATGGAGTGAAAAAGATTTTGTGTGATCGGGGCCTGAACATGCAGGAGGGTGAAAGGAGGGCAAGGAATAGAGTGAATTGGAGCGATGTGGTATACCGGGGTTGACGTGCTGTCAGTGGATTGAATCAAGGCATGTGAAGCGTCTGGGGTAAACCATGGAAAGCTGTGTAGGTATGTATATTTGCGTGTGTGGACGTATGTATATACATGTGTATGGGGGGGTTTGGGCCATTTCTTTCGTCTGTTTCCTTGCGCTACCTCGCAAGCGCGGGAGACAGCGACAAAGTATAATAATAATAAATATATATTGTTACGAACTTGCGTGTTCGTTGTGTCTATGTTGTGGAAATTTGTATGTTACAGGTAAGCCACGTAGTGACCTGGGAGTCACGCCGCCTGGGATTTCACACCCCCACGCATCGGCCCGCTAACCATTCCTCAGGTTGCGTTGTCAAGTGACCCGGGGTCAGCCACGAGGTCATGCCAGGGAAAGGTCGCCCCTTCATCCTTCTTGCGTCGTCAGAGATG
The DNA here is from genome assembly GCF_036320965.1 of Panulirus ornatus. Lineage (NCBI taxonomy): Eukaryota > Metazoa > Arthropoda > Malacostraca > Decapoda > Palinuridae > Panulirus > Panulirus ornatus. The sequence continues at coordinate 41,348,739 of NC_092269.1, forward strand.
CAGGGCTGGGCCTTAAGCGGTATGAGGACCGGACCTTAGGCCTTCAGCCAACCACAGTCGGAATGAGGGCCTGACAATCAGTCTTTTGACCAATCAAGAATAATCTTTTGTGGTCATTCCCCCCGATTCTAGTCGAATGAGGCTGGCCGCTCCCGGCTGGCTTCCACTCCAATATAAGTCCCTGAAGACTGCTTGGCCGTGATTTCTTCAGTCATCACGCGCCCGGCAGGTAATGTAGGTTTTCCTTGTCTCAAACCCCGTAGCCACTGTGGCCCACTGCGACCATTATGTCTTGTAACTTTTCACAGAATTGCCCGCCGATTAAGAGTATCTTGTATCATGTTTCTACACTCAAATTGCTGTAAAGGAAAGAGATCTCCTGGCTTGAAATCCTACCTGGAATGTGGAATGTATGTCTTAAATATTTGTTCCCGATTAATGTGCTCTTGTTATCTTGTACTCTTCATTTCTTGTTATACAAGTAGTTTTAATACTGATGTTTAATTTCATTCCTTGACTTTAAGATAGCGTTATCCAGTGTGCGTAAACAAAATAAGACTGGCGTCCCTCAGGATCGTAACAATATATATACATAGCTCACGGAACAGACGAAAAACGTCCTATTGTTGACACGCACCTCTAGCCGTCAAGTACAATACACCAAATCCAGAGGTCTCTATCAACAGCCACACCCCACACATCTTTACGTGTTTTTTTCAGCTATTCCGGCTACTCATTCATCAGGTTTGTTTGCAACTATATTTGGTACCATATCTGTTGCTCTCTTTTGAACTTTGTTTTTCAGCTCTTTGTTATTCTTTGTGTGGTGGCCAAATTGGAGAAGCATTTTTAGTGCATGCTCACGTTTTTGTGAGTACATATTTCTGTGTATTGATATGTATCTGTGTACTTTAGCGCATATTTGTATGTAGTGCATGTGTGTGTGTATGTGTGTGATATACTTTCGCCCTTCTAGTGGCGGACAGGAGCACTAGCTCTTGAAATATCTACTAATCAAAAGTTTCTTCTACAGAGAAAAGGTATCCCAGCCACAATACGGTGAGATGCCCGCACTACGGTGATACCAGATGAGGAGGATAACGTATGCTAGCCATGGTATGGTTGCTTCACTCTCACATGACCTTCACAATTGTCACTTGTTTTCTTGTCCTCGGCTTGCATAGCTTTTAGCGGGAATCATATATTCTATAGCTTTGTGATGGAGATTAAATCTATCATGACTTAATTGTAATAGAGTGAGGGCAATGTATCGTACAATAATGAGGATCTGGGAATGAGCAGACGAAATGCAAGTGCGGCAGTCATGATTTACATACGAGATTAGTTGATATCAAAGATCCTTATGAATTCACATTCATAAAACTGAAAAATGTAACTTTTCTGCAAATTTGCTCACCACAAGACATGAGCTGTCATTACAACCTAAATATCTAGGTTACAATCATAGTAAGTAGATAATTAAGATTGCAATTACCGTGGTGATTGGATAATTATAACTACGACTGCAATTATCATGGTGATTGGATAATTCCCATGGTGAAACTGATAATTTTTCTTGATCTAAGAAAATGAAAATATGAAGCATGTAGAGCGGATTAATCTCTCCAAAAAATTTGATCTTATTTGAAAACTGAACAGTTTTCAAAATGTTTGAACTGATTGTTACACAGGGTTTCCTAACATCAATTATTAATCTAAATAGTTGAAACTACTTATATGTAATTCTATATTTTGGATTTCTTTAAAAAATTGTCAATACAGCTACTGTTTGGTGTAAGCTTTCTCCAATAATTTTGTTTTCCATCGTCATTATACAATTCAAATCTGACTCCGACAACCCTATATCCTTAGCATTCAGTTGGTACAAGTTTTATGGTAATATTGCAGGATCCACACCTAGGAGCAGATCTCCTCTCCAGGTAACCATGATTCAATATATAGCTAACCCTCAGTCGACAAAGGTTTCGAAATGAGGGTATTTTGCCATTTATTTCTAACACAATTCTTTATTCTGCCCATATATACAGATCACAGATTGCTAAATATAGCTGTTTGTGGCCTTATATCTGCTTAATTATTGTTGGTTGATACAATGTCCAAGATACCAACAGAATTCTACTTCTGTGCTTCGAGTGGATTCTTTCAATCGTGTTGGAGTGGGATACAGTGGAACACTGATACTTATTGCAGCGTGAATAATTTAGAGTTCCGTCTGAGGTATGGAAGGTTCTGACAAATCTTTCTTTCCTAACAAGAGCAAAACCTACACTTCATCAGATTTTGAGCTTTTGGTAAAACCGGATTCTGTTGGTATGAAGACTATCATGCTGAAGATATCCACTTTACGCTGTTACACATGAATGTTCCTATTCATTATCATCCAATGATGGCAAAGTTTATGGCATTATATTTCTATTCTTACATAAAAAGGACCATAAATCTTTGGATTCTGATGAAATATCTGTCCTTTCAGCCGCAAAAACATACACGTAGGGTTGGATGGTATACGTTCAAGTTTATAGAGTTCCTTGAAGCTGTTCTTCGCACCTTAAATTCAATGTGAGCTCGCCAAAAAGTATATATTCTAATACTAAGATCATGGAGAACGTTAGCCACTCTCAAGATGTGACCAGTGGCCGACGAATATATTTGGCAGCCGTAATTCATTTCGTCTTATATAGTGAATAATAGTATGTTTGGAAATGTGGAGTAGTTTCAGTCATGAAAGCCTGTCATGTGTGAAATATAACAAATGAAAGAGCGGGTGGTTCGTGGTCGAGATGGGTTGGAACAGGTGTTCGTGTACTATCGTAGGATGTACTAAAAGTGAAGAGTCATTTGAAGAAAGGATAGATGGGAGTGGAGGATTGGAGTGTAGTACTGACAGGCGGTGGAACGCTAGAATAAGAGACTACGACAGAGTTAAGGAAGAGGAAGTTCACAGTGAATACTAACTAAAGGAAGGATATGTTGATATTTTAGAAGGGTCGTCAGAAACGAGTAGAGGGTTGCATAATAATCATATTTTGATTAGTGACTGAACGAACAGTAAGATATATGAGAGTTTACAAAGAAAGCAGCAAGTTTTTTTTTTTTTTTTTTTAAGTAAAGCATGATGTAAGAACGCAAGTAATGCAATATGTACTGCACAGTACAGTTCGGTCTGCTTAAGGTCAGCTGCAAGAGTTTACCGAGGATCTACTGCAATAACTGACTGACGGGAGGAATGCTTACCGTGAGATGGCTTGGTAGAGTCCTGGATGAAGAAAAATATTATGAAGTTGAGGATGTGATGAAAGGTGTGAAAGGAAGAAGTTGAAGCTGTTAATGTATGTTTGTTGTAATAAGCAGGGGAAAAGTGGCTAAATAAGGAGAAGAGGAAGCAAGAGACGGTGATGGAAGGACAGAGTAAAAGTGTTAGGGTGAGAGAGTGAACCTAGGTTCGGAGGGGTGGATAAAGGTTTGCAAGGATAGCCTTGCGTGAATGAAAGCAAGGCTTGACTATGTAAGTCTGGAGGAGAGCAAGGATAGGCTACGTGACGGGGTCAACCTGGATCTGTGTGAAGATAGGCTAAGTAAGGTGGACCCCACCGCTGGACAATGGGAGATGATGTACTTGATAATGATACAATGAATGCCTGATGACAGCACGCTGGGCAAGCGAGCGGATCGCCACGTCCAACCGCGTTCATGTGGATGGTTTGGCAAACTACTGACGTCATACCCTAATAACTTCGTGCAATATATAAAGATTCAAATACAGAAGTGTTTCAGATATCTGGGGTGGACTTAGCAGCGAATGGAACCATGGAGGCGGAAGTGAGTCACAGGGTGGGGAAGGGGCGAATGTTCTGGGAGCAATGAACAATGTGTGGAAGGAGAGAACGTTATCTGGGAGAGTAAAAACGGATATGTTTGAAGGAATAATAGTTCCAACAATGTTATATGGTGGGCTATAAACAGGATTGTAAGAAGGATGGTGGATATGTTGGAAATGGAATGTTTGAGGCGAATATGTGGTGCAAGGTGGTTTGATCGAGTAAGTAATGTAAGGGTAAGAGAGATATGTGGAAATAAAAAGAGTGTGGTTGCGAAAGCAGAAGAGGGTGTGTTCAAATGGTTTGGGCATATGGAGAGAATGAGTGAGGAAAGATTGACAAAGAGGATACATGTGTCGGAGGTGGAGGGAACAAGAAGAAGCGGGAGACCAAATTCGAAGGTGGAAGGATGGAGTGAAAAAGGTTTGAGCGATCAGGGCCTGAGCATACAGGAGGGTGAGGCGTGCAAAGCATAGAGTGAATTGGAACGATGTGGTATACTGGGGTCGACGTACTATCAATGGACTGAACCAGGCTAGAGTGAATTGGAACGATGTGGTATACCGGGGTCGATGTGCTGTCAGTGAACTGAACCAGGCATGTGAAGCGTCTGGGGTAAACCATGGAAAGTTTTGTGGGGCCTGGATGTGCAAAGGGAGCTGTGATTTCGGTGTATTACACATGACAGTTAGAGACTGAGACGAAAGTGGCCTTTGTTGTCTTTTCCTAGTGCTACCTCGCATGCACGCGGGGGTGCCATTTCATGTGTGGTGGGGTGGCGACGAGAATGGATGAAGGCAGCATGTATGAATATGTACATATGTATACATGTATATATCTGTGTACGTATATGTATGTATAGGTTGAAATGAATAGGTATGTATATATGCGTGTGTAGGTGTTTATGTTTGCACATGTGTATGTGGGTGGGCTAGGCCATTCTTTCGTCTGTTTCCTTGCGCTACCTCGCTATATATACAAATATATATATATATATATATATATATATATATATATATATATATATATATATATATATATATATATAAATATATATATATATATATATATATATATATATATATATATATATATATATATATATATTTTGCTATGTCGCTGTCTCCCGCGTTTGCGAGGTAGCGCAAGGAAACAGACGAAAGAAATGGCCCAACCCACCCCCATACACTTGTATATACATACGTCCACACACGCAAATATACATACCTACACAGCTTTCCATGGTTTACCCCAGACGCTTCACATGCCTTGATTCAATCCACTGACAGCCCGTCAACCCCGGTATACCACATCGCTCCAATTCACTCTATTCCTTGCCCTCCTTTCACCCTCCTGCATGTTCAGGCCCCGATCACACAAAATCTTTTTCACTCCATCTTTCCACCTCCAATTTGGTCTCCCTCTTCTCCTCGTTCCCTCCACCTCCGACACATATATCGTCTTGGTCAATCTTTCCTCACTCATTCTCTCCATGTGACCAAACCATTTCAAAACACCCTCTTCTGCTCTCTCAACCACGCTCTTTTTATTTCCACACATCTCTCTTACCCTTACGTTACTTACTCGATCAAACCACCTCACACCACACATTGTCCTCAAACATCTCATTTGCAGCACATCCATCCTCCTGCGCACAACTCTATCCATAGTCCACGCCTCGCAACCATACAACATTGTTGGAACCACTATTCCTTCAAACATACCCATTTTTGCTTTCCGAGATAATGTTCTCGACTTCCACACATTCTTCAAGGCTCCCAGAATTTTCGCCCCCTCCCCCACCCTATGATCCACTTCCGCTTCCATGTTTCCATCCGCTGCCAGATCCACTCCCAGATATCTAAAACACTTCACTTCCTCCAGTTTTTCTCCATTCAAACTCACCTCCCAATTGACTTGACCCTCAACCCTACTGTACCTAATAACCTTGCTCTTATTCACATTTACTCTTAACTTAACACACTTTACCAAACTCAGTCACCAGCTTCTGCAGTTTCTCACATGAATCAGCCACCAGCGCTGTATCATCAGCGAACAACAACTGACTCACTTCCCCATCTCTCTCATCCCCAACAGACTTCATACTTGCCCCTCTTTCAAAAACTCTTGCATTCACCTCCCTAACAACCCCATCCATAAACAAATTAAACAACCATGGAGACATCACACACCCCTGCCGCAAACCTACATTCACTGAGAACCAATCACTTTCCTCTCTTCCTACACGTACACATGCCTTACAACCTCGATAAAAACTTTTCACTGCTTCTAACAACTTGCCTCCCACACCATATATTCTTAATACCTTCCACAGAGCATCTCTATCAACTCTATCATATGCCTTCTCCAGATCCATAAATGCTACATACAAATACATTTGCTTTTCTAAGTATTTCTCACATACATTCTTCAAAGCAAACACCTGATCCACACATCCTCTAGTGTTGGGTGATTTGAATGCAAAGGTGAGTAATGTGGCAGTTGAGGGAATAATTGGTATACATGGGGTGTTCAGTGTTGTAAATGGAAATGGTGAAGTGCTTGTAGATTTATGTGCGGATAAAGGACTGATGATTGCGAATACCTGGTTTAAAAAGCGAGATATACATAAGTATACTTATGTAAGTAGGAGAGATGGCCAGAGAGCGTTATTGGATTACGTGTTAATTGACAGGCGCGCGAAAGAGACTTTTGGATGTTAATGTGCTGAGAGGTGCAACTGGAGGGATGTCTGATCATTATCTTGTGGAGGCTACGGTGAAGATTTGTATGGGTTTCCAGAAGAGAAGAGTGAATGTTGGGGTGAAGAGGGTGGTGAGAGTAAGTGAGCTTGGGAAGGAGACTTGTGTGAGGAAGTACCAGGAGAGACTGAGTACAGAATGGAAAAAGGTGAGAACAATGGAAGTAAGGGGAGTGGGGGAGGAATGGGATGTATTTAGGGAATCAGTGATGGATTGCGCAAAAGATGCTTGTGGCATGAGAAGAGTGGGAGGTGGGTTGATTAGAAAGGGTAGTGAGTGTTGGGATGAAGAAGTAAGAGCATTAGTGAAAGAGAAGAGAGAGGCATTTGGACGATTTTTGCAGGGAAAAAATGAAATTGAGTGGGAGACGTATAAAAGAAAGAGACAGGAGGTCAAGAGAAAGGTGCAAGAGGTGAAAAAAAGGGCAAATGAGAGTTGGGGTGAGAGAGTATCATTAAATTCTAGGGAGAATAAAAAGATGTTCTGGAAGGAGGTAAATAAAGTGCGTAAGACAAGGGAGCAAATGGGAACTTCAGTGAAGGGCGCAAATGGGGAGGTGATAACAAGTAGTGGTGATGTGAGAAGGAGATGGAGTGAGTATTTTGAAGGTTTGTTGAATGTGTTTGATGATAGAGTGGCAGATATAGGGTGTTTTGGTCGAGGTGGTGTGCAAAGTGCGAGGGTTAGGGAAAATGATTTGGTAAACAGAGAAGAGGTAGTAAAAGCTTTGCGGAAGATGAAAGCCGGCAAGGCAGCAGGTTTGGATGGTATTGCAGTGGAATTTATTAAAAAAGGGGGTGACTGTATTGTTGACTGGTTGGTAAGGTTATTTAATGTATGTATGACTCATGGTGAGGTGCCTGAGGATTGGCGGAATGCGTGCATAGTGCCATTATACAAAGGCAAAGGGGATAAGAGTGAGTGCTCAAATTACAGAGGTATAAGTTTGTTGAGTATTCCTGGCAAATTATATGGGAGGGTATTGATTGAGAGGGTGAAGGCATGTACAGAGCATCAGATTGGGGAAGAGCAGTGTGGTTTCAGAAGTGGTAGAGGATGTGTGGATCAGGTGTTTGCTTTGAAGAATGTATGTGAGAAATACTTAGAAAAGCAAATGGATTTGTATGTAGCATTTATGGATCTGGAGAAGGCATATGATAGAGTTGATAGAGATGCTCTGTGGAAGGTATTAAGAATATATGGTGTGGGAGGCAAGTTGTTAGAAGCAGTGAAAAGTTTTTATCGAGGATGTAAGGCATGTGTACGTGTAGGAAGAGAGGAAAGTGATTGGTTCTCAGTGAATGTAGGTTTGCGGCAGGGGTGTGTGATGTCTCCATGGATGTTTAATTTGTTTATGGATGGGGTTGTTAGGGAGGTAAATGCAAGAGTCTTGGAAAGAGGGGCAAGTATGAAGTCTGTTGGGGATGAGAGAGCTTGGGAAGTGAGTCAGTTGTTGTTCGCTGATGATACAGCGCTGGTGGCGGATTCATGTGAGAAACTGCAGAAGCTGGTGACTGAGTTTGGTAAAGTGTGTGAAGAAGAAAGTTAAGAGTAAATGTGAATAAGAGCAAGGTTATTAGGTACAGTAGGGTTGAGGGTCAAGTCAATTGGGAGGCAAGTTTGAATGGAGAAAAACTGGAGGAAGTAAAGTGTTTTAGATATTTGGGAGTGGATCTGGCAGTAGATGGAACCATGGAAGCGGAAGTGAATCATAGGGTGGGGGAGGGGGCGAAAATCCTGGGAGCCTTGAAGAATGTTTGGAAGTCGAGAACATTATCTCGGAAAGCAAAAATGGGTATGTTTGAAGGAATAGTGGTTCCAACAATGTTGTACGGTTGCGAGGCGTGGGCTATGGATAGAGTTGTGCGCAGGAGGATGGATGTGCTGCAAATGAGATGTTTGAGGACAATGTGTGGTGTGAGGTGGTTTGATCGAGTAAGTAATGTAAGGGTAAGAGAGATGTGTGGAAATAAAAAGAGCGTGGTTGAGAGAGCAGAAGAGGGTGTTTTGAAATGGTTTGGGCACATGGAGAGAATGAGTGAGGAAAGATTGACCAAGAGGATATATGTGTCGGAGGTGGAGGGAATGAGGAAAAGTGGGAGACCAAATTGGAGGTGCAAAGATGGAGTGAAAAAGATTTTGAGTGATCGGGGCCTGAACATGCAGGAGGGTGAAAGGCGGGCAAGGAATACAGTGAATTGGATCGATGTGGTATACTGGGGTTGACGTGCTGTCAGTGGATTGAATCAGGGCATGTGAAGCGTCTGGGGTAAACCATGGAAAGTTGTGTGGGGCCTGGATGTGGAACGGGAGCTGTGGTTTCGGGCATTATTGCATGACAGGTAGAGACTGAGTGTGAACGAATGGGACCTTTGTTGTCTTTTCCTAGCGCTACCTCGCACACGATGGGGGAGGGGGATGGTATTCCATGTGTGGCGGGGTGGCGATGGGAATGAATAAAGGCAGACAGTGTGAATTGTGTGCATGGGTATATATGTATGTGTCTGTTTGTGTATATGTATGTGTACATTGAGATGTATAGGTATGTATATTTGCGTGTGTGGACGTGTATGTATATACATGTGTATGGGGGTGGGTTGGGCCATTTCTTTCGTCTGTTTCCTTGCGCTACCTCGCAAACGCGGGAGACAGCGACAAAGCAAAATGAATAAATAAATAGATAAATATATATATATATATATATATATATATATATATATATATATATATATATATATATATATATATATATATATATATATATATATATTCTTTTTCTTTCAAACTATTCGCCATTTCCTGCGTTAGCGAGGTAGCGTTAAGAACAGAGGACTGGGCCTTTGAGGGAATATCCTCACCTGGCCCCCTTCTCTGTTCCTTCTTTTGAAAAATTAAAAAAAAAGAAATGATGAGAGGGGAGGATTTCCAGCCCCCCGCTCCCTCCCCTTTTAGTCGCCTTCTACGACACGCAGGGAACACGTGGGAAGTATTCTTTCTCCCCTATCCCCAGGGATAATATATATATATATATATATATATATATATATATATATATATATATATATATATATATATATATATATATATATATATATATATATATATATCCCTGGGGATAGGGGAGAATGAATACTTCCAACGCATTCCTCACGTGTCGTAGAAGGCGACTAAAGGGGATGGGAGCGGGGGGCCAGAAACCCTCCCCTCCTTGTATTTTAACTTTCTAAAAAGGGAAACAGAAGAAGGAGTCGAGCGGGGATTGCTCATCCTCCTCGAAGGCTCAGACTGGGGTGTCTAAATGAGTGTGTATGTAACCAAGATGAGAAAAAAGGAGAGATAGGTAGTATGTTTGAGGAAAGGAACCTGGATGTTTTGGCTCTGAGTGAAACGAAGCTCAAGGATAAAGGGGAAGAGTGGTTTGGGAATGTCTTGGGACTAAAGTCAGGGGTTAATGAGAGGACAAGAGCAAGGGAAGGAGTAGCACTACTCCTGAAACAGGAGTTGTGGGAGTATGTGATAGAGTGTAAGAAAGTAAATTCTAGATTGATATGGGTAAAACTGAAAGTTGATGGAGAGAGATGGGTGATTATTGGTGCATATGCACCTGGGCATGAGAAGAAAGATCATGAGAGGCAAGTGTTTTGGGAGCAGCTGAATGAGTATGTTAATAGTTTTGATGCACAAGACCGGGTTATAGTGATGGGTGATTTGAATGAAAAGGTGAGTAATGTGGCAGTTGAGGGAATAATTGGTATACATGGGGTATTCAGTGTTGTAAATGGAAATGATGAAGAGCTTCTAGATTAATGTGCTGAAAAAGGACTGGTGATTGGGAATACCTGGTTTAAAAAGCGAGATATACATAAGTATACGTATGTAAGTAGGAGAGATGTCCAGAGAGCGTTATTGGATTACGTGTTAATTGATAGGCGCGCGAAAGAGAGACTTTTGGATGTTAATGTGTTGAGAGGTGCAACTGGAGGGATGTCTGATCATTATCTTGTGGAGGCGAAGATGAAGATTTGTAGGGGTTTTCATAAAAGAAGAGAGAATGTTGGGGTGAAGAGAGTGGTGAGAGTAAGTGAGCTTGGGAAGGAGACTTGTGCGAGGAAGTACCAGGATAGAATGAGTACAGAATGGAAAAATGTGAGAACAAAGGAGGTAAGGGGACTGGGGGAGGAATGGGATGTATTCAGGGAAGCAATGATGGCTTGCGCAAAAGATGATTCTGGCATGAGAAGCGTGGGAGGTGGGTTGATTAGAAAGGGTAGTGAGTGGTGGGATGAAGAAGTAAGATTATTAGTGAAAGAGAAGAGAGAGGCATTTGGACGATTTTTGCAGGGAAAAAATGCAAATGAGTGGGAGATGTATAAAAGAAAGAGGCAGGGGGTCAAGAGGAAGGTGCAAGAGGTGAAAAAGAGGACAAATGAGAGTTGGGGTGAGAGAGTATCATTAAATTTTAGGGAGAATAAAAAGATGTTTTGGAGGGAGGTAAATAAAGTGCGTAAGACAAGGGAGCAAATGGTAACTTCAGTGAAGGGGGCTAATGGGGAGGTGATAACAAGTAATGGTGATATGAGAAGGAGATGGAGTGAGTATTTTGAAGGTTTGTTGAATGTGTTTGATGATAGAGTGGCAGATATAGGTTGTTTTGGTTGAGGTGGTGTGCAAAGTGAGAGGGTTAGGGGGAATGCTTTGGTAAATAGAGAAGAGGTAGTAAAAGCTTTGCGGAAGATGAGAGCCGGTAAGGCAGCGGGTTTGGATGGTATTGCAGTGGAATTTATTAAAAAAAAAAGGAGGTGACTGTATTGTTGACTGGTTTGTAAGGTTATCTAATGCATGTATGACTCATGGTGAGGTGCCTGAGGATTGGCGAAATGCTTGCATAGTGCCATTGTACACAGGGAAAGGGGATAAAGGTGAGTGCTCAACTTACAGAGGTATAAGTTTGTTGAGTATTCCTGGGAAATTATATGGGAGGGTATTGATTGACAGATCGTACTGTTGCTGAGCTAAGCGTAAGATTGCAAGCGATAGGAATGTATGAAAGCATTCAAGACCTAAAGGTTTAAATGAGGTCAAAAAGATTCGATTATTTGAAAGGCTTATTAATAAGAACATTGGCTCCAATGAAATATCAATAACAAAAAGTAATACATATCAAGAGATGAGGGTGTGCCGGATAAAATATTAGTCGTATGATCAAGTAATAACAAAGATCATATTTTTTCTTTTCAAGGACAGAAATCGAGTGCCGTAAGATGCAGAGGGTGCGGCTAACCTCTCCAAGACGGGGGGAGGGGAAAATCACAAGCAGACGTCTGGGGTAAGGGTCGGGAGGAGGCAGGGGGCCCAAGCAGACGGCTCCTGGGGAGGGTGGTTGGAGGTGGGTCGGGGTGTGAACCAGACATGCAGCCTCACCGTCACTGGTGGGAGCTGGGAGGACACCCCCAATCCACCCACCTCTCACTTGCCCAGATGGAAACAAAGACCCCGAGGGTTTAGGTTGCGGAAATACAATTTTTGGATCTGGTAAATGGTATGCGCTGACAATGAGGAAGAGCTCAACTCATGACATGAAATGTTAGTAATATATTGCTAACATTTCACTTCCCCGATTTCTTTAAACAGATTAACTGATGAAAGCTTAATAATGTAAAAGATCTATACACAGAAAGCAAAAGGTGATAAATCTCCATCAATGGTGGTTTGTTGCATTCAGACGATACGTACAGTCAAGGAATGAATTCCTTAATGCAATGACCCATGAATAACTGAAATTTCATTAAAGATAAAGCTTCAGGTACTTAGAATTAGGAAAAAGTCGGTCACAGGTACCACAAACTAAAAATACCTTTAGCATTGAAGCAAATGTAGAATGAAAGATAAGCATACGGTTTCCAGTCAGGTAGGCTACTAGAGAAAGTGCCGTTGTGGGAACAATGTTCTGTAGTGACCTAAGTCGACCTAAGGTGACTTACTACGTCTGGTAGTACGGTCACGCTGGTGCCGCCCCCAACATCACACCGCACGCAGCCTAGCCTCGGAAATACCTGCTCCCAATGTTTTCCTTGTGGATACCCTTAAAATTCTAAGCCTTTAACAGAAATCATGAAGTCAACTTTCACTAGTTTTATACGTTCGCAATTAAATTTTGCTGTAACACCGCCTGTACACCAAGAATTCCACGTGAAATCCAACGGCGATAAGTCTTGTAAAAACGTTTAAAGGGGATGTTCCCGCTTCCCGCCAATGTCCCACTCCCAGGCGTCAGCTGTCGGTGTCTCACGGTACGATCACCGCAGGCAACACCTACCTTATGGACTCGTACTACCTCACTCTACACATACATCATCTGTATAGTAACTTTACTAGAGACGAATGTTAATGAAGGAGAATGATGTAAGACACTCGGACTTTCTAGAAGATGGCAGTATCGTCCGGTACAACTGCATGGCATGAATGGACCGTTCAAGCTCCGATGCCATACGGAGTTCTCCAAATTTGAAAGCAGCATGTATGTGAACCAAGTGGAATGGACGTAATCCTAAACGTCTCTCGGAGAAACTTGATTACATCAAACTTATCAACATCGAATACATGTGATTTCTAAAATGGTCATATCTAGTCTGACTACCTGAAGCTAAGTTAACCCTCTTCCTAGCAGCACAATCAAATGGGAAAATGCCGCCCTATGTCTAGTCGTCAACAGCACAATCGACCTCTTGAGCACGACGGTAATAACTCCTTAGTACGACTGTACGATCATTGACAATGAGTCTGATTTTGTTGAATGATGATAAGACCTTTAACATGACCCTTGACTGTCAGGTCAGGGGTCACGCCATTATACATATGGGTCAACCCGTCATACTAAAGGAGTCACCAACCTGTAAACTATGATCCAGTCTTTCATTCTAGCAAACAAACTTTTCCCCAGTTCATATTTGATACCATTTCCTATCGCTTTTCTAAAAAAAAAAAAAAAATCGTAAACTATGTTCAATTTCACCTTTAAAATTCCGTTTGTCCATTCCGTAAATCTTTCACAGTCTACTATTCTGAACCTCAAAAGCCACTTGTCACTTTCCCCTCCCTTACCATTTGTTGTTCCCAAATCACTAGCAAAACATCTGTATCGACTAAGTCCATTGCATAACGTGGTACACTCGTTGTACTCAACAATACAGTACAACGAAAACTTGTATACAGATATTCTTATTCTTAATCCTTCCCAAATTATCTGCGTCTTTTATGATGAATTACGACTGTCCTCATATTGTCATGGACAGAGTAAAGCCTTGCTCAGACCAAGTACAAAATGCCTGTACTTCCTGACAATAATCAACCATCAGCCTATCCTAACAGCTCTCCCCCAAATCCTCCCATTATATCTTAAAGATTTTGAAAACACTGAAAAAATAAAACCCTTCCTCCCTAAACATTATGTACTGAAGCAGATAACACAAGTGATTGCCGGAAGTCTTTGCACCAACCAATCATTCCAAACGCTACATGACAGAGTTTCACGAGGTGTTCTTGCAACTCTGGTAATTTCTAGACACATGCAGGACGCCGTCTGGTCGTCCAGAATTTCTATTTTAACCAACAATTCGTGATCGGATTCCTTGGTAACTCTATAAGGAAGGATGAGTGAACAACAGACGTGCTAAGGACGTACACCATCGTCTTCGATATCACAAAAGATGGGGGAAACTGCTATATACATCTCGTAATATCATCAGGGGTGCAATGAGGGTGAGTCATTTTGTAATCTCCCAAACTGAAAGCTGACATGACATTAGGATAGTGAGCTTCTCTATACATTTTCATTCGTGATTATGCTATATTAATTGTCTGAAACCACGAGAATCACTCGTAAAAGAATCACGTAAAGTTATGATACCTTGTATTAGATCAAAATGAACATCTGCATCAAACTGATGGAAAACTGCTCAGTTGGTCTTCACTCAAAATCATACGCATGTAATTACTAGTAGGTGTCGCTTCCTGCCTGATGTTGATCTTGTCATCAGAAAGTAGGTTCGGACATACTTTTTTCACTCTATTTGTCCACGAGATATTCTACCGTAGACCGGGGGAGGAGGAGGAGACAAACCAAGCAACACCCTCCCGGGAGAGATTTTGTCTTGTATCTCAACTCCAGTAAAATGCTTTCAAAATTTGGGTCTACGTCTTTGCTTACTGTTATCAAATAATATATATATATATATATATATATATATATATATATATATATATATATATATATATATATATATATATATATATATATTATATATATATATATATATATATATATATATATATATATATATATATATATATATATATATATATATATATAGTCGCCTTCTACGACACGCAGGGAATACGTGGGAAGTATTCTTAATCCCCTATCCCCAGGGATAAAATCCCCATGGATATATCCATATACACACACACACACATATATATATATATATATATATATATATATATATATATATACATACATATTTTTATTTTGCTTTGTCGCTGTCTCCCGCGTTTGCGAGGTAGCGCAAGGAAACAGACGAAAGAAATGGCCCAACCCACCCCCATACACATTGTATATACATACACGTCCACACACGCAGATATACACACCTATATATCTCAATGTACACATATATATACACACACAGACACATACATATATACCCATGCACACAATTCACACTGTCTGCCTTTATTCATTCCCATCGCCACCCCGCCACACATGGAATAACAACCCCCTCCCCCCTCACGTGTGCAAGGTAGGGCTAGGAAAAGACAACAAAGGCCCCATTCGTTCACACTCAGTCTCTACCTGTCATGTAATAATGCACCGAAACCACAGCTCCCTTTCCACATCCAGGCCCCACAGAACTTTCCATGGTTTACCCCAGACGCTTCACGTGCCCTGGTTCAATCCATTGATAGCACGTCGACCCCGGTTTACCACATCGTTCCAATTCACTCTATTCCTTGCACGCCTTTCACCCTCTGCATGTTCAGGCCCCGATCACTCAAAATCTTTTTCACTCCATCTTTGCACCTCCAATTTGGTCTCCCACTTCTCCTCGTTCCCTCCACCTCTGACACATATATCCTCTTGGTCAATCTTTCCTCACTCATTCTCTTCATGTGCCCAAACCATTTCAAAACACCCTCTTCTACTCTCTCATGCACACTCTTTTTATTTCCACACATCTCTCTTACCCTTAAATTACTTAACCGATCAAACCACCTCACACCACATATTGTCCTCAAACATCTCATTTCCAGCACATCCACCCTCCTGCGCACAACTCTATCCATAGCCCACGCCTCGCAACCATACAACATTGTTGGAACCACTATTCCTTCAAACATACCCATTTTTGCTTTCCGAGATAACTCGACTTCCAAACATTCTTCAAGGCCCCAGAATTTTCGCCCCCTCCCCCACCCTATGATTCACTTCCGCTTCCATGGTTCCATCCACTGCCAGATCCACTCCCAGATATCTAAAACACTACTTCCTCCAGTTTTTCTCCATTCAAACTTACCTCCCAATTGACTTGACCCTCAACCCTACTGTACCTAATAACCTTACTCTTATTCACATTTACTCTTAACTTAACACACTTTACCAAACTCAGTCACCAGCTTCTGCAGTTTCTCACATGAATCAGCCACCACCGCTGTATCATCAGCGAACAACTGACTCACTTCCTAAGCTCTCTCATCCACAACAGACTAGATACTTGCCCCTCTTTCCAAAACTCTTGCATTCACTTCCCTAACAACCCCATTCATAAACAAATTAAACAACCATGGAGACATCACACACCCCTGCCGCAAACCCACATTCACTGAGAACCAATTACTTTCCTCTCTTCCTACACGTACACATGCCTTACATCCTCGATAAAAACTTTTCACTGTTTCTAACAACTTGCCTCCCACACCATATATTCTTAATAACTTCCACAGAGCATCTCTATCAACTCTATCATATGCCTTCTCCAGATCCATAAATGCTACATACAAATACATTTGCTTTTCTAAGTATTTCTCACATACATTCTTCAAAGTAAACACCTGATCCACACATCCTCTACCACTTCTGAAACCACACTGCTCTTCCCCAATCTGATGCTCTGTACATGCCTTCACCTTCTCAATCAATACCCTCCCATATAATGAAAATGAAACACGATAAGTTCCCAAGTGCACTTTCTTGTAACAATCACATCGTCAGGGGAGACACAAGAAATATAAGTCAGTTGATATACATCGAACAGACGAAGCTACGACGCCATTTGGTAAACATGTACCAAATGGCGTCCTAGCTTCGTCTCTTCGATGTATATCAACTGACTTATATTTCTCTCTTGAGTCTCCTCTGATGATGTGATTATTACACGAAAGTGCACTTGGGAACTTATCGAGTTTCATTTTCCCCGTGGACTCATAGGAATATCTTGATCACGCGCAAAATTGTGATCCTTTCCAATATATATATATATATATATATATATATATATATATATATATATATATATATATATATATATATATATATATAATATATATATATATAACGTAGCTGAATAAAACCAATACTTGAAAAAATAAAAACTCTACTCGCGATGATCACCTCTCTAACCACCACTACTGCGCACCTTTATGTACCTCCAACACATAAATATATATTCACAGACGTGGACATAGACATTTGAACAGATATGAGAATATTACCATGCTAATCAGAGGTGAGTCTAAGGGTCAGGCAGCGTGTGTATAACTTGAAAACGACGTGACAGCCCTTTTGGCACAAAGTTACAACCCTTAGTTATGATGTCCTGACCCTAACTGGCCCTTAAAGATTAGGGCAGAGACCATGTCATCATGCTCAAGGGTCGTATCATCATGCTTAAGGATCGTACTATCCTACAAATAAAGTTACACTATTTAGAAGGGTCCATAGCTGGGTATGACCCGACACTTGTCTTCTATCGCCCATAAATCACATTCATTTCCTGCAGATGTTCGAATCCCGACTAGCCTACCCTTGGTGGGTAAATCCGATGCCACTACCTCACCGTCTGACCATGCACACTAAACCATTTACCCATCTCTGGCAATCTGTGAACGCAACGTGTTTCAGCACACCAGAACATGTTAGTTGTCATGACAGCAAACTATACATCACATGAATACGAACAGAAAAATTACAAACTTTTGTTCAGAGACGAAGAGAGAATTTCATTACAAATTTCTCTTCAGTGTTATAGCATTACTACGTATACAGTAATGTTGCCAGGGGTCATATATATATATATATATATATATATATATATATATATATATATATATATATATATATATATATATATATATTTTTTTTTTTTTTTTTTGTTTTAACTTTGTCGATGTCTCCCGCGTTTGCGAGGTAGCGCAAGGAAACAGACGAAGGAAATGGCCCCCCCCCCCCATACACATGTATATACATACGTCCACACACGCAAATATACATACCTACACAGCTTTTCCATGCAGAAGCTGGTGACTGAGTTTGGTAAAGTGTGTGAAAGAAGAAAGTTAAGAGTAAATGTGAATAAGAGCAAGGTTATTAGGTACAGTAGGGTTGAGGGTCAAGTCAATTGGGAGGTGAGTTTGAATGGAGAAAAACTGGAGGAAGTAAAGTGTTTTAGATATCTGGGAGTGGATCTGGCAGCGGATGGAACCATGGAAGCGGAAGTGGATCATAGGGTGGGGGAGGGGGCGAAAATCCTGGGAGCCTTGAAGAATGTGTGGAAGTCGAGAACATTATCTCGGAAAGCAAAAATGGGTATGTTTGAAGGAATAGTGGTTCCAACAATGTTGTATGGTTGAGAGGCGTGGGCTATGGATGGAGTTGTGCGCAGGAGGATGGATGTGCTGCAAATGAGATGTTTGAGGACAATGTGTGGTGTGAGGTGGTTTGATCGAGTAAGTAACGCAAGGGTAAGAGAGATGTGTGGAAATAAAAAGAGCGTGGTTGAGAGAGCAGAAGAGGGTGTTTTGAAATGGTTTGGGCACATGGAGAGAATGATTGAGGAAAGATTGACCAAGAGGATATATGTGTCGGAGGTGGAGGGAACGAGGAGAAGTGGGAGACCAAATTGGAGGTGGAAAGATGGAGTGAAAAAGATTTTGTGTGATCGGGGCCTGAACATGCAGGAGGGTGAAAGGAGGGCAAGGAATAGGGTGAATTGGATCGGGGTTGACGTGCTGTCAGTGGATTGAATCAGGGCATGTGAAGCGCCTGGGGTAAACCATGGAAAGATGTGTAAGTATGTATATTTGCGTGTGTGGACGTATGTATATACATGTGTATGGGGGTGGGTTGGGCTATTTCTTTCGTCTGTTTCCTTGTGGTACCTCGCAAACGCGGGAGACAGCGACAAAGAAAAAAATAGATAGATAGATAGATAGATAGATAGATAGATAGATAGATAGACAGACAGATAGATAAATAGATATAGATAGATAGTGATGGAGTGGGGAGATGGAGCGAGTATTTTGAAGGTTTGATGAATGTGTTTGGTGACAGAGTGGCAGATATAGGATGTTTTAGTCGGGGTAGTGTACAAAGTGAGAGGGGTCAGGGAACATGATTTGGAAATCAGAAAGGAGGTAGTGAAAGCTTTGCGGAGGATGAAATCCAGAAAGGCTGCGGGTTTGGATGGTATTGCAGTGGAATATATCAAAAAAGGGAGGGACTGTGTTGTTGATTGGTTGGTAAGGATATTCAATGTATGTATGGACCATGGTGAAGTGCCTGGGAATTGGTAGAATGCATCCATAGTGCCATTGTACAAAGGCAAAGGGGATAAAGGCGAGTGTTCAAACTATAGAGGTATAAGTTTGTTGAGTATTCCTGGGAAATTATACGGGAAGGTATTGATTGAGAGGGTGAAGGCATGTACAGAGCATTAGATAGGGGAAGAGTAGTGTGGTTTCCGAAGTGGTAGACGATGTGTGCATCAGGTATTTGCTTTGAAGAATGTATGTGAAAAATACTTAGAAAAACAAATGGTATTGTATGTAGCATTTATGGATGTAGAGAAGGCATATGATAGGGTTGACAGAGATGCTTTGTGGAAGGATTTAAGATTATATAGTGTGGGAGGCAAGTTGCTAGAAGCAGTGAAAAGTTTCTACCAAGGATGTAAGGCATGTGTGCGAGTGGGAAAAGAGGAAAGTGACTGGTTTCCAATGAATGTCGGTCTGCGGCAGGGGTGTGTGATATGTCCCCCATGGTTGTTTGATTTGTTTATAGATGGAGTTGTTATGGAGATAAGTGCAAGAGTCTTGGAGAGAGGGGCAAATATGCGGTTTGTTCTGGATGAGAGGGCTTGGGAAGTGAGTCAGTTGTTGTTTGTTGATGATACAGCTCTAGTGGCTGATTCGTGTGAGAAACTGCAGAGGTTGGTGACTGAGTTTGGAAAAGTGTGTGAAAGGAGAAAGTTGAGAGTAAATATGAATAAGATCAAGGTTATTAGGTTCAGTAGGGTTGAGGGACAAGTTAATTGGGATGTAAGTTTGAATGGAGAAAAATTGGAGGAAGTGAAGTGTTTCAGATATCTGGGATGGACTTAGCAGCGGATGGAACCATGGAAGCGGAAGTGAGTCACAGGGTGGAAGAGGAGGCGAAGGTTCTGAGAGCGACGAAGAATGTGTGGAAGGAGAGAACGTTATCTCGGAGAGCAAAATTGGGTATGTTTGAAGGAACTGTAGTTCCAACAATGTTATATGGTGGCGAGGCATGGGCTATTGATAGCGTTGTACGGAGGAGGATGGATGTGTTGGAAATGAAATGTCTGAGGACAATATGTGGTGGGAGGTGGTTTGATCGAGTAAGTAATGTAAGGGTAAGAGAAATTTGTGGAAATAAAAGAGTATGGTTGAGAGGGCAGAAGAGGATGTGTTAAAATGGTTTGGACATATTGAGAGAATGAGTGAGGAAAGATTGACAAAGAGGATATATGGGTCAGAGGTGGAGGGAACAAGGAGAAGCGGGAAACCAAGCTGGACGTGGAAGGATGGAGTGAAGAAGATTGAGCGATCGGGGCCTGAACAAGAGAGAAGTCAGTTTATATACATCGAAGAGACAAAGCTAGGACGCCGTTTGGTAAACATGCGATTGTCCAAGACATACCATATCTTGATCACGCGCAAAATTGTGATCCTTTCCAATATGTATATATATATATATATATATATATATATATATATATATATATATATATATATATATATATATATATATATATATATATGATGGTGAAATTGCTCTTCAATAGTTCATACAATTTTATTTAACGTAATTTTTCTATACCTGTGGCACGACATGGGAGACAATCCACCTCATCAGGTGCCACTACTTAACAAAGTTATTTAAGTCCCAGCAACACTTGATTCTCGTTGTCCAACACCAATCATTATAGACCAAGCACTGTCTGCCTTGTCTGGTCGTAACCGTTACAAGGAAGAGTGATTAAGGGGGGTCACGTGGCGGATGTTGACCTGGGTAGCTGGGTGTCTTGAACAACTCTTTTTTAAGTTTTCGTGTTTTGTCAATTCTCTCATAATTTGGTGCTAGGGTGGACTTTACCTATTACCTTTATCTATTACCTTCTTTCAGCTGCAACAGTAAACAAGAAAGATACCGCAAACTTCATTGTAATCTCTGGAAATCACTTAGTCGTAAACTCCTAACAGCTGGGTCGACTCGTGTCTTTGCTTAACAAGAAACCCGAGGTAAACTTTCAAAACGTTTCTAGTCAACTCAAAGCAAACGTCCCAAAACGTTTCTCCGTCGTTACATCTCGAGTTCATGTGGTGGCGAGAGGGTCGAGGAGCCTGCTGGACGTCTTGGCAGATAACACCCACTCATTTCAGAATGAAAAACGTGTCCCGGCGATGCGGCAAAGAGAGAAGTGAATGATTCAACATGTTGGGGTGTATGAGGTCGGCCGAGGAAGGAAAAAGATGGGATGGCGCACCGGTGTGGGCGCAAAGCGTCTTTTACATCATCAGATTTCTTGCTCAGTATTTTCGATTTTTGGCATTCAGTATTTTTACCTCAACACTCAGTATCCTTAACCTCACCATTCAGAGCTTAGTATCCTGATTGTTAACACTCAGTATCCTAACCTAACAATAAATTCCTCTCTCTCAGGGATCATAGGATCTCTGTATCTGCCATTATACCTGTATTGAGGATGTGAGAATCACTAACGTGTTCCATTAGGTTATGATGCTTCATCTATCTAGTGTCGTAATGTTAAAATTAAATCTATTGATTGAATCGTATCTATTTCAGCGCTTTCTGCATTACTGATGAAACAGTACAGATAATGATGTATCAGCGCTTTCTGCATTACTGATGAAACAGGTCCCAGTACAGATAATGATGTAACAGGTCCTAATACTGTTATCAACGATGATACACGACATGGTGCAGATGACTAGACATTAAACAGGTACTAGTGCTGATAATCATTGATGAAACATATCTTACTGGACAATTACTGATGAAACAGGTTCTAAGCAGATAATTACTGATTTAACAGGTACCAGCACAAAAGTATGTAATATCAATGAGTTACAGTAAAACATAATGCACTCAGTCATTCACTCCTTAGTCATTTATGCAATATTAGTTATATTATGTGTTTAGCTTCCGATGCACGATTCACCATGTACGTTGGATATTACTACGCCCAAGTAAGAATCGCCTGTTCTGAATTACCTCTGCTGACTGTAATTTTCGGATAAAGCATGAATTTTAAATTGCAACTCCATGCTTTCGTAAGACTGAGGAAATTGGCATAATGCTTGACCATCCTTAATACGATACTTGTTATAAGAGTTTACTTTGTAGAACACCGTTCACTATGTTGTTATGCCAGATGGTTCAACCATCTCTAGATAATTCAAATAATTTGTTGAATCTTAACAAATCTCCTAATGATACTAGAATCTTTTACATTTGATAGAAAAATTATATTAACTGCTGCAATGCTTAATAGTTTTAAATGTCTGTTTTATACTGCACATTATGTATTCACTGCATTGGTTGTTTTAGCTTTGTAAATTTATTTAACAAGGTGAGTCTACCATCTTGTTGCTAACATTAAAAAAAGATAGTATTTATGAAAATACTGCAAGCGTCTTATCAGCTGGGCCAGGAATATTGGTCACCTCACAAATTGGGCCAAGAATATTCGTTACGCAATCTTTCAGCCCAGGAAAATTCCAGCTATTGTATCTTTTAAGCCAGCATTATCCCAGTTCTTTAAATCAGGAAATATTCTAGTTACCTCATTCTCTTGCCTAAGATCTTGACAGCAAGAGGAACCGGAAAACTGTTATCAAGCGACGGGACTCGTGGTCTTGGAAGTAGTACAAACTCTTATTTTACTTTGACTTGAACTTTAAGGATCAGGCCAAAGACAGACTGAAGGATAGCATCGTCATCCCTGGACTCTTACCTATTCCTTTACTTATCATCTGTGAGACAGTTCCCAAGTCTATCTATAATAGACAGTTTTGTAATTTCATCAGTTTTTCTCAATAATACCATCAGGGAGGTTGGTTCAAGGAAAGGACTGTTTTAGGCAAGTCTTAACATGTGCTGACCTATAACGACTTCATGTTGGTTAACAAACTTTGTTAAGTTAGTAAGAGATTGCAGTTTGACCTCAAAGTCAGTCATCCGACTTATCTTCAAGGTCATCAACATCTTAGTCTTCTGAACCGAATTATCAAAGATCCTGTTGAATTTTAAGATTATCTCAGTCCCTTCAGCACTAAAACCAGTCATCGTATTCAATCGCTGTCATTATGCAGTGAGGTTAAGTCGTAATCATGGGGTTAAACACTCGAATCAAGAGAGTTCAATTTCCGACTCGTCCATTTACTAATTATAGCCAAATTCATCACAGTTACCCATAGTCACATTTATGGCAATTAACACGGACGATCGTAAGGTTGCAAGACCCTACTAGTTTTGTTTATGAAGGCAGGTTACAAGGTCAGCTGTGGTCTGGTGCTGGGCTACGCGAGCACCACAAGGTCGTTGCTGGAGCTGACTCTGCTTGTTGTCACCAGACGCCATCTTGGCAGCTGGTTGAGCGCTTCTCTGCTAATTTACTATTCTGCGTCTTGTTAATACCACATCCTCTTTGCCATTCAGCTACTAAAGTCTCCGCGAGCGTCTAAATGGTGTTGTAAAATTAGACCGTATGGTAAATACGGACTCCGTCCTTACTGGTATATTACCATTTATCACCCGTCTGGCAGACATCAAGCCGAACTCATCGTACCCTATACGGTTAAAAACCAATCGTGGATGACGAGGTACTTCTCTCAGTTTTCAGATTTCAAAAATCTTCCTTTCAGAAGATGAAATTTTCCATTATATATACTTCATCTGCCATAGTGTACTCTAACAATTTCATACTATATTCAAAATCATACATATATCAAACTTATCATGCTACGGAGTACTAAAAATCTTTCACGCTATTGTGGAAAACTTTCATTTACCATCGAAATCATCTACAATTTAGCTGGAATTACAAGTGTATTGATTCCTTAAGCATCCCCCCACCAGAACCCCACTAGGGCCCACCCACGCAAAGCCATTTGGAGTGATCCTCTCACCCCGACTTCACCTCACCCGGCATATTTCGGATCGTGGGTTCGATCCTATTTTATAATCTGATTATTCTGTAATGGCTGCTGACACTTCCATCAAGTTTGGCGAAAGAATATTCCGAGGTAGGTGAAGTTTTACCGATGGAAGAGCATCCGGACAATATGCTTCCGGCTTCAATATGGCGTCTGGGCGTGATGACGAATAACCCTGAGCATCTGTCCGTGATTCCCTCCGGACGTCGCTCTTCTTGTCCTTGCCTCCTCCGTGCGTCCTTGTACTGCTGCATAATGTCGGTGGTTTCGTCCATTTCTCCCAGCAGTAATGGATCCTTACGTCCGCAAAGCTGTCCGTTCCTCCTGTCCGTCCTTAAACCGGTGTCCACGTCCATGATTCCGTCCGTTCCGTCCAATCGTGTTCTATTTACAAGTGTAGGAGCCGAAGTTTTGAAAAAAAAAATTCCCCAAATATTTCTGAATACATAATCCTTGATCACCACCGTACCGGAAACTATAAAGTTCAAGGCCGGTCCTCCATTTAAAGTTAGCACAGTAACGTATACGTACAGAGCCTGCCATACATTTAAGGTTAGCACAGTAACGTATACGTACAGAGCCTGCCATACATTTAAGGTTAGCACAGTAACGTATACGTACGAGCCTGCATACATTAGGTAGCACAGTAACGTACACGTACACAGTCTGCCATACATTTAAGGTTAGCACCGTAACGCACACGTACAGAGCCTGCCATACAGCTAATCCGCCCGGTAAACTCATGAAGGCTTGTACCCTCGCGCTCATGGTCTTACCTTCAAGCCAGAGGAAAAAAAATATATATATCTTTGTGGTCAAGGGTTATAACGCCGGTGTGCTGAAGAGTCGTGGTCGAGGATGATAACCGTCGTCCATAAGATGTTTATAATCGCTGCTGCAGGGCTAGGGGGCAGGGAGGGGGGGGGGGGTCCCTAAGAGATGCAGGGGATACACTTCGCCTGTTTTCATTTCCCGCATCACTTGACAAGCTATGCTGGAGAACTGGTTCCACATGCACACACAACTTACATATAACTGTGCATGTCCATCAAGCACAGAACTGTGTCCAGTAAATAATATAAAGGAGAATCTAAGCGCGCGCGTGTGCGTGTGTGTGTGTGTGAGTGTGTGAGTGAGAGAGAGAGAGAGAGAGAGAGAGAGAGAGAGAGAGAGAGAGAGAGAGAGAGAGAGAGAGAGAGAGAGAGAGAGAGAGAGAGAGAGCAGATCGATGATGTCATGCCTCAGAAAGGGTTGCCAGGGAAGGTCCTAGCTAAGTTCTGTTTTTGGTTAGGTCTTTGTCTCTGGTTGGGTTTTGTCCCTAATCTGGTGCGTTCCTTCCTATTTGGGCTTTGTCCCTTCCTGGATTTTGTCCCTAATTAGGTATTGTTCATAGCTCGCCTTTGTCTATGGTTGGATTTTCTTCCTAGTTGAGCGTTGAACCTAGTTGGGATTTGTTCCTCGTTGGGTTTTGTCCCTAGCTGAATTTTGTGACCAGCCGAGTACTGTGCCAAGGTGGGTTTTGTTTATAACAGAACTTACTCTCTCGCAGTATCGAGGAGGTTCGTTACAGTTGACATCCTTTTCCTAAAACCGCCTTTGTGGTGTGTGTGTGTGTGTGTGTGTGTGTGTGTGTTTTAGTAATGTTATCAACTAATCAACAAAGTAAGACACCGTATTTCTCTTACAAATTAGATATAAGGCCCACTACAAATTCCAATTATTGAATACTTAACTAAACACAACAAAGTCAAGGAATAAACGTTTCACTATTTGTTCATGCTTCCAAGAGTCGGTAAGAACCAAACATCATTACTAAGTCAAAACCCTCTAACCCCTTGAGTACGATTCTTGAGCACGACGGTAAGATCCTTGGGTATCATGGCCTGACATTTGACCTGATCCTTAAGGGTTTGGACAATGGCCGGGCTACTGTATCCGATGATCGTAGCGTCGTATTCAACGATCGCATTGTCGTGCTCACAGATCGTCCCGTAATGCTTAAAGATTGTACCTTTGTCCCCAAGGATCGTAATGATCGCACTCAAGAATTGTACAATCGTGCTCTAGGATCGTAACATCGTCCTTCAGGATCGTACTATCGTGCTAAATGACCGCATCGTTGTGCTTAAGGATCGTAACGTTGTGCTTAAGGATCGTAACGTTGTACATAAGAATATGGATCACAAAGTTGTGCTCAAGGATTGTCCGTCGTGCTCCAGGATCGTACTATCGTGCTCACGTACAATATCGCCGTACTTTAGGCTCGTTCCGTCGTGTTCAAGGGGTCAAAACACAAGTAAGTACTAAGTGAATCACCTTGCCTACAAGCCTCTATACTGGATAAGGGCAGAGGCGCGCTACAAGCACAGGCTGCAGACAAAACACTGTGGTCTGTTCGTTCTCCACGGGTAACGGAATATTTAAATAATGATGATAATAATAATAATAATAATAATAATAATAATAATAATAATTATTATTATTATTATTATTATTATTATTATTATTATTATTATTATTATTATTATTATTATTATTATTATTATTATTATTATTATTACTTTCATTATCATTATCATTATTATTTTTATTAATTCTACTTAAGATGCTTTTCATTTATAGAGGCAGGATGAGTCACGATTCATACCCTTCACATTAGAGGCCATCATATAGTTACAAGATCTGAAATGACTTTTGAATCATCCTCCGTCCGCATCTGAATCTACGCATAAATCCATTTCTATGATTATTTTATTTGTTTATGAAAACATGAAAATGAATGGAATATCTCCATTCTCTTTTACCCTTAAGCAATCGATGATTATAAATCTTTAAGTCACGTAAAAATACGTCTACTGAACATGTGTACAGTAGAGGGATTCCAAACATGCAATAATACAATCAAAACTGCACATCATTGTACTTAATGGTAGGTAGGTAGACTGGTTCTGAGCGGAACCTCGCACTGAAAGATACAACGGAACTAACATCATATTGTCTACCGACAAATGTAGCCCTGTCTACTACATACGATCTAGGTTTCATTTTCTTTATCACTATTCATATTTTCGTCAGTATCTTAACTCCTCAGAAATGTAAACAGGTTCAAATGATTTTAGGTTTCTTATGAGCTTTTGCTAAGCATGTGAACATATTTCAACCGGCCAGATTTCATTTACAGATGACTGTGTCTTAACAGGAAATCATTTTCTTTGATAAAACATACAAATTTACCGTACAATGAACCACTAAAGCATGACTGTAGGGTATGATGGCATAACATTAAACCTAAACATTAAGGGTCAGGTCGAAGGTTATGCCGTCAATATCCAAGAAAGGCCAACGGTAGTAAAATCGTGCTCAGAATGGTTAAGTAGCCATATCTCCGAAAACATGGGTAATACAAATGTTCAAACTCTTTCCCGAAAACAAAAACAAGAGAACGGAAATAGCGGTTGCCCGCTAAGCTGTAAAAACAACCGGTCAAAATTGTGACTTGGCTGAGGTCTTAACTAGTGGGAGATGATCCAGCTTAACCTTAGAGCTGGTCGTTCAACTGCCACACTATTTCTTTCTGGTTCTCAGCAAAATGATTCTGTAAACTTCCGTACTGCAAACATCCACAACGAGAGACCACCAGAATTAATAAAACTCCAATAGTGAGTTCATAAAAGTTCCATGTTAAAAAACAAAAAAAAATAGAAATCAAAGTGGATGACACAACCAACTGCAGGAAGTCCTTTCTCGCTACGACTCAACCACTAGCATTATATATATATATATATATATATATATATATATATATATATATATATATATATATATATATATATATATATATATATATATATATATATTTTTTTTTTTTTTTTTTTTTTTTCATACTATTCGCCATTTCCCGCGTCAGCGAGGTAGCGTTAAGAACAGAGGACTGAGCCTTTGAGGGAATATCCTCACCTGGCCCCCTTCTCTGTTCCTTCTTTTGGAAAATTAAAAAAAGAGAGGGGAGGATTTCCAGCCCCCCGCTCCCTTCCCTTTTAGTCGCCTTCTACGACACGCAGGGATTACGTGAGAAGTATTCTTTCTCCCCTATCCCCAGGGATAATATATATATATATATATATATATATATATATATATATATATATATATATATATATATATATATATAAATCTTTTCTTTTCTTTTTAAACTATTCGCCATTTCCCGCGTTAGCGAGGTAGCGTCAAGAACAGAGGACTGGGCCTTTTTTGGAATATCCCCACCTGGCCCCCTCTGCTCCTTCTTTTGGAGAAAAAAAAAAAAAAAACGAGAGGGGAGGATTTCCAGCCCCCCGCTCCCTCCCCTTTTAGTCGCCTTCTACGACACGCAGGGAATACGTGGGAAGTATTCTTAATCCCCTATCCCCAGGGATAATATATATATATATATATAAAACTATCAGAATTAAGTTACTTCCGTGATATCATATTACATTTACACTATGTCACGATTACTAAAAAAAAGAAAATTGCTAAAAGTTCTTAAAACCAATTATCCCACCCTAATTTCACTGAAAATGAGATCAATGTGTACAGCTATTTCAAATAACGAGAAATAATCTTAGTCTAAGGAGAAAGAAGGATCCATCAGCTTGTGTGGACAGACACCGTCCGTGGCACGGCGGCGAGCAAGGTTACCATGCTTCACGTTGCTACGTCATGGAGGCAAACTGATGGGTGTGTGTGTGATGATACTGACCTCGCTATTTCTTTTGAACCCCTGAGCAGGACAGGACGGCAAGACCCTTAAATACCACGGCACGATCCCTGCGTATGATGACCTAACCCCTAAAGATTAGGTCAGTCGGCTATCACTCACAAATCGTAAAGGTCGTTCGCAAGGGTCGTATCATCGTGCTTGAATCGTATTGTTTTACTCAAAATGTTAAAGCACAACACAAACAAGAGTGTAGAACCCCATTACCGTTTCTGTACATAGAGGTAATCACAAATGCACATTCGCACATATAAACATACATTATAAAAAAAAATTTTAGTTTTAAAAGATACACACCCAAACATACATAAATAAACAGACAGATACATAAATAACATACACACACACACATACACACACACACGAGCATACATACGACGAATATGAATTATTCTACCCCCTGACAGCTGGGTTAGCCTTGTCACGGTGGCAATATTGGTGTAGGAACAACACTCCTCGCATACCTATGTATGAGTCAACACAAGTCTGTCCTCAGCACTGGTGTCCAGTGTCGTGTTACGTCTGGCGTTACACATGAAGTTGCAGCATAATGGTGCAACAACTTCAAAAATCAAAATGTAGACCTAGATTCGCATTAACATAAGGCTACGTATAACCAGTAACCGGTAAAGACAGGGACCACCGCTCTCAGCTTTTCAACGTCGCTGAAAATTGCATGGATCATTGAGTATTTGCGAATGAATTTCACTCTTTAACAATGCCTTGGGTATCATACAACGGCGATAGCGTACTTGCTGTCAGGTGAGTTTCTTAAGCCAACCTATACAAAAACAATACGACACAAGTTAGGCTTATCATTTATATATAATACCATTCTCATTATCCTGACTAAATATTTTACGATTAAACAATCAGTTTTTCATTACAATACACTACACTCTCATCACTTGTAACGTCATCTTCCTAACTACGGCTATTTCAATATTCCAACTGAACATATTTTTCAGCATATTACCCACATACAGTTCTGCTAAACAAGAGGCAAGTAAGATTAGTAGGTGTCCGCCATTTTGTGTCAATCCTCATCAAAACCCGAGGTAACTCTGCCTACACAGATATATCCTCCATACTAGTTATATATGTATATATATATATATATATATATATATATATATATATATATATATATATATATATATATATATATATATATATGTGTGTGTGTGTGTGTGTGTGTGTGTGTGTGTGTGTGTGTGTACGTTGTAATGTATAGGTATGTATATGTGCGTGTGTGGGCGTTTATGTATAAATGAAACACGATAAGTTCCCAAGTGCACTTTCGTTTAATAATCACATCATCAGGGGAGACACAAGAGAGGAATATAACAGTCAATTGATATACATCGAAGAGACGAAGCTAGGACGCCATTTGGTAAACATGTGATTGTCCAAAACATACATGTTTACCAAATGGCGTCCTAGCTTCGTCTCTTCGATGTATATCAATTGACTGTTATATTCCTCTCTTGTGTCTCCCCTGATGATGTGATTGTTACACGAAAGTGCACTTGGGAACTTTTCGTGTTTCATTTTCCCCGTGGACTCGTAGGAATATGTTGATCACGCGCAAAATTGTGATCCTTTCCAACATGTGTATATATGTTTATGTCTGTGTGTGTGTATATATATATATATATATATATATATATATATATATATATATATATATATATATATATATATATATAGTGTGTGTCCATTGAGATGTATAGGTATGTATATTTGCGTGTGTGGACGTGTATGTATATACATGTGTATGTTGGTGGGTTGGGCCATTCTTTCGTCTGTTTCCTTGCTTTACCTCGTTAACGCGGGAGACAGCGACAAAGCAAAATATATAAATAAATAAAATATATATATATATATATATATATATATATAAATACATATTATTTCTTTTACCTATGTATACATAAATTAGCTCCGTTTAGTCTGGAAGGAGAAAGAGAGGGAAGCATGACTTCCCCGTCCACTTCCTCTCTTCCATATCGGTAGCGTCCTGTCTGGGCGAGCCAGGTTTCTGCAGTGCGTCGACGCAGTTAACTTTGACCCGAGGGAAAGTTGATTCTCTTTTCCTGTACATATCTACTGCGTATCTATTCAAGGCTAAAAATAGTCTTAAACGTTGTGAAAAAATGTGACTTAAAGGTAGTCCTGAAAGAGAACTTTTCTGACATTTTCGTGAGTTCGTATCAATAGTTTATAATACAGCTGGACTTTTGTAAAACAAGATTTCCTTTCTGTGCTACAATTTCGATAAGACAGCATATTTCAGTTACAACTGTTTCCTTGGCACAATATGACACATGAAATCATCTGACGAAAAGGACGATTAACGCGATTAAAACTAAAAAAAAAAAAAAAAAAAAAAAAAGTATTCCGACAGCTTTTCCATATAATTCACGGTTTTGTCTGCATTTCCGGAAGCAATACAAAATTATGATCTAATGTATCGTTCTTATCTCTTATCGTTATCACGGCCTCTAATCTACTGTGAACACTAGACATTTTCATCAGTACCTAACACAATGGTAAGTCTGCCCACAAAGGTCAAATCTCCGATCTAACCAATGCAGCATGATAGCATACCACACAGGTATAATGAACTGGCCGTAGACCTGACCCTTAAGGGTTTAAAGACAAAGGCCAGGACATCGTTTCCAAGGTCTTAATCGTCCTGCTCAAGGATTGTACGGCCGTGATCAAACGTTTTACTAAAACTCATAACTGTCTCGAAGCATGCCACTCCAGCTGTGTTAAAGAATGCACCGTACCCCCACAGTTCTGATTTGCACACGTACACACTTGTGAATACTGCAAATGGAAACGCACACATACAAACAAGAACATGCACAGAGACAGGCACTAAAATGAGAATTATAAAGGTTGAATCACATATTAGTTATCGTTAAAACTGCTTTCAATACAGTAAAAGATGGTTAAATTCACGACAAATATTAGACCCGAAGTTAAAGCATAAGTTAGAGTATGCATTACCAATTCATTCACCCCACCTGAGACGGCATACATGTCTACTATAGGTCTAATAACGACCTAAAAAGACAGTATCACTACAGCGTAGTACTTAGCGTTACTGACTATGAGCCGGCACAAGCTAACACGAGGTCGAGCTCTCATGGGTTCAAATTCATCCTCCCCTCGGAGCTGGTCGTTAAATGGGTATCTGACTAAGAATAGTGTATGTGTGTGTGTGTGTGTGAGAGAGAGAGAGAGAGAGAGAGAGAGAGAGAGAGAGAGAGAGAGAGAGAGAGAGATTGTACAAATATAAAAGTTCAGCGGACAGGCCAACGCGTGCAAAACTCTGTCTCTGTAATACACAGATCGTAATCACACACAGCAAGAGACTTGTTTGAAAGGACGTCCAAAATTGGTATTCTTTGTAAAGATAATGGTCAGCTGGCACAAACTTAACATTGAAACTGCACGGGCCAGCAGTATACAAATGTTCAAAAGGCTCTATGACAGTATAAAGTGTTGAAATGAACGGGTACCAGGTACGTAGAACCCTCTCCCCGAAGTGATTATAGCAGCTTAGACTTGACATAAATAAAAAAAATGCAGGACAACCACACACAAGGAGAGTGGTGCTAGAGTTGGATAAGTCCAAAGGAAAGGAGGGAAGTCCTCGATCAGCCTACAACAGAGCAAAGATGACGGGAGACGTGATACCATTTCAACGTTGATTCCATGGAGCCACGATGATGATAACCTTAAATCCCTTGGGTACGTTGGCCAAGCGTCTTACTCAAAATATTAATTTGATCTGTTCTTTGAAATCATTGCTAAAACACCAAGGAACATAACAGAAAGTTAAGAGAGGATATCTTGAGGGAGGTCATGAGGAAGCATCACTTCAAGAAGAGTAATTCATATGTGAAAATTGCAGTAATAAATTGAAATTCTTGTACAACTCCCTCCCCATCTAAATATCTACTCTCTCTCTCTCTCTCTCTCTCTCTCTCTCTCTCTCTCTCTCTCTCTCTCTATATATATATATATATATATATATATATATATATATATATATATATATATATATATATATTATTTCTATCTTATACTTTGTCGGTCTCCCGCGTTAACGAGGTAGCGCAAAGAAACAGACGAAAGAATGGCCCAACCCACCCACATGCACATGTAAACATAAACGCCCACACACGCATATATATATATATATATATATATATATATATATATATATATATATATATATATATATATATATATATATATATATATGCGTGTGTGGGCGTTTATGTTTATGTATTATCCCTGGGGATAGGGGATTAAGAATACTTCCCACGTATTCCCTGCGTGTCGTAGAAGGCGACTAAAAGGGGAGGGAGCGGGGGGCTGGAAATCCTCCCCTCTGTTTTTTTTTTTTTCTCCAAAAGAAGGAACAGAGGGGGCCAGGTGAGGATATTCCAAAAAAGGCCCAGTCCTCTGTTCTTAACGCTACCTGGCTAACGCGGGAAATGGCAAATAGTCTAAAAGAAAGAATATATATATATATATATATATATATATATATATATATATATATATATATATATATATATATATATATATTGTACATCGCTAATGAACTAACGAAGCAGATGGCGCAGATGTGTGGCGGTACAATGTTGTGGGTGGGAACGGGGAGTTGCTGGGGTGTGGGCCATAGGCGGCTGGGGTCGCCGGGCCACTGACACCCTTTCTACGTGGACCAGAGCCGCCGCTGCACCGCTCGACTCCCCTCCGCCATCTCTACTGAAGCACACCATAGTGCAGGCTGATACCTTAACCCCATATGTATAACTTAACCCCTTAAGTATCATCACATGCTCTAGGGGTTAACAGAGGAAGCATACATGCGTTTGCTTCTAATTGTTCGACATTACGGACGGAGTTTGAAAAATGTATTCATAAATGTATACTTTATGAAGCGAGTAACATTCGCGTCAGCCATATCATGTACAATATGGGCTCCGCTACTTCCGGGGAGACATATCAAAGAGAGCGGGTATGCCAGGAAAGGAAGCATCGTGCGTCGTGTGATCATCGGTGATGCAACGCGAGGTGAGACGCGCTTAAACTAGGCTATGCTAGGCTGCCGCTCAGTGGTTTATCATTTGGTTGCACTACGCTGTACTCGGTGACCCGAGTTTGTTGCACGCACACCTTCAACAGTGACGGTAATTCATCAAAAAAAAACTTTTCTTTCAGCCAAAAGCATTATGACCTAATCACTTAAATCTTAGCATTCTATCTGTCTTTGCGTCAATACCATAACGGAGGGGTTACCGGCTGCTTGAGACCTTGCGAGTTCGTTTTCCTTTCTTTTCCCGACCATGTATTTCGTCAGCACCATTCACGAGCGTTTTCATGACAGCAAGTGAGAGTAAAGGTGGTGTTTTGGAGACAAAAGGCAAGGCTGTTATGAATGAGTGGAGCCCGGGGCCGGACGCGGGGCCGCATATTCCTCCACAGCTCTTGCGGAGGCACACAAGGGGGCTCATACAGGGTTTTACACTCCGAACTTTACACCTGGGTAGACCACACTGGATTCTTATCCCACAAAACTCACACTGTAATCTTAAATTACAAAGCCTACACAAGGGTTTTCTAGAAAGTTTATACGGGTGAGGGGTAAAGGGCACACTGCTCTTACAGCAAGAGGCCAATGACGGGGGCTCAGAAAGTGGAGTCTTACACCAGATAACGTTCACGCAGGTGCTCAAAATGATCTGTAACTGGGAAACTTAAACGATCTTTAACCAGGAAATTTATACATACGAGGGATGAGGTGGGAGGGGGACATGGCTTACTTGAGAGCGTGCAACCATGGGTTCAACAGGCGTATTACCCAAGGAAGCTTACACAGGTCCTCAAACTATAAAACTTACATCGGGATCTCGCTAGGAAGCTGACATTAGGGCCCCGCAATGCAAAGTTTCTATCAGGGGAATTACTCCGGATGCTTACACTAGGGAGGTTACACACGAAGGGCACGTATTGGATCTTGCATCACGATGGTTACACTGGGATCTTACATATGGGACTTACTTCAAAATCTTATATCTGGGACTCACATCAGGATCTTACACCCGTAAGTTAACAACGAAATCTTATACTAAAAAGCTGACACCAGTCCTGCACAAAAACATAACACCCTAGTCTTGCATTCGGAATCGTGATAACGCGCCTCGTTTAGAATCTTATTAACGATGAAATTCGTTCATATTCTTACTAACATTGGGGACGTACTCCGACTCGAGATCTTAGTAACACAAGTAGGTGCTCACACCGGAAACACGCATCGCTGCACCACCAACAACCATGACAGCTCGCCATATACCACAAACATGACCTGGTCAACTTGCTTAATATTCATGAACTAGCTGCACAGTCTCCAAGATAATAGGCAATTAATAGTGAAGCCGATAGTTTACAGATTTTCGATATTTCCACGTTTGATTTCCAGTAATCTCTACATACCCTTAACACAACTCGTCTCTTGTATCAACTGCACTTACCAAAATCTTGCACATTTCCTATGTTGAATGCAACACAAATAGTGGTAACTGTTGCTAAGTTACACAAGACAAAACTGGCCGCTGTACTGATGAGTCATAATTTTACCGCTACTATGACACTCCCTGCGTTTGTGTAAGATAAACATCGCCCACTATCCATGTGCACACACATACATGGTCTTGAAAAACAGATGATAGGGAACACAGCTTGAGTGACTGGTGATCGAGGATCTGAGAGCACCAGGTATCTGATGCTGAAATCGCTGAGGAACGGGAAGCAAAGGACTCATTCTCATCCCTGATGGGATTATTATCATTTATAAATAACTGGTACAATGACTTAGCTTGATTAATTTCCCTGAATAACATGAAAAAGAAGTTCTCAAAAAGAACTTGGACATCATTCTTAATTGCACATCTAAACAAGAAAGAAATAAGCGTAACATATTCCCCATAACAACAACAACAACAAAAAATGGGAGGGAGGTAAGGAAGGAGTCTGCTGGGCAAGACTACCAACATCACTTGCCGCAAGACAGTTGCCAAGTGTCGCTAGTGACCTGTGGCAAACGATACCACGATTATCAGTCTCTCGCCACAACAATCGTAACATCATCTTTCGTCCAAGCTTCCCCAACATCTGTAATGCCTTCAAATCAGCCACAACAGAATATTTTTAAAAAGCTTGCTGAGGATCGTTAGGCGTGTGAGGCCATACAACAGCGAGCAAGCCCTTGTCTAACTCGGCACCTTCCTCGGGCATTGTCCAACACAACCTCACTCTCATATCTGGGAAAATTCTGTCCTACAGTGGGAGATTTCGGCTGGAAAGACGAATTCCCAACTTCCTCACCAATCATCCCAATGCCAAATGAGGAAACATTTTTCATCGTGCCTTGGTATCAAGAACTTGCTGTACAGCCGTACACCTTTTTTTTTCTTTTTTTTCTCGGTTGGTATGTATGATACTAACATTTTATCCTCTGGCATTTCGTAAAATAAATGAAAATAATATGACATGAATCCTCATATGTACACACACCAGCTGTCAGTAGTAAGCAATGGAATCTTAAGAGGTTGATTTCAGTTTCCAGCATGTGCAATGTTTAAAAGGTAACCTTACGTGGTGGAGATCCACATCTAGGAAGTGTTGGTGATTAAATCTCCAGTACGGGATCAGCTGCCAGCGTTCACCAGGCTGTTTATGTTTTACCATGGTGACAACCGCAAGGACCTATTGCTTTATTCCCAGTGGCGACAGATCAAGACTGATAACAGAATGACCTTTGGGCCATATTGCTTTAGTGTGTGTGTGTGTGTGTGTGTGTGTAGAGGGCGAGAGTTGGAATACAAACAAATGATATCCATATCTTTCAGCCTTTGGTGGCAGTTACTTCAGATTTTATATTATTTTTATAGGCACACCTATTATCACCACGCACTAAGCGCATAAAAGGAACTAACTTCAGAGGGACCTAATGTTGACAGCATCCAACTTGTCATTAGAACACTAGGTTAATGATATACATCTAAATGTCAGAATCATCTACGTGTACATACATAAGTCCCCCCCCCCAAAAAAAAATCAAAGCATACGTCAAGTCCATTGGTAGAATATACACTGCTAGTCTGGTCAACTCCTCTGGGAAAGTCCAACAAACAAAATAAAAAAAAAGATTGTACCTGAAGTAATGAATCTGGGCTACAGAGAGATGGACACCCCACTGATAGAAGAAAGTTGTGATTAAAATTTCATTTTTCGAAATCGATCTGATAGGGTTGATAATTCAACGCGACTGAAACTAGCAGGAAAAGGTCAACTATAGGACAAAAGATACTAAGCATAAGAAGAGAAAAGGTGCAAAGTAGTATTTTCAGTAGTAACATGATACCGAACGAATGGAGAAAGCAAAATGTAACGCACTGATTGCACAAACCAGAGTATGAATGTTGTCGAAACAGACAGATGAACTCCCGCGAGTGAATCCCCATATGCAATACAATAATAGGTCAAGAAAATGTGATCACATACATACACAAAACACGCACATGCAACCACCTTATGCACATACTAACTCAAAAAGACACACACACACACATACACACACACATGCAAACATCCAACGGACATAAGCGCCTTTGCACACATGCCGGCATTCAAGAACCTGCATAAACACAAGCAAAAAGCCCCCCTCCCTCTGGTTACGTCACAGGAAGCACAAAGCCACGTGGAACTGGCTTCGCTAACTCTACCCTCCTCCCTCGCCATACCTACACTCTCCAACTCTGACTTTCCACGAGGGTGAACAAGGCGAGTTTTAAGATAACTAAACTTGAAATACTCTACTGCAACCTTGAGTGAACATTTATCTTATGTTATCATGAAAGCAGTTATTCAAATATGTTTAGATCTCGTTTTTACCAATAAATGAAAAAAAAATCAAAAGCTATGTACCCCGAAGTATGTTTTCAAATTCACATCCAATGTATGTTAAAGTTCCGTAACCTTAACATACCTACCTACACTGGGAAGCTGCTTCGTCCCGGTGGCCAAGAGCGGCCATGTCCTCAGGAATCTGGAGAAAACGCCTCCCTCAGAGCAGATCGCGTTGTCGTGACAATAAATTTCCAAAACCTTTCTCTCTAACTCCTGTGATCTAAAGATGCTATTAAAGTTTCAATGTAGACTGATTACATACCTATTCCATATCCGAGTACACATATACTCCGTTTTCTGTATTTTGAGTTTCAGGTTGCCAAAATCTTCCACGAACACCAGTAAAGTAATTCAATAATCCAACATACTTGTGTATAGATATTTGAACACTTTATGCTCTTCATCCTTTTCTCTCAAATACATCTGATTAAAATCTTCAATCAGTCGTTACCGCACTGAATTCATCATAAATACTGGAACCTTCGAGCACACTCAACCAAATTCCAAGAGAAGTATTTATACACTGCTCACAGGCGACTGAATACAGTTAAAATCTTGGCAACTATGCATCACTGCTAATTTTAAAGTCGTTCTAAAAGATTCTTGCACCACGAATTATTAATTCTAAATGTGCGAGTTATGAGTATTTACAGTACAAAATACTCGTTGCAATCTTGCTCATTACCGTATTAAAATTTTGACGAACAGTCCGTATGCTTTAACTGATTAAAAAAAATGGTTTTGTCACAAATGCGCATAATTTAGTTACAGTTTAATACCTGAAGGTCATTTGAAAAACAATGATTCAGCTGTCCATTCAGAATGAACACGTAATGGTGTTTATTATGGTAATGATCAGCAAGTTCCACTTTCTACCAACAGATGGCTCGCACAGTCGCAAGTCTGACGTTTGTTTATACTTGTATCAACACTAGATCTAAATACTTAGAAAGTCAACATTCTTCGCTTCTCTCTCACAACAATTCATGTATTTATGAAACGATATTATTCAAGTCGTGCATGTCGATATTCTGAGTCTTATTCCAGAAAACCCAAAACATATTCCTGCATGGGAGACGTCCATAATGTTTAGTGGGCTCGTCCTAAAAATGAGTTTGCAATACGATTTGTGATTCCTGTATCTTAAATTAGGCTTTGGTGAGTATTCAATCACCTACGTGCACTATACGGGAATGGAGTTCTACACTCGTGAGACCCCCATCTCTTGAACATTATCGCACACATTTTTTTAATAATGTACGTTTTCCATAATTCACGCTCATAACTCAGTGTATTCCATTCATCCACCACTTTTATTCAATACAGTACTTACATCCTCTCTAAGAAGTTTCTTGTTTAATTTCACGTTATGTACTTTGCTTTATCCTTGCATCTTTCGAACTGCTTATTTTCTCCATCACTGAACTGACTTAAAATACTAGTTAAGTAAGAATCCATACATTCTGGCAAGTCATTCACAAAAACCAAGAATAATGATCCCGACACAGAAGCCTGTGACACTATTGGTGACCACAACCCTTCTCAAGGAGCCTCCTCTGACATGCGTCCTCTGCTCCTTTCCTTAGTACTAAGATAATCATCTATCCATCGAAGAAGTTTACCCCATATTCCAGCCTAGCCATACAGATTTTCACTTATGTTCACATGCGGTACAGCATCAAATGCTTTCTGGCAATGCAGATACAACAATGCACGCAGAATGACTTATTCTCTCGTAGAAATCTAAAACATATTGTCTCATTTAGTCAATTTCTCCTCTGCAGGAAGTCATCCATTCACCTTCTAATCATCCTTCCAGTACCTTAAAGATCACACCCATCAGAGACCCGTCTTCTTGGTCTCCTTTCACACACACACACACACACACACACACACACACACACACACATATGTGTGTGTGTGTGTGTGTGTGTGTGTGTGTGTGTGTGTGTGCGCTGCCCTATAATCATGGCCAACGATTAAAAAACATTTGTACCTGTATGATTATACCTATGAATCTGTATGTATGTGCGGTTGTGTGATCAGTGAGTGTGCTCGTTTTTATACTCTCCTAAAATACATGTGTAGTCAATACAGCGGAGCAAATTCAAACTTGGACCAGACGGAACCCTGGACCAGACGGGACCCTGGACCAGGCGAGAACCTACACCCAGTTGGGCCTTGGACCAGACCTGGACCCTGAACCAGTCGGGATCCTGGACCAGGGGGATCAGTAAGACCTGGCTACTCCATCTCCCACGCACTTTCAAGTATATTTTTTCCAACAAAAATAGCTTCCAAAAACCATTGTAAACTTCAAACAGAAATTCACCACAAATAACAATGAAAACAGACTACCATGAGGACCTTGGGGTTGTCATAAGGTAGAGGGTACATGGGACTGACATGAGCACCCAGGGTCAGTGTTCCATGGTACAAGATACTTGGGACTACCATGAACACCAAGGAAGAGTCACTCAGTATGTATGACCACCATGAACACCAAAGAAGCGTCACACAGTATACATGAGCACGAAGGGTGTCACACAATATACATGACTACCATGAGCACCTAAGAAGAGTACATGGTACATGGGATTCAGGGATGTCACATGGTGCATGAGGTTAACAAGAAACTGAGGGTACAATGTACAGAATATACATGTTCTTGTGTCAACAATATTCAGTCCAATACTCCATCTCTTACATAATCCCTACAGAAAACGACATATATCCATCTAATTAACGTGTACTTCAAAAGAAATAAGTAAACGTAACGGTATGACGCAAGAAGTACACGAAAAAAAAGTCTAATCGGAAAAGGCGGGAAGGTATAAATGAATAAATCATTTAATGTCTGAAATATCATAATACATGGTTAAGGTCCATTAGTAATTCATGAATATATATATATATATATATATATATATATATATATATATATATATATATATATATATATATATATATATATATATTTTGCTTTGTCGCTGTCTCCCGCGTTTGCGAGGTAGCGCAAGGAAACAGACGAAAGAAATGGCCCAACCCACCCCCCCATACACATGTATATACATACGTCCACACACGCAAATATACATACCTACACAGCTTTCCATGGTTTACCCCAGACGCTTCACATGCCTTGATTCAATCCAC
Source organism: Panulirus ornatus (assembly GCF_036320965.1). Taxonomy (NCBI): domain Eukaryota; kingdom Metazoa; phylum Arthropoda; class Malacostraca; order Decapoda; family Palinuridae; genus Panulirus; species Panulirus ornatus. The sequence continues at coordinate 41,390,003 of NC_092269.1, forward strand.
TGACAGCACGTCAACCCCGGTATACCACATCGCTCCAATTCACTCTATTCCTTGCCCTCCTTTCACCCTCCTGCATGTTCAGGCCCCGATCACACAAAATCTTTTTCACTCTATCTTTCCACCTCCAATTTGGTCTCCCTCTTCTCCTCGTTCCCTCCACCTCCGACACATATATCCTCTTGGTCAATCTTTCCTCACTCATTCTCTCCATGTGCCCAAACCATTTCAAAACACCCTCTTCTGCTCTCTCAACCACGCTCTTTTTATTTCCACACATCTCTCTTACCCTTACGTTACTTAATCGATCAAACCACCTCACACCACACATTGTCCTCAAACATCTCATTTCCAGCACATCCATCCTCCTGCGCACAACTCTATCCATAGTCCACGCCTCGCAACCATACAACATTGTTGGAACCACTATTCCTTCAAACATACCCATTTTTGCTTTCCGAGATAATGTTCTCGACTTCCACACATTCTTCAAGGCTCCCAGAATTTTCGCCCCCTCCCCCACCCTATGATCCACTTCCGCTTCCATGGTTCCATCCGCTGCCAGATCCACTCCCAGATATCTAAAACACTTTACTTCCTCCAGTTTTTCTCCATTCAAACTCACCTCCCAATTGACTTGACCCTCAACCCTACTGTACCTAATAACCTTGCTCTTATTCACATTTACTCTTAACTTTCTTCTTTCACACACTTTACCAAACTCAGTCACCAGCTTCTGCAGTATCTCACATGAATCAGCCACCAGCGCTGTATCAAGCGAACAACAACTGACTCACTTCCCAAGCTCTCTCATCCCCAACAAACTTCATACTTGCCCCTCTTTCCAAAACCCTTGCATTCACCTCCCTAACAACCCCATCCATAAACAAATTAAACAACCATGGAGACATCACACACCCCTGCCGCAAACCTACATTCACTGAGAACCAATCACTTTCCTCTCTTCCTACACGTACACATGCCTTACATCCTCGATAAAAACTTTTCACTGCTTCTAACAACTTGCCTCCCACACCATATATTCTTAATACCTTCCACAGAGCATCTCTATCAACTCTATCATATGCCTTCTCCAGATCCATAAATGCTACATACAAATCCATTTGCTTTTCTAAGTATTTCTCACATACATTCTTCAAAGCAAACACCTGATCCACACATCCTCTACCACTTCTGAAACCATACTGCTCTTCCCCAATCTGATGCTCTGTACATGCCTTCACCCTCTCAATCAATACCCTCCTATATAATTTACCAGGAACACTCAACAAACTTATACCTCTGTAATTTGAGCACTCACTCTTATCCCCTTTGCCTTTGTACAATGGCACTATGCACGCATTCCGCCAATCCTCAGGCATCTCACCATGAGTCATACATACATTAAATAACCTTACCAACCAGTCTGATCATTATCTTGTGGAGGCTAAGGTGAAGATTTGTATGGGTTTTCAGAAAAGAAGAGTGAATGTTGGGGTGAAGAGGGGTGAAGAGCTTGGGAAGGAGACTTGTGTGAGGAAGTACCAGGAGAGACTGAGTACAGAATGGAAAAAGGTGAGAACAATGAAAGTAAGGGGAGTGGGGGAGGAATGGGATGTATTTAGGGAATCAGTGATGGATTGCGCAAAAGATGCTTGTGGCATGAGAAGAGTGGGAGGTGGGTTGATTAGAAAGGGTAGTGAGTGGTGGGATGAAGAAGTAAGAGTATTAGTGAAAGAGAAGAGAGAGGCATTTGGACGATTTTTGCAGGGAAAAAATGCAATTGAGTGTGAGATGTATAAAAGAAAGAGACAAGAGGTCAAGAGAAAGGTGCAAGAGGTGAAAAAAAAGGGCAAATGAGAGTTGGGGTGAGAGAGTATCATTAAATTTTAGGGAGAATAAAAAGATGCTCTGGAAGGAGGTAAATAAAGTGCGTAAGACAAGGGAGCAAATGGGAACTTCAGTGAAGGGCGCAAATGGGGAGGTGATAACAAGTAGTGGTGATGTGAGAAGGAGATGGAGTGAGTATTTTGAAGGTTTGTTGAATGTGTTTGATGATAGAGTGGCAGATATAGGGTGTTTTGGTCGAGGTGGTGTGCAAAGTGAGAGGGTTAGGGAAAATGATTTGGTAAACAGAGAAGAGGTAGTAAAAGCTTTGCGGAAGATGAAAGCCGGCAAGGCAGCAGGTTTGGATGGTATTGCAGTGGAATTTATATATATATATATATATATATATATATATATATATATATATATATATATATATATATGTATATATATATATATATATATATATATTTTTTTTTTTTTTCTTTTTTTTTTTTTGCTTTGTCGCTGTCTCCCGCGTTTGCGAGGTAGCGCAAGGAAACAGACGAAAGAAATGGCCCAACCCACCCCCATACACATGTATATACATACACGTCCACACACGCAAATATACATACCTACACAGCTTTCCATGGTTTACCCCAGACACTTCACATGCCCTGATTCAATCCACTGACAGCACGTCAACCCCGGTATACCACATCGATCCAATTCACTCTATTCCTTGCCCTCCTTTCACCCTCCTGCATGTTCAGGCCCCGATCACACAAAATCTTTTTCACTCCATCTTTCCACCTCCAATTTGGTCTCCCACTTCTCCTCGTTCCCTCCACCTCCGACACATATATCCTCTTGGTCAATCTTTCCTCACTCATTCTCACCATGTGCCCAACCGATTTCAAAACACCTTCTTCTGCTCTCTCAACCACGCTCTTTTTATTTCCACACATCTCTCTTACCCTTACGTTACTTACTCGATCAAACCACCTCACACCACACATTGTCCTCAAACATCTCATTTCCAGGACATCCATCCTCCTGCGCACAACTCTATCCATAGCCCACGCCTCGCAACCATACAACATTGTTGGAACCACTATTCCTTCAAACATACCCATTTTTGCTTTCCGAGATAATGTTCTCGACTTCCACACATTCTTCAAGGCTCCCAGGATTTTCGCCCCCCTCCCCAACCCTATGATCCACTTCCGCTTCCATGGTTCCATCCGCTGCCAGATCCACTCCCAGATATCTAAAACACTTTACTTCCTCCAGTTTTTCTCCATTCAAACTTACCTCCCAATTGACGTGACCCTCAACCCTACTGTACCTAATTACCTTGCTCTTATTCACATTTACTCTTAACTTCCTTCTTTCACACACTTTACCAAACTCAGTCACCAGCTTCTGCAGTTTCTCACATGAATCAGCCACCAGCGCTGTATCATCAGCGAACAACTGACTCACTTCCCAAGCTCTCTCATCCCCAACAAACTTCATACTTGCCCCTCTTTCCAAAACTCTTGCATTCACCTCCCTAACAACCCCATCCATAAACAAATTAAACAACCATGGAGACATCACACACCCCTGCCGCAAACCTACATTCACTGAGAACCAATCACTTTCCTCTCTTCCTGCACGTACACATGCCTTACATCCTCGATAAAAACTTTTCACTGCTTCTAACAACTTGCCTCCCACACCATATATTCTTAATACCTTCCACAGAGCATCTCTATCAACTCTATCATATGCCTTCTCCAGATCCATAAATGCTACATACAAATCCATTTGCTTTTCTAAGTATTTCTCACATACATTCTTCAAAGCAAACACCTGATCCACACATCCTCTACCACTTCTGAAACCACACTGCTCTTCCCCAATCTGATGCTCTGCACATGCCTTCACCCTCTCAATCAATACCCTCCTATATAATTTACCAGGAATACTCAACAAACTTATACCTCTGTAATTTGAGCACTCACTCTTATCCCCTTTGCCTTTGTACAATGGCACTATGCACGCATTCCGCCAATCCTCAGGCACCTCACCATGAGTCATACATACATTAAATAACCTTACCAACCAGTCAATAATACAGTCACCCCCTTTTTTGATAAATTCCACTGCAATACCATCCAAACTTGCTGCCTTGCCGGCTTTCATCTTCCGCAAAGCTTTTACTACCTCTTCTCTGTTTACCAAATCATTTTCCCTAACCCTCTCACTTTGCACACCACCTCGACCAAAACACCCTATATCTGCCACTCTATCATCAAACACATTCAAAAAGCCTTCAAAATACTCACTCCATCTCCTTCTCACATCACCACTACTTGTTATCACCTCCCCATTTGCGCCCTTCACTGAAGTTCCCATTTGCTCCCTTGTCTTACGCACTTTATTTATCTCCTTCCAAAATATCTTTTTATTCTCCCTAAAATTTAATGATACTCTCTCACCCCAACTCTCATTTGCCCTCTTTTTCACCTCTTGCACCTTTCTCTTGACCTCCTGTCTCTTTCTTTTATACATCTCCCACTCAATTGCATTTTTTCCCTGCAAAAATCGTCCAAATGCCTCTCTCTTCTCTTTTACTAATAATCTTACTTCTCCATCCCACCACTCACTACCCTTTCTAATCAACCCATCTCCTACTCTTCTCATGCCACAAGCATCTTTTGCGCAATCCATCACTGATTCCCTAAATACATCCCATTCCTCCCCCACTCCCCTTACTTCCATTGTTCTCACCTTTTTCCATTCTGTACTCAGTCTCTCCTGGTACTTCCTCACACAAGTCTCCTTCCCAAGCTCACTTACTCTCACCACCCTCTTCACCCCAACATTCACTCTTCTTTTCTGAAAACCCATACAAATCTTCACCTTAGCCTCCACAAGATAATGATCAGACATCCCTCCAGTTGCACCTCTCAGCACATTAACATCCAAAAGTCTCTCTTTCGCGCGCCTGTCAATTAACACGTAATCCAATAACGCTCTCTGGCCATCTCTCCTACTTACATACGTATACTTATGTATATCTCGCTTTTTAAACCAGGTATTCCCAATCACCAGTCATTTTTCAGCACATAAATCTACAAGCTCTTCACCATTTCCATTTACAACACTGAACACCCCAGGTATACCAATTATTCCCTCAACTGCCACATTACTCACCTTTGCATTCAAATCACCCATCACTATAACCCAGTCTCGTGCATCAAAACCACTAACACACTCATTCAGCTGCTTCCAAAACACTTGCCTCTCATGATCTTTCTTCTCATGCCCAGGTGCATATGCACCAATAATCACCCATCTCTCTCCATCAACTTTCAGTTTTATCCATAATAATCGAGAATATATATATAAAATGAGCTAAGCATATTTTCCCCTTAACTTTTTGGCTACATTACATGTAAGGGACGTGTCTCAACTTGATGATGATTATATATCACTTGGGGATAAAGAAAAGTTAAGGTAAAGACTGGGGCCAAATGATTTCAACAGATTCCGTTAGAAAAAGTCTTTGTAGCTTCTGTAAAGTCCTCTAATATGAGGTGTTGGTAAATCAAATATAAATATCATTAGCCGATGCACTAAGTTGATACTTCACTCATGAAACTTTTTTCATGCGCTGTAGTGTGATGACAAAGGCAGGGTGGAGCAGTTAGATAGCGAAACTCGGCCGCAGAGAACGCGTGCTTCTGACGCAACGGCGCTCCTCCAACCGTGAGTGAAGGACCTTCTCTCGTGCATATCCAAGAGCTTAACCCATGACGGGTTCCTGAAAGACTCCTCACATACGTCTGACGAACGCGTCCCTTTAACTTAGAAACGGACACTACTTTCCCGTTTACTGTAGACACATTTGATTTTTCCGTACAAGGTTTCTCAACCGATGTATCTTACATTTATTAGTGCAGTGCATAAAATGCCAAATTTTCATAACTTGTGCTGAGCTTACACATCAAACCAACGATATCAGTGCCAGAGGGAGGCATCGTCTGGTGTTGTTCCCGTCCTCATGACTTTTGTATGTATACAAACACCGAGGCGACGTGCGCAGTGTTACGTGTAAAAATCAAGAAAACAGCAGCCGACAGCTTGGTGGTTCGGGAGTAAAAACACGCGTCCTGCATGGCGTTGAAGGGCATCCTCGCGACGTAAACTATCCTTCATTCCACAGAATGCCCCTCTTTCTTTCGAACTATTCCACTATCACCATCAGCCTCTGTTTTTCTCGTTTCACAATACTTTCCCACAGTTTAAACTTCGTGATGCAACCCTCACCTGCCACATTCTCAAATTCCTTAACAAGCATATTACAGGCTGTCATGACAAAATTTCTACGTTAATGAAATTCAACGTTTTCTCCATCAGTTTCAGCCAAGACCTAATTCCACGAAAGAACATTATTTTTTCTAATTTTCTAATAAGTAAAAAAAATCGTCTCATGATATGTCAAATGTTTGAATCATTATCCTTATCCTTGTTAACCGCCTGACCATGACATAACGACTGGTTTGTAAATCTCAAATATTTAGCTTCCTCGACAACATTGATAAAAAATTCTGTTGTCTATCTTTTGCTATTAAGCACCAACCCGGCACCAACCTAAAGAATACATCATCGTTCTTTAGCAATGACTAATACAATCACGCTAGCAACCGGATTAGTCCTACTGACATTTTCTATCACAATCTATGAAACATCTTCAAAATGTGTTAATTTTTTTCATTTTAATTAAGTCATACTCGCCTCTCCACTCGCCTCTACGGTACTATCTTTTCCTGGTGTGCACTACTTTGCAGCCTTCATCTCCCGCGATCCCTTCTATATTTCCCCCTGAATGATGTAAAACAGACTTTCTACCCTCATTTGGTATACATTAGAACGTAGTGCGAAGTTGAAAATCGATTAATGTCGCACTCAGTTTGAAGGGTGAGGTTGGCGTCGGTCATGAACTCGGCATCAGCCATTGCCTGGCCCAATTTATGATCTACAAAATTACCTAGAGTATAATTCGTAATATACTGTTATTCCCGAAGAAGCAAACAATTTTGACAGGCAAACTGGTGTTATACTTTAACGATTTTTTTCCTTATGTCAATGACAGTGGGAGACTGAAATTTATCACGTTACTTGTAACAATATAAACGAATCTGTGCTTTACACAAACATCTACATTTTTCGTTTTATGAACATTACGAGGACGTTTTTCTACGAGACGAAAAAAAATTGCTTGAAGGATCACTAGTGCGGGGACGCCTAAGGCAGGCTGGAGGGGCCACAAAAATACCTGATGACAGAGAATGTTCCACTACGGGTTTTGCAAGCCTGAGTGAATATAGGTGACATGGTGTATGTCAGCGTGAGACAACAATGAAAGCCATGTACCATTATGTGTCACCTATGAAAATAGTGAAAATAAAAGATAAGAGTGGCAAAAGCTATTAGCATCATCTTTTACAACATATGCTCAGTACAAATTGAAAAGGAATAGACCATAATGCTACGGACGCTGAAAACAGTGATCACATTACAAAGTAGGTTAATCATATGCATTGACACAAAAAAATCGTCTCTGCCTACAATCTTACGTCATGTTACAGCCGGAACTTATGAACACTGATATAACAGTGGTAAAGCAGCCTTGAGTATTTGTGCCATGGTTGAAGTTTCCAAAAAGATTCATTCAATCATCTAAAGTACTCAAAACTACAAGAGCAACATTATTTACTGACCACGAAAGAGAAGCCGTGCAGTATATACACAACGACCTTGAATGATGAAATCAGGTGGAGTGAATAATTTAGTGTAGAAGTATGTGGCCGAAAGGATGTAGTCGTGGTTACCTTTCCTGCTGGAGAAAGGAAATGAAGATGGCATGATTTTTTGTTTCTCTCTCTCTTTTAGATAACTGAATTACGTTATCGTAAGAGCATTCTAACCAACCTAATCTATCCCAGCAAAACTAATCAACTTAGCCTTACCTAGATTATCCAGAAAGTTCCAATATCGTAAAAGTACCACTATTCTTTTCATAACCTGGCCTACACATAATGATGAAATTCTTAAGACCAAATCCCAGATCCTGAGCAACCTAGTCATAAGGTTTTTATCTTTTTTTTTTTTTTTTTTTGCTTTGTCGCTGTCTCCCGCGTTTGCGAGGTAGCGCAAGGAAACAGACGAAAGAAATGGCCCAACCCACCCCCATACACTTGTATATACATACGTCCACACACGCAAATATACATACCTACACAGCTTTCCATGGTTTACCCCAGACGCTTCACATGCCCTGATTCAATCCACTAACAGCACGTCAACCCCGGTATACCACATCGCTCCAATTCACTCTATTCCTTGCCCTCCTTTCACCCTCCTGCATGTTCAGGCCCCGATCACACAAAATCTTTTTCACTCCATCTTTCCACCTCCAATTTGGTCTCCCTCTTCTCCTCGTTCCCTCCACCTCCGACACATATATCCTCTTGGTCAATCTTTCCTCACTCATTCTCTCCATGTGCCCAAACCATTTCAAAACACCCTCTTCTGCTCTCTCAACCACGCTCTTTTTATTTCCACACATCTCTCTTACCCTTACGTTACTTACTCGATCAAACCACCTCACACCACACATTGTCCTCAAACATCTCATTTCCAGCACATCCATCCTCCTGCGCACCACTCTATCCATAGCCCACGCCTCGCAACCATACAACATTGTTGGAACCACTATTCCTTCAAACATACCCATTTTTGCTTTCCGAGATAATGTTCTCGACTTCCACACATTCTTCAAGGCTCCCAGAATTTTCGCCCCCTCCCCCATCCTATGATCCACTTCCGCTTCCATGGTTCCATCCGCTGCCAGATCCACTCCCAGATATCTAAAACACTTTACTTCCTCCAGTTTTTCTCCATTCAAACTCACCTCCCAATTGACTTGACCCTCAACCCTACTGTACCTAATAACCTTGCTCTTATTCACATTTACTCTTAACTTTCTTCTTTCACACACTTTACCAAACTCAGTCACCAGCTTCTGCAGTTTCTCACATGAATCAGCCACCAGCGCTGTATCATCAGCGAACAACAACTAACTCACTTCCCAAGCTCTCTCATCCCCAGCAGACTTCATACTTGCCCCTCTTTCCAAAACTCTTGCATTCACCTCCCTAACAACCCCATCCATAAACAAAGTAAACAACCATGGAGACATCACACACCCCTGCCGCAAACCTACATTCACTGAGAACCAATCACTTTCCTCTCTTCCTACACGTACACATGCCTTACATCCTCGATAAAAACTTTTCACTGCTTCTAACAACTTGCCTCCCACACCATATATTCTTAATACCTTCCACAGAGCATCTCTATCAACTCTATCATATGCCTTCTCCAGATCCATAAATGCTACATACAAATCCATTTGCTTTTCTAAGTATTTCTCACATACATTCTTCAAAGCAAACATCTGATCCACACATCCTCTACCACTTCTGAAACCACACTGCTCTTCCCCAATCTGATGCTCTGTACATGCCTTCACCCTCTCAATCAATACCCTCCCATATAATTTACCAGGAATACTCAACAAACTTATACCTCTGTAATTTGAGCACTCACTCTTATCCCCCTTGCCTTTGTACAGTGGCAATGTGCAAGCATTCCGCCAATCCTCAGGCACCTCACCATGAATCATACATAGTTTAAATAACCTTACCAATCATTCAACAATACAGTCACCCCCTTTTTTAATAAATTACACTGCAATACCATCCAAACCCGCTGCCTTGCCGGCTTTCATCTTCCGCAAAGCTTTTACTACCTCTTCTCTGTTTACCAAATCATTTTCCCTAACCCTCTCACTTTGCACACCACCTCGACCAAAACACCCTATATCTGCCACTCTATCATCAATCACATTCAACAAACCTTCAAAATACTCACTCCATCTCCTTCTCACATCACCACTACTTGTTATCACCTCCCCATTTGCGCCCTTCACTGAAGTTCCCATTTGCTCCCTTGTCTTACGCACTTTATTTATCTCCTTCCAAAATATCTTTTTATTCTCCCTAAAATTTAATGATACTCTCTCACCCCAACTCTCATTTGCCCTCTTTTTCACCTCTTGCACCTTTCTCTTGACCTCCTGTCTCTTTCTTTTATACATCTCCCACTCAATTGCATTTTTTCCCTGCAAAAATCGTCCAAATGCCTCTCTCTTCTCTTTTACTAATAATCTTACTTCTCCATCCCACCACTCACTACCCTTTCTAATCAACCCATCTCCCACTCTTCTCATGCCACAAGCATCTTTTGCGCAATCCATCACTGATTCCCTAAATACATCCCATTCCTCCCCCACTCCCCTTACTTCCATTGTTCTCACCTTTTTCCATTCTGTACTCAGTCTCTCCTGGTACTTCCTCACACAAGTCTCCTTCCCAAGCTCACTTACTCTCACCACCCTCTTCACCCCAACATTCACTCTTCTTTTCTGAAAACCCATACAAATCTTCACCTTAGCCTCCACAAGATAATGATCAGACATCCCTCCAGTTGCACCTCTCAGCACATTAACATCCAAAAGTCTCTCTTTCGCGCGCCTGTCAATTAACACGTAATCCAATAACGCTCTGTGGCCATCTCTCCTACTTACATAAGTATACTTATGTATATCTCGCTTTTTAAACCAGGTATTCCCAATCATCAGTCCTTTTTCAGCACATAAATCTACAAGCTCTTCACCATTTCCATTTACAACACTGAACACCCCATGTATACCAATTATTCCCTCAACTGCCACATTACTCACCTTTGCATTCAAATCACACATCACTATAACCCGGTCTCGTGCATCAAAACCACTAACACACTCATTCAGCTGCTCCCAAATCACTTGCCTCTCATGATCTTTCTTCTCATGCCCAGGTGCATATGCACCAATAATCACCCATCTCTCTCCATCACCTTTCAGTTTTACCCATATTAATCGAGAATTTACTTTCTTACATTCTATCACATACTCCCACAACTCCTGTTTCAGGAGTATTGCTACTCCTTCCCTTGCTCTTGTCTTCTCACTAACCCCTGACTTTACTCCCAAGACCTTCCCAAACCACTCTTCCCCTTTACCCTTGAGCTTCGTTTCACTCAGAGCCAAAACATCCAGGTTCCTTTCCTCAAACATACTACCTATCTCTCCCTTTTTCACATCTTGGTTACATCCACACACATTTAGGCACCCCAATCTGAGCCTTCGAGGAGGACGAGCACCCCCCGCGTGACTCCTTCTTCTGTTTCCCATTTTAGAAAGTTAAAAAAGTACAAGGAGGGGAGGATTTCTGGCCCCCCCGCTCCCGTCCCCTCTAGTCGCTTTCTACGACACGCGAGGAATGCGTGGGAAGTATTCTTTCACCCCTATCCCCAGGGATAATATATATATATATATATATATATATATATATATATATATATATATATATATATATATATATATATACACACACATACACACACATACGCACATATACACACACACACATACATATATATACATATGAAAAATGTAAGAAACAATTTAGAAAACTGAGACTTCTAGCTTGAAATGAAATGAAAAATGAATGTCACATACTGGTTCAACCTCTGGCTATGGAAAAAGGAAATGTATAATTTATTTACACAAACGTCAATAGTAGTTCTCATCAATTTAACCACTGTATCAATAAGCTTCAATGTCTAAGATACATTTTTTCCAATTTCACTATTTTCTTGTCAAAGCACCATGTATGAAAACTATCACTCCAGTAACACAACTATAAACATTTACTTCCCCTTTAAAAAAGTTCTGGGGAAGTCTGTCTCGATACACTGCGGAACACTCTACCACCTGGCGAGGTTTGTGTTGCAATGGTTCTTGATTTACAAACGTAGTAGCATCACTGGTGGGCCAAGGTAGAACTGACTTGCTCCATCAAGAACCATTGCAACACAAACCTCGCCAGGTGGTAGAGTGTTCCGCAGTGTATCGAGACAGACTTCCCCAGAACTTTTTTAAAGGGGAAGTAAATGTTTATAGTTGTGTTACTGGAGTGATAGTTTTCATACATGGTGCTTTGACAAGAAAATAGTGAAATTGGAAAAATGTAGCTTAGACATTGAAGCTTATTGATACAGTGGTTAAATTGATGAGAACTACTATTGACGTTTGTGTAAATTATACATTTCCTTTTTCCATAGCCAGAGGTTGAACCAGTATGTGACATTCATTTTTCATTTCATTTCAAGCTAGAAGTCTCAGTTTTCTAAATTGTTTCTTACATTTTTCATATGTTTTTCTCTTGCATATATATATATATATATATATATATATATATATATATATATATATATATATATATATATATATATATATATATTGCAGTGATTGCCTAGAACAACCTTACATTGCTATTAGGTTTGAATACTGACTGACTGGGCCATGCAATGCTTGTGTTGTGTTTAGGAAATAGAATTGCAAAGCGTTTTAGAACATAATTCAATGAACATTCAAATATGATAAGGGATATGCATACTAAGGAAAATGTAGGGTTGATCTAAGTAAAAGTCGGTAAAATATTTGTAAAATATTAACATAGCTTATAAATATTTACCTATTAGCCGAAATATTGGGGGTAACACACTGGCTGCTCCTGTGGGTCGTACCACTCACAATGTCTCTTTGTTGACATCCGGCGCAGTGTCGGCAGTGCATTTTCATGAAAGACAGGTATATTTCAACTTGATTATTAATAACAGAATCCTAGGGCCCCTTTTAAGGAGCTCCTGCAGCTTCAAGGCTCTGCTACAATAAATAACAGGGAAATGATCGATTGCTTTGACGAGAACGTACTTCTTTCCTGCCATTGACGATACATCCTAGCTAAAGTCCGTTTTCACCCGTGTGTGTAGCCCCATGGTGACAGCTCTGATAACACCACGACGTGATTACTAGATTTAAGATGACTGCCAGGCTCTGGGTTTTTTTTTTTTCAGTTATATTGCCTTCTATTGTGAACCCAAAGTTTCCTTTATACATCACCTCATTTGATATCGTTCATTACGAAAGATGAGATGTATACCCTTTGCACTTATTTCTGTATTCAATATGTAAATCTTTTAAAATAGAAGTTGCCTATTCCAAAATGGATTTGAAGCGGAGGTGAAATACTGTTAATGTAGTGCTGCCTAGCTAGCTCCTCTTTGAGTTTAAAAAAACAGAAAGAAAAAGAAAAACTAGCGTTATGATTACAGCCAGCCGACAATGGCTAGCTCCTGTTTGAGTTAAAAGAAAATAGAAAGAAAAAGAAAAACTAGCAAGTTATGATTGCAGCCAGCCAACAATGGCTCCTTGTACATGACAGTTTGTGTTGCCTCCCTTCTGGCCGAGGATGGTGCAGTTCATCCATGCAAAAGTTATTGGCATACCCGAAAATGCAACAAAAGTAAAATAAATGAACTAATCAACACATCCCTCACAACACATCTCGCACAGCTTTGACCAAATTAATATGGCCGCTTAATAATTCCTTCAGCCACATACAGGCGACGCCTTGACCACTGAGTGTGATGGCGTGACCCAACTTTACCTAATCCTAAAATGTCAGGTATAGGAGCATTGTTCCCAGAGGTTGTAGCGTTATGCCTTTTTTATTATTTTTTTTTTTTTGGGGGGGGGGGGGGGGGAAATTTATGTACGGTATTTAGAGTCTGGTGGAAACGTTGAAAGAACTCGTCTCAGAACACCTACAACCCAAACTATTTCTCATAGCCAGACTACAAGTGTCTGAAATGTATTTTATCCAGTGCCTGACAATTTGAATATTGAAAACATAAAAGATTTCATATATTCATATTTGTACAAAATCAAAAACAAAATACTGGCCAACTATAATTCGGTCTACAGTTGATCCAAGATAACCAGCGAAATTTTCAACACCGGTAAAGGAAAACAGTTAAGAATTTGTTACATTATAAACAAGACAGTAACGTTAAATTCACTCAATACCGAATTATTGTAAGAATCATTTATAAAGAAGGCAGTTTTAGGCCGAAAGTTAAAGCTAATATAGAAAACCCTGATTAATTATTTATGAATCATCGATAGCTTGCAATCGGGCTATATATATATATATATATATATATATATATATATATATATATATATATATATATATATATATATATATATATATATATATATATATATATATATATATATATATATATATCCTCCCCTCTCGTTTTTTTTTTTTTTTTTTCCAAAAGAGGAACAGAGAAGGGGAGCAGGTGAGCAGGTGAAGATATTCCCTCAAAGGCCCAGTCCTCTGTTCTTAGCGCTACCTCGCTAATGCGGGAAATGGCGAATAGTATGAAAAAAATAAAATATATATATATATATATATATATATATATATATATATATATATATATATATATATATATATATATATATATATATATATATATATATGTGTGTGTGTGTGTGTGTGTTAATGTGCTGAGAGGTGCAACTGGAGGGATGTCTGATCATTATCTTGTGGAGGCTAAGGTGAAGATTTGTATGGGTTTTCAGAAAAGAAGAGTGAATGTTGGGGTGAAGAGGGTGGTGAGAGTAAGTGAGCTTGGGAAGGAGACTTGTGTGAGGAAGTACCAGGAGAGACTGAGTACAGAATGGAAAAAGGTGAGAACAATGGAAGTAAGGGGAGTGGGGGAGGAATGGGATGTATTTAGGGAATCAGTGATGGATTGCGCAAAAGATGCTTGTGGCAAGAGAAGAGTGGGAGGTGGGTTGATTAGAAAGGGTAGTGAGTGGTGGGATGAAGAAGTAAGATTATTAGTGAAAGAGAAGAGAGAGGCATTTGGACGATTTTTGCAGGGAAAAAATGCAATTGAGTGGGAGATGTATAAAAGAAAGAGACAGAGGTCAAGAGAAAGGTGCAAGAGGTGAAAAAGAGGGCAAATGAGAGTTGGGGTGAGGGAGTATCATTAAATTTTAGGGAGAATAAAAAGATGTTCTGGAAGGAGGTAAATAAAGTGCGTAAGACAAGGGAGCAAATGGGAACTTCAGTGAAGGGCGCAAATGGGGAGGTGATAACAAGTAGTGGTGATGTGAGAAGGAGATGGAGTGAGTATTTTGAAGGCTTGTTGAATGTGTTTGATGATAGAGTGGCAGATATAGGGTGTTTTGGTCGAGGTGGTGTGCAAAGTGAGAGGGTTAGGGAAAATGATTTGGTAAACAGAGAAGAGGTAGTAAAAGCTTTGCGGAAGATGAAAGCCGGCAAGGCAGCAGGTTTGGATGGTATTGCAGTGGAATTTATTAAAAAAGGGGGTGACTGTATTATTGACTGGTTGGTAAGGTTATTTAATGTATGTATGACTCGTGGTGAGGTGCCTGAGGATTGGCGGAATGCGTGCATAGTGCCATTGTACAAAGGCAAAGGGGATAAGAGTGAGTGCTCAAATTACAGAGGTATAAGTTTGTTGAGTATTCCTGGTAAATTATATGGGAGGGTATTGATTGAGAGGGTGAAGGCATGTACAGAGCATCAGATTGGGGAAGAGCAGTGTGGTTTCAGAAGTGGTAGAGGATGTGTGGATCAGGTGTTTGCTTTGAAGAATGTATGTGAGAAATACTTAGAAAAGCAAATGGATTTGTATGTAGCATTTATGGATCTGGAGAAGGCATATGATAGAGTTGATAGAGATGCTCTGTGGAAGGTATTAAGAATATATGGTGTGGGAGGAAAGTTGTTAGAAGCAGTGAAAAGTTTTTATCGAGGATGTAAGGCATGTGTACGTGTAGGAAGAGAGGAAAGTGATTGGTTCTCAGTGAATGTAGGTTTGCGGCAGGGGTGTGTGATGTCTCCATGGTTGTTTAATTTGTTTATGGATGGGGTTGTTAGGGAGGTAAATGCAAGAGTTTTGGAAAGAGGGGCAAGTATGAAGTCTGTTGGGGATGAGAGAGCTTGGGAAGTGAGTCAGTTGTTGTTCGCTGATGATACAGCGCTGGTGGCGGATTCATGTGAGAAACTGCAGAAGCTGGTGACGGAGTTTGGTAAAGTGTGTGGAAGAAGAAAGTTAAGAGTAAATGTCAATAAGAGCAAGGTTATTAGGTACAGTAGGGTTGAGGGTCAAGTCAATTGGGAGGTGAGTTTGAATGGTGAGAGGCTGGAGGAAGTGAAGTGTTTTAGATATCTGGGAGTGGATCTGTCAGCGGATGGAACCATGGAAGCGGAAGTGGATCATAGGGTGGGGGAGGGGGCGAAAATTTTGGGAGCCTTGAAAAATGTGTGGAAGTCGAGAACATTATCCCGGAAAGCAAAAATGGGTATGTTTGAAGGAATAGTAGTTCCAACAATGTTGTATGGTTGCGAGGCGTGGGCTATGGATAGAGTTGTGCGTAGGAGGATGGATGTGCTGGAAATGAGATGTTTGAGGACAATGTGTGGTGTGAGGTGGTTTGATCGAGTAAGTAACGTAAGGGTAAGAGAGATGTGTGGAAATAAAAAGAGCGTGGTTGAGAGAGCAGAAGAGGGTGTTTTGAAGTGGTTTGGGCACATGGAGAGAATGAGTGAGGAAAGATTGACCAAGAGGATATATGTGTCGGAGGTGGAGGGAACGAGGAGAAGAGGGAGACCAAATTGGAGGTGGAAAGATGGAGTGAAAAGGATTTTGTGTGATCGGGGCCTGAACATGCAGGAGGGTGAAAGGAGGGCAAGGAATAGAGTGAATTGGAGCGATGTGGTATACAGGGGTTGACGTGCTGTCAGTGGATTGAATCAAGGCATGTGAAGCGTCTGGGGTAAACCATGGAAAGCTGTGTAGGTATGAATATTTGCGTGTGTGGACGTGTGTATGTACATGTGTATGGGGGGGGGGGGTTGGGCCATTTCTTTCGTCTGTTTCCTTGCGCTACCTCGCAAACGCGGGAGACAGCGACAAAGTATAAAAAAAAAAAAAAAAAAAAAAAAAATTTATGGATCTGGAGAAGGCATATGATAGAGTTGATAGAGATGCTCTGTGGAAGGTATTAAGAATATATGGTGTGGGAGGCAAGTTGTTAGAAGCAGTGAAAAGTTTTTATCGAGGATGTAAGGCATGTGTAAGTGTAGGAAGAGAGGAAAGTGATTGGTTCTCAGTGAATGTAGGTTTGCGGCAGGGGTGTGTGATGTCTCCATGGTTGTTTAATTTGTTTATGGATGGGGTTGTTAGGGAGGTGAATGCAAGGGTTTTGGAAAGAGGGGCAAGTATGAAGTCTGTTGGGGATGAGAGAACTTGGGAAGTGAGTCAGTTGCTGTTCGCTGATGATACAGCGCTGGTGGCTGATTCACGTGAGAAACTGCAGAAGGTGGTGACTGAGTTTGGTAAAGTGTGTGAAAGAAGAAAGTTAAGAGTAAATGTGAATAAGAGCAAGGTTATTAGGTACAGTAGGGTTGAGGGTCAAGTCAATTGGGAGGTAAGTTTGAATGGAGAAAAACTGGAGGAAGTAAAGTGTTTTAGATATCTGGGAGTGGATCTGGCAGCGGATGGAACCATGGAAGCGGAAGTGGATCATAGGGTGGGGGAGGGGGCGAAAATCCTGGGAGCCTTGAAGAATGTGTGGAAGTCGAGAACATTATCTCGGAAAGCAAAAATGGGTATGTTTGAAGGAATAGTGGTTCCAACAATGTTGTATGGTTGCGAGGCGTGGGCTATGGATAGAGTTGTGCGCAGGAGGATGGATGTGCTGGAAATGAGATGTTTGAGGACAATGTGTGGTGTGAGGTGGTTTGATCGATTAAGTAACGTAAGGGTAAGAGAGATGTGTGGAAATAAAAAGAGCGTGGTTGAGAGAGCAGAAGAGGGTGTTTTGAAATGGTTTGGGCACATGGAGAGAATGAGTGAGGAAAGATTGACCAAGAGGATATATGTGTCGGAGGTGGAGGGAACGAGGAGAAGTGGGAGACCAAATTGGAGGTGGAAAGATGGAGTGAAAAAGATTTTGTGTGATCGGGGCCTGAACATGCAGGAGGGTGAAAGGAGGGCAAGGAATAGAGTGAATTGGATCGATGTGGTATACCGGGGTTGACGTGCTGTCAGTGGATTGAATCAGGGCATGTGAAGCGTCTGGGGTAAACCATGGAAAGCTGTGTAGGTATGTATATTTGTGTGTGTGGACGTGTGTATGTACATGTGTATGGGGGGGGTTGGGCCATTTCTTTCGTCTATTTCCTTGCGCTACCTCGCAATACGCGGGAGACAGCGACAAAGTATAAAAAAAAAAAAAAAAAATATATATATATATATATATATATATATATATATATATATATATATATATATATATATATATATATGAGACTAAAGTAAATACAGGCAACAACCTTATCTGAAGGTTTAACAGCAACGATAAGATAATGAAATTTTGTCTTCTGAGGCGAGTTTAACCTGATGGCAAGTCAACACATGTGGTAACTCGCTAAGTGTAACTCCCAAGGGCACAAAGCAACGGTCACTCATTATTTTATAAACCACTTGCTAATTCTGATAAATATCTGAATTAAATTACTGATTGTTCTGCAACTTTAAAGCACTGAATTCCATAGATACTGTTAGCAGGTGGTATCAAGCCCACTCTATAAAAACGGGACAAAGCCCACTGAAAACAATACCACAGAGTAAGTCATGAAGGCGACAGATGAATGTTTAATATGGGAATCAATAACACAAAACTCATAATATATTAGAGAATGCATTAAATCTAAAAATAAACGGGATGGACGTAACTTTGAACCTTACCCAAAGTACGAACATGTTCTAGGCTTCTCACACTTAAAACGCAAGAAGACATTAGCAGTGGGCACACAGGACAAGACTAAACGGAGAGGAAGTGATGATGAAACTATGTATATTACGTGGAAATCCTTGGCAGGTTAAGAGAAATAATTCTTACCTGAACTGCTGGTAAGTTTTTGCAGACACAATTCATTGTTGCTGAGGTCCTTTAAACAAGTTTCACTTTTTTCTTATTTGAGAAGCAAGTTTTTTTTGTCAGTTTGTACGAGGTACCTGATATTTTTTTTCTTTAGATGATATGAATTTACAAGCACTTGTGACTGGATATAACGCGCGCACTTTAACATAAATTGTACCTAGTGCGTCACCCCCCCCCCCCCCCTCCTCCGAAGAGAATTGAATTGCGCATCAGGGAATAATAATTGTCCTGTCAACAATTTGCTATTTTCCTTCACGAATATTGTGTATTACAGTCATGGCTATCAAAGTCCCATGCATTAATGAAACATTGCAAGTTTTCTGTTTAAAACATTCAGCGTTGCCCATCAAAATCCTCTCACGTCTCCTGAAGTTAATGCTTTAGCTTTTAAAACACAACAGGGAAGTCAGAAGCCTTGAGAATAAGGCAAAAACTGCTTCTCATACTGATGATACTCGTGGATTGAATGTATGCTTGTGTTGTCTCCGTAGGCACCTCTCAAGACTAACTCAGATTGGGCCTAACTAGAAACCTTGTTTTCCACAGTCGTTGGGATCATATAGGTGGGAGAAAACTAGCTCAGCACTTGTCCTAAATTTGAACAAGGACCCAACCATTTGAGGGAGGAAGTGGGTGGGTGGGGGAGGAATGTCAGGGACAGTAGATATCTAAATTTTGGGAATTTGCCGCATCCCATTAGTTAAGAAAAAACAACCTTCCAGTAGGAGGCAAGATGAAAATATATTTTGCACCATCTGTAAGCCCTCAATATTCAGAAGAAACAATCAAGGCAATATATTTCCTCGCTTATACTGTTCTGCTTGATGACAGCTCAACGTAGCTCTAAACTCTCATTAGGGAGGTCTAGCTGCCCTGCACTCAGGGGCAGGTTGTTCGCGTGCCTTCTCTTGTGGTTACCTCACGCAGCACCCGACATGCCGCCACATCCGAAATGTGTATATTGGCACTTGGCGTTTGGCCAATTAAATGTTTGCTTCCTTCCTTCTAACGTTTGAATTGTAAGCTTTTCCTCTCTGAACTTTGTTCCCCGACTCCTACCAAGGCAGGTTTTTCATTACTTGAAGGAAGTGTGTTTTTATCTCTAATCTCTAATAATATGAATACGAGTAACCTAACCGAGTTCCGTTAAACACATTAGGTTTCCAGTACGTTTAGTGTTTCATGCTTCAATGTCACTGATGTACATAATTGAATATTATATGGACATTAACTACAGTAAACTATCCTGTCACTGGAATCAGTAAATTATAAATGATATGTGGATGTTTCACGCATTAGTATAGTCTTCAAACTAATGGTTGCGTAAATGGCCATGGTAGGGATATTCCGAGCACAAAGCAACCTTCAGTTCTAAGCAGCATCATGTTTTGTGACAACAATGGACGATTTACTACATTTGACATACTATACCGTATTTCATCTTGAATATACTACTTTCTTGTTCATCAGAGGGCTCATCATTCAAGCGAATCAAATTTAAACCATGACCACTTATTTTAAGTCTTATAATCTCTTGAGACGACCTTTTACCTAACTCTTAGGGGTCTGGTCAAATCTCTAGCTATTACTTCCATGCGTTTAGTTCAAGGGTCATACTGTCCTACTCAAAGGGTTAAGACTGCCCAGATTACTTACAACCCGGCAGATTGGCATGAGGGACGCCTAAGTCTCTAAGGTGGACTTGCTGCTTCTTCAGGAAGGACGGTGAACTTCAATGGCAGAGAGCAGGACTCTTGTGCTTGAAAGAAATAGACCGTGACAGTGTGATATTACTGTAAAAGCGAAAGATCTGGAACATATTAGGAGTTCCATTATTTGGAAGTGATCAATAAGGGTGGCCGTAAGCAAAATGTTATGACCATCCTAAGAGAGAAAAGTTGAGAGTGCTCTTAAAGCTTTGGCGAAGAACGTGTAACACTATGTTCAGGAAGTCCTCGATAAAGCATTTACATCATACGTATGGATGTGACGAGGTTTTTCTGTGCTAATTGAAATATATAGAGGGAATTCTGAAGAACGATTTGCTGGCTATCTGTGAGGTTAATACTGACGGGCCGGGACACGATCTAGGTAAAGTAAGAGAAGTTTATTTTTCGCCTGTGAAGGTGGCAAGTGAGAGGACACAGGGGTACGCACAGAACGACTTTAAGGTTATTTAGCAGTGTACGAGACACCAGTACAGGAAACATGAACTGATGCTATTTATGAATGATACCGTGACCGTGCCCCACGGAAATGGAAATAGATTTGAGACAATGGACGGACAGATATGATGGAATGATTACTTTATCAGCCTATCAATAAAAACTTGTCTCGCGTTGTCTAGTTGTTAGTTTCACATTTTTCAATGCCGTAACTCCGTTCTCACCGATATGCTTTTCGACTTTTACTTTCGATGTCACATTTCTCTCTTTGTTTTGCTATGCTTTTCGCCCCTGTCCCTCACTCGGATCAGCAAATTAGGTATGTACCCAACACGCCAAGAGATGCCTGTCAATTCTGGGATCAAGGATCAAATGGAAAGTCACAGCGATCCTATGTTTCACAAACTTGAATGCATAATCATTAGCTGCGTTAATGCAGCAAACAATACCTCAAACGCCGGATGACATATTTGCATTGCTTACAGCTTCAATCACTCACATACCATTTCTTAATAGTCAGTCAGGAGAATACCGGAGACGGCCTGCCGCAATGCCACCCCGCCTGACCATAATTAGATACTGGTGTTACATTCATTGGTTAAGTTCGGCTCAACTGCTACGGCTAAAAACATGAATTCCATATATATATATATATATATATATATATATATATATTTTATTTTTTTTTTTGCCGCTGTCTCCCGCGTTTGCGAGGTAGCGATATATATATATATATATATATATATATATATATATATATATATATATATATATATATATATATTATTTATATTTATTTTGCTTTGTCGCTGTCTCCCGCGTTAGCGAGGTAGCGCAAGGAAACAGACGAAAGAATGGCCCAACTCTCCCAAATACACATGTATATACATACACATCCACACACGCAAATATACATACCTATACATCTCAACGTATACATATATATATACACACACAGACATACATATGTACACATGTACATAATTCATACTGTCTGCCTTTATTAATTCCCATCGCCACCTCGCCACACATGGAAATAACCACCCCCTCCCCCCAAATGTGCGCGAGGTAGCGCTAAGAAAAGACAACAAAGACCACTTTCGTTCACATTCAGTCTCTAGCTGTCATGTAATAATGCACCGAAACCACAGCTCCCTTTCCACATCCAGGCCCCACACAACTTTCCATGGTTTACCCCAGACGCTTCACATGCCCTGGTTCAATCCATTGACAGCACGTCGACCCCGGTATACCACATCGTTCCAATTCACTCTATTCCTTGCACACCTTTCACCCTCCTGCATGTTCAGGCCCCAATCACTCAAAATCTTTTTCACTCCATCTTTCCACCTCCAATTTGGTCTCCCACTTCTCCTCGTTCCCTCTACCTCTGACACATATATCCTCTTGGTCAATCTTTCCTCACTCATTCTCTCCATGTGACCAAACCATTTCAACACACCCTCTTCTGCTCTCTCTACCACACTCTTTTTATTACCACATATCTCTCTTACCCTTACATTACTTACTCGATCAAACCACCTCACACCACATATTGTCCTCAAACATCTCATTTCCAGCATATCCATCCTCCTGCGCACAACTCTATCCATAGCCCACGCCTCGCAACCATATAACATTGTTGGAACCACTATTCCTTCAAACATACCCATTTTTGCTTTCCGAGATAATGTTCTCGACTTCCACACATTCTTCAATGCTCCAAGAACTTTCGCCCCCTCCCCCAACCTATATATTTTAAGAAAAATGTGGTTTCATTTGTACAGGTTATACAATTTAGATCTTGCAAACTACATGTCAAATAACTTTCTAGTTCAATAAATAAAATTAACTGGGAGGAACCGGTTTCATACCACGTCCAGAAAAGCAACCAAGTCTTTCCCGTTTGTACCTCTATATGCTTTGCGCCATCGAGTGAGCTTAGTAACTACTTATATATAATACTAACACCTTGACAGTTAGTCAAGTGAGGCATTCTAGTAGGCAAGATGGACGCGCAGGCGCTTTTAATGAATTCTATTTTTAGTGGCTTCCCTTGGTCCAGACACGCGCCGCTGGCGGCCACTGACTCACCACCGCCGTCTACCACCATCAACCTGCAGGGATGCTCACTCACCTGCTTCCCGCCCCGCCATCACACAACTGACCTAATTCTCAAATGCATCCTTGCCACAGCAATAATGGCAGGAGCATCAAGGCAGTATATCATTGGAATATCAGACATAATCTCAGAAAACTGAAATCACTGTTCTAAATACCTAGCCTCTAAATGGTGATGAATAGGGGTCCTGTTAGGATGAGAAACAACTGTGTAAAATTAGAGCTAACTGGGCTGAAATGCATCACTGACAGCAATGATCGTTAAACGAAACAATTGAGTGAGGGATGATCACAGTGAAACAACTGGAGGATAGCCTATTACCTATGACTCCTCCTCACCTACATATGTAATGATATGGAGATCGATTTAATCCTAAGTCCAGGAAACAACTGATTATGACATGGCAATCCAGTGTCAGTTTAGAAAAAAAATCTTTGTTTCTCTGAAAAAGGTAAATAAAAGATCGAAAAGAACATGATATAATGAGACTAGAACTGCTACTTACCTGGTTGGCCGGGCGCTGCTCCAGCTGGAGAAAAATTACCAAAGAATACCGCCAAACGAAACAATCACTTTCATAATTACATAAATTCACCCACCATTAACATACTATTCCCTATTATGAGTACAAATGCATAATTTGATTTTTTCATAATGCAAAAATCAGCAATAAATTTATAGCCCTGAAAATTTGTAGTCAAATCAAAACGTGAAAGTATGATAGGCTATTATACATAGCAGAAGTGTATGAAACTGATAAGCTGACTCATATTAGCGTTTTACTGTTTTGCAGTAATGCTCCGCTCTTTGAGATGTTGACACCATTGATAAAAACTCTTAAGTAGTTGGTCTAATAACGAGTGAACATATGTGCAGAGAGAGCGTTTCTAGTTAAATCTCTTCCTTAGTTTCGGTTGGGCATAGTAAGCAACAGAAAAAGGACTGACAGCAGTGTTACTTATCAGATGGGGAACGCGCCGAGACAACATTGTGAAAGATCGAGTTGACTAATTGCCCATAATTTCCTCCAATTTTTGTTTATCTTTATGATATTCGAAACAAATGAAACAAGATATGAGCTTTGAATATACAAGAATAAATTTTCTTTTCCAATTTGGGTATGAGTTATAATTGGTGTAAAGCTCACCACTGACAACCAACAGTCACACTAAATACAATTTTCTTTACAACCATAAGTCTCATAAGGAGAAGGGTGGATGTGTTGGAAATGAGATATTTGAGGACATGTTGTATGAGGTGGTTTGATCGAGTAAGTAATGAAAGGGCGAGAAAGATGTGTGGAAATAAAAAGTATGTGGTTGAGAGAGCAGGTGTGTTGAAATGGTTTGAACCAATGGAGAGAATGAGTGAGGAAAGGTTGACGAAGGGGATATGTGTGTCAGAGGGGGAGGGTACAAGGAAACACGGGAGACCAAACTGGAGGGGGAAGGACGGAGTGAAAAAGATTTTGAGCGATTAGGGCCTGAACATGCAGGAGGGTGAGGAGTGCAAGGAAAAGTGAACTGGAAATATGTGATATACCGGGATCAACGTGCTGTCAACGGACTGAACCAGGGCATGTGAAACGTCTGAGGTAAAACATGGAAAGATCTGTGGGGCCTGGACGTGGATAGGGAGCTATGGTTTCGGTGCATTACACATGAGAGCCAGAGACAGTGAGAACGAGTGGTCCTTTTATGTCTGTTTTCCTGGCGCTACCTTGCTGACGCAGGGCGTAGCGATGTCGTTTCATGTGGGGCGGGGTGGTGCCGCGAATGGAAGAAGGCAAGCAAGTGTGAACAAGTGCATATATATATATATATATATATATATATATATATATATATATATATATATATATATATATATATATATATATATTTTCTTTTCTTTCAAACTTCGCCATTTCCCGCGTTGGCGAGGTAGCGTTAAGAACAGAGGACTGGGCCTTTGAGGGAATATCCTCACCTGGCTCCCTTCTCTGTTCCTTCTTTTGGAATATTAAAAAAAAAGAAAAAAAAACGAGAGGGGAGCATTTCCAGCCCCCCGCTCCCTCCCCTCTTAGTCGCCTTCTACGACACGCAAGGAATACGTGGGAAGTATTCTTTCTCCCCTATCCCCAGGGATAATATATATATATATATATATATATATATATATATATATATATATATATATATATATATATATATACTTGTATCTTAACGTTCTAAAAGGGGAAACAAGGAGGAGTCATGCGGGGAGTGCTCATCCTCCTCGAAGGTTAGGACTGGGGTGTCTAAATGTGTGTGGATCTAACCAAGAGGAGAAAAAAGGAGAGATTGGTAGTATGTTTGAAGAAAGGAACCTGGATGTTTTGGCTCTGATTGAAACGAAGCTCAAGGGTAAAGGGAAAGAGTGTTTGGGAATGTCTTGGAAGTAAAGTCAGCGGTTGGTGAGAGGACAAGAGCAAAGAAAGTAGCACTACTAAGGAGGCAGGAGTTGTGGGAGTATGTTATAGAGTTTAAGAAAGTGAACTCTAAATTGATATGGGTAAAACTGAAAGGGGATGGAGAGAGATGGGTGATTCTTGGTACCTATGCACCTGGTCATGAGAAGAAAGATCATGACAGGCAAGTGTTTTGGTAGCAGCTGAATGAGTGTGTTAACAGCTTGGATGCACAAGATCAGGTTGTAATGATGGGTGACTTTAATGCAAAGGTGAGTAATGAGGTAGTTGAGGGAATAATTAGTGTACATGGGGTGTTCAGTGTTGTAAATGGAAATGGTGAGGAGCTTGTAGATCTGTGTGCTGAAAAAGGACTGGTGATTGGGAATACCCGGTTTAAAAAGAGACATACATAAGTATACGTATGTAAGTAGGAGAGATGGCCAGAAAGCGTTACTAAATTACGTGTTAATTGATAGGTGTGTGAAAGAGAGACTTTTGGATGTTAATGTGCTGAAAGGGGCAAATGCAGGGATGTATGATCATTATCTTGTGGAGGCGAAGGTGAAGATTTGTAGAGGTTTTCAGAAAAGAAGAGAGAATGTTGGGGTGAAGAGAGTGGTGAGAGTAAGTGAGCTTGGAAAGGAGACTTATGTGAGGAAGTACCATGAGAGACTGAGCGCAGAATGGAAAAAGGTGAGAGCAAATGACATAAGGAGAGTGGGGGAGGAATGGGATGTATTTAGGGAAGCAATGATGGCTTGTGCAAAAAATGCCTGTGCCATGAGAAAGATGGGAAGTGGGCAGATTAGAAAGGGTAGGGATTGGAGTGATAAAGAAGTAAGATTGTTTGTGAAAGAGAAGAGAGGGGCATTTGGATGATTTTTGCAGGGAAATAGTGCAAATGACTGGGAGGCATATAAAGTGAGGCAAGAGGTCAAGAGAAAGGTGCAAGAGGTGAAAAAGAGGGCAAATGAGAGTTGGGGTGAGAAAGTATCATTAAATTCTAGGTTGAATAAAAAGATGTTTTTGAGGGAGGTAAATAAAGTGCATAAGACAATAGAACAGATGGGAACACTGGTGAAGGGGGCTACTGGGGAGGTAATAACGAGTAGTAGTAAAGTGAGATGGCATGAGTATTTTGAAGGTTTGTTGAATGTGTTTGATGATAGAGTGGCAAATACAGGGGGTTTTGGTCGAGGTGGTGTGAGAAGTGAGAGGGTCAGGTAGAATGGTTTGGTAAACAGAGAAGAGGTAGGTAGTGAGAGCTTTGCGGAAGATGAAAACCGGCAAGGCAGCAGGTTTGGATGGTATTGCAGTGGAATTTATCAAAAAAGGGGGTGACTGTGTTATCGATTGGTTGGTAAGGATATTCAATGTACGTATGGTTCATGGTAAAGTGCCTAAGGATTGGCAGAATGCATGCATAATGCCATTGTACAAAGGCAAAGGGGATAAAGGTAAGTGTTCAAATTACAAAGGTATAAGTTTGTTGAGCATTCCTGGGAAATTATATGGGAGGGTATTGATAGAGAAGGTGAAGGCATGGACAGAGCATCAGATTGGGGAAGAGCAGTGTGGTTTCTCAAGTGGTAGAGGATGTGTGGATCAGGTGTTTGCTTTCAAGAATGTATGTGAAAAAAACTTAGAAAAACAAATGGATTTTTATGAAGCATTTATGGATCTGGAGAAGGCATATGATAAAGTTGATATGATAGAGTTGATAAAGATCCTCTGTGGAAGGTATTAAGAGTATATGGTGTGGGAGGTAAGTTGCTAGATGCAGTGAAAAGTTTTTATCAAGGCTGTAGGGCATGTGTAAGAGTGGGAAGAGAGGAAAGTGATTGGTTCCCAGTGAATGTCAGTTTGCAGAAGGGGTGAGTGATGTCTCCATAGTTGTTTAATTTGTTTATGGATGGGGTTATTAGGGAGGTGAATGCAAGAGTTTTGGAGAGAGGGGCAAGTATACAATCTGTTGTGGATGAGAGGGCTTGGGAAGTGAGTCAGTTGGCTGATGATACAGCGCTGGAAGCTGATTCAGGTGAGAAACTGCAGAAGCTGGTGAGTTTGGTAAAGTGTGTGAAAGAAGAAAGCTGAGAGTAAATGTGAATAAGAGCAAGGTTATTCGGTTCAGTAGGGTTGAGGGACAAGTCAATTGGGAAGTAGGTTTGAAAGGTGAAAAACTGGAGGAAGTGAAGTGGTTTAGATATCTGGGAGTGGTTTAGCAGCAGATGGAACCATGGAGGCGGAAGTGAGTCACAGGGTGGGGGAGAGGGCGAAGGTTCTGTGATCGTTTAAGAATGTGTGGTAAGCGAGAACATTATCTCAGAATGCTAAGTAATGAGAGGGTAAGTGAGATGTGAGGCAATAAAAAGAGTGTGGTTGAGAGAGCAGAAGAAGGTGTTTTGAAATAGTTTGGTTACATGGAGAGAATGAGAAGTGGGAGACCAAATTGGAGGTGGAAGGATGGAGTGAAAAAGATTTTGAGCGATCGGAGCCTAAACATAGAGGAGGGTGAAAGGCATGCAAGGAACAGAGTGAATTGGAACGATGTGGTATACTGGGGTTGGCATGCTGTCATTGGCTTAAACCAGGGCATGTGAAGCATCTGGGGTAAACCATGGAAAGCTGTGTGGGGTCTGGATGTGGAAAGGGAGCTGTGGTTTCGGTGCATTAGACATGACAGCTATAGACTATAAGTGTGAACGAATGTGGCCTTTGTTGTTTTTTCCTAGCACTACCTCGCATGCATGTGGGGGAAGGGGGTGCCATTTCATGTGTGGCGGGATGGTGGCGGGAATGGATGAAGGTAGCATGTTTGAATATGTACAAGTGTATATATGTATATGTCTGTGTAGGTATACGTATGTATATGTTGAAATGTATAGGTATGTATAAGTGGATGTGTGGGCGTTTATGTATATACATGTGTATGTGGGTGGGTTGGGCTGGGCCATTCTTTTGTCTGTTTCCTAGCGCTACCTCACTAACACGGGAGACAGCGACAAAGTATAATAAATATAATATATATATCATACTTATCACCATTTCCTGTGTCAGCAGGGTAGCGCCAGGAAACAGACAAAGAATCCATTCATATACACATATCTATACATAAATGCCCTTACATGCACATATACATACATATACATATACACAGACATATACATATATACACATGTACATATTCATACTCTAACACGGGAGACAACAACAAAGTATAATAAATATAATATATATATTATCCCTGGGGACAGGGGAGAAACAATTCTTCCCACGTATTCCCTGCGTGTCGTAGAAGGCGACTAAAAGGGAAGGGAGCGGGGGGCTGGAAATCCTCCCCTCTCGTTTTTCATTTTCCAAAAGAGGGAAGAGAGAAGGGGGCCAAGTGAGGATGTTCCCTCAAAGGCCCAGTCCTCTGTTCTTAACGCTACCTCGCTAATGCGGGAAATAGCGAATAGTATGAAAAAAAAAAAAAAATATATCATACTTAATCACCGTTTCCTGTGTCAGCAGGGTCGCACCAGGAAACAGACAAAGAATCCATTCATATACACATATCTATACATAAATGCCCTTACATGCACATAACATACATATACATAGACATATACATATATACACATGTACATATTCATACTTGCTTGCCTTCATCCATTCCTGTTGCTACCCTGTCACACAGGAAATAGCATCAATAACCTCCATTTCAGCGAGGTAGCACCAGGAAAAACAGGCATAAAAGGCCACATTCGTTCACACTCAGTCTCTAGCTGTCATGTGCAACCACAGCTCCCTATCCACATCCAGGCCTCACAGACCTTTCCATGGTTTACCCCAGATGTTTCACATACCCTGGTGACTTCACCATGTGATATTCTTTCAAGCAATGGTGGGAGAAAGCTGGTAACATCTATAGATTAGGAGGAGTTAAGTAATAGATGGGAAATGAAATAAGCACAGGAGCCATTTATTCAAGTGATGACAATAGCAGCAAACGATGTAATATTAAATGATGATTATAAAAGTCTAAGCATTAAGAGTGAAACTAGCAAAGGCTTCTTCCGAATGGAGAAGCTATTGAAAAATCAACCTCCAATGAAATAATCATTACAAATGTAACCTTCACACTACACCTCAGAATTAGACTGTTGTTATCCTTGTTCCCATGTAGTTTGCTTAATTATACATACTTACAATCTGCCCCTATATCCGAAGCTGATGCTAAATACTCATGTACAAATGGGCAAATTATAAAATCTGCCTCTATATCCAAAGTTGATGCTAAATACTGAAAAACATATGGGCAAATCATAACAAATTCTAAACTTGATTTTATTATCACTCATATGAGACTATTAATAATATTATGTAATACAAAATTTCAGTACGAAATGGGTATTCAGTACAAAAATAAGATAACATGTTCCTGCATTTTTCTCTTGATCTACAGTACTTTACAAAAATACAAACATAATTGTAGCTGTTTACAATCATAATCATGCTGTGCTCAACATACATGCTTGTTACTGCAATATATCCCAAAAGTATATCAGCAGACCCCTTCTGTATATTGTACTATCAAATAAATAGTTTCTGTAAATGCTTACCCTAAATCAATCTTAGGTTAGAATGCCCACATATGCTGCATGTCTGAAGGAAACAGTTATAACTATGGCAAAGTATCACACAACATTCTGACAAGAGACATGTATTCAATATCAATATCTACATGTTAACATAGAAATGTTTAATATAAAAAACTGATGTTTTAAATCAGAAATATCATGTTTTCAGTATTAAAGTAAGAGTAACTGGTGAACTCCGTATGTTACTGTCAGAGCACTAATGATTGAATGAATTTCAATTTCTTTATGGAAATTAAATATAGGTAAACTACATACTTTACTGCTTGAGCACTAATGACTGAATCAATTGCAAATGCTTCACAAAAATTAAATATCACTGACTTGCAATGACAAGTTTTGCTTACAAATAAAAAGTTTTAAATTTTCCATAAAAAAAAACTGGCATGGAAAATGCTATAAAGGGGTTCATGAAAAGCTTTTCTTTAAAATTTAGTTTTGGCACTTGTTAAAATTCAAGAACTACAGTAGTACTTTGCAGTTTTAATAACCAATTGTTTTTTACTGATTTGTTATAAACAAGCAGACAGGAAAAATGGTGCCCAATAATGCAATATCAAGGAGTATCTTTAACATCAACTTTGTCTAATTTCATGGTACCTGAAAATACATCATCTTACCTTAACTTTCTGCTGCAAGATACCCCATGTATGGTTCTTCCATATCATTACATTATCATCAATAAATACCAAATTTTTTTTCTAATTATGAGCAATAAATATTCTTGCATCTTTGTAAAAACTTTCAATTCATGCCAATGACTTTACACAAATTTACTAACCTTAATAGCACCAGCACAATAATTCCAATCAAAGAACCATGAATAACACTTTAAATAATACCACCTATTTAAAAGGATGTGACTATTTCTGCTATAACACAATTGCTAATTTCATAGTTTAAAATGTTTGTGAAATGTGCTGCATCTGACCTTCACTGAAAAATCTTATCAAGGACTGATGACAGATGTGTGTGGATATCAACAAGGTGTCAATAAGAATTCCACAAAAATACTAATGTTAAAGTTCCAGTAAAACAGCCTTTAAGGATATACATATACCTTTTGAGATTCTGCAAAGAGGATTTTCACTAAAACCAACCCTTATTCCAACTAATAAATTTCTTTCTATGTAAGTTCCATTATCAATGTTTTCTTATAACAAAACATCTAATTCTAAAATATACAACATTCTTCTCTGCTTTCTGTAAAAGTTCCAAAATTGATAGTTTGTAGTCTGACAGTTTATTTATCTGTATGTTAGGCAACAATGCAGCAAGCATTCCATATGAATGCCTTTGATTCTATACTCATATGGATCAGTTTTCCATTTGCAGCAAGGTCAAGTGAGGATGATCACTTATAAGTATGAATCTATCTATCTATCTATATTTCTAATGCCCGTTCTCTCTGGGAACTCCCATCAAGGGGTGGCCATGGCAAAAGAGTCTCCACTTATCCTCGTCTTTATATAACTCCCTCGCATACAGCATTCCACCCATTCTCCCTCCTTTTCTCTCCCTCCAGTATTCCTCCACCCTACTTGCCCATGTCACAGATGGTCTTCCACTCACACCAACCCCTTTAATTGTATTATCATACACTCTTCTGTAAACTCCCAGTCTTGCATTCTTTCCACAATCCCAAACCATCTCAAAGTATTATGTTTCACCCATTCTACCACTCTACAATTCAAGCCCTTTGCATTCCGTGCTATACCAAATCTCTCATACACCCTTTCATTTCTTTCTTCATTCCCATCTAGTCACACCACATGCTCTTCTCAAATAGCTCATTTCCACAACCTGAATTCTTGACCTCTGTGCCTAATTCCAAGTCCATGTTTCAGATGCATAGGTCAGGGTTAGGAGAACTATGCTGTCCCTTAATCCTCTCCACTTCTATACTTACACCTCTATCCCTCATTATTCTACTCAGGTACCCAATGATTCTTCTACCCTGTACTACTCTCTCCCTTGTCTCTCCTTCCATATCACCACACTTACCCAAGACAGCTCCCATATACTTAAAGTCCCTCACTTCTTCCAGTCTTTTCCCCCCACCCATATCCACAGCACAATTCAGTACACTTTCTTATTTCACTCTGTATGGTTTTACAAAATCTATACTGTCACTCCATTTTCTTTCAAACACCATTACTTTACTTTTACTAGAATTTACCCTCAATCTCCTCCACTTGCACACATCAAAAAAAACAAAAAACAAAAACAAAACAACCTTCTGCAACTCCTCTTCACTCTCAACAAAGAACACAGAATCATCCACAAATAGGATTGCCACTAGCTATCATATCTCCCTGCCACACTCCATCTCTGCACCACTTTTCCGGTCTTTTGCTTTCATTTATCTTATAATTTTGTCGCGGTCTTCCACGTTAGCGAGGTAGCGCAAGGAAACAGACGAAAGAATGGCCCAACCCACCTACATACACATATATATATACACACACGTCCACACACGCACATATACATACCTATACATTTCAACATATACATACATATACATACAAAGACATATACATATACACACATTCCTATGAGTCCACGGGGAAAATGAAACACGAAAAGTTCCCTATAAAGAATATCTTAATCAGGAATTCACCAGAAAATTCTTTTGGTTGCATCTATAAAGTGCCTTGTGGAAACTGTGATAAATTTTATGTCGGTCAGACTGGTAAGGCTCTTTCTGTTAGACTTAAGCAACAGAAATATAGTATAAAAATGGGACAAGGATCAAATGCCTTGTTTAATCATGTCAAAAACTATGATCATTGTATTGACTGGAGTAACGCCATCTCAGTTATTAACTCTAACTCTATTACCAAGAGAAATATCATTGAATCTTCTATTATTAAATACACAAAGAATTATAATCTTATATTAGTGATGGTCTATACAAATTAGATAACTTTATGTTGATAAGATTTGTAAAATGATAACTTTATGAACTCTCGTTGTATGTTTTGGACAATCACATGTTTACCAAATGGCATCCTAGCTTTGTCTCTTTGATGTATATCAACTGACTGTTATATTTCTCTCTTGTGTCTCCCCGATGATGTGATTATTACACGAAAGTGCACTTGGGAACTTTTCGCGTTTCATTTTCCCTGTGGACTCATAGGAATATCTTGATCACGCGCAAAATTGTGATCCTTTCCAATATACACACATGTACATAATTCATACTTACTGCCATTATTCATTCCCGTTGCCACCCTGCCACACATGAAATGACAACCCCCTCCCCCCACATGCACGTGAGGCAGCGCTAGGTAAAGACAACAAAGGCCACATTCATTCACATTCAGTTACTAGCTGTCGTGTATAATGCACCGAAACCACAGCTCCCTTTCCACATCCAGGCCCCACAAAGCTTTCCATGGTTTACCCCAGAAGCTTCACATGCCCTGGTTCAATCCATTGACAGCACGTCAACCCTGGTATACTACATCGTTCCAATTCACACTATTCCTTGCATGCCTTTCACCCTCCTCTATGTTCAGGCCCCGATCGCTCAAAATCTTTTTCACTCCATCTTTCAACCTCCAATTTGGTCTCCCACTTCTCATTCCCTCCACCTCTAACACATACATCCTCTTTGTCAA
Organism: Panulirus ornatus; assembly: GCF_036320965.1. Classification (NCBI taxonomy): domain Eukaryota; kingdom Metazoa; phylum Arthropoda; class Malacostraca; order Decapoda; family Palinuridae; genus Panulirus; species Panulirus ornatus. The sequence continues at coordinate 41,423,852 of NC_092269.1, forward strand.
TCTTTCCTCACTCATTCTCTCCATGTGACCAAACCATTTCAAAACACCCTCTTCAGCTCTCTCAACCACACTCTTTTTATTACCATACATCTCTAACTCTTTCATTACCTACTCGATCAAACCACCTCACACCACATATTGTCCTCAAATATCTCATTTCCAGCCACAGTGACATCACACAGCCCTGCTTCAAACCTACATGTATCCCAGAACTTTTGCTCAGCTCTCCATCCACACTTTCACATACATTTGCTCCTCTATAGAAGGCTTTTACACCATCCAACAGTTTCCCTCTATACCATATATCCTTAATACATCCCACAAAGCATTCCACTCGACTCTGTCATAGGCTTTCTCTAGATTTATAAAAGCTGCATACCTTTCCTAAAACCACCTTCCTCTTCACCTATTCTGCATTCAGTCACTTCCATCACTGTCAATTAATATTCTTGTGTACACATTATCTTGTGGAGGCGAAGATGAAGATTTGTAGAGGTTTTCAGAAAAGAAGAGAGTGGTGAGAGTATGTGAGCTTGGGAAGGAGACTTGTGTCAGGAAGTACCAAGTGGAGACTGAGTACAGAATGGAAAAAGGTGAAAACAAAGGATGTAAGGGGAGTGGGGGAGGAATGGGATGCATTTAGGGAAGCAGTGATGGCTTGCACAAAAGATGCCTGTGGCATGAGAAGCGTGGGAGGTGGGTAGATTAGAAAGGTAGTGAGTGGTGGGATGAAGAAGTAAGATTATTAGTGAAAGAGAAGAGAGAAGCATTTGGATGATTTTTGCTGGGAAATAATGCAAATGACTGGGAGATGTATAAAAGAAAGAGGCAGGAAGTCAAGAGAAAGGTGCAAGAGGTGAAAAAGAGGGCAAAAGAGAGTTGGGGTGAGAGAGTATCATTAAATTCTAGGGAGAATAAAAAGATGCTTTGGAAGGTAAATAAAGTGCGTAAGACAGGTGAGCAAATGGGAACTTCAGTTAAGGGGGCAAATGGGGAGGTAATAACAAGTAGTGGTGATGTGAGAAGGAGATGGAATGAGTATTTTGAAGGTATGTTGAATGTTTTTGATGATAGAGTGGCAGATATAGGGTGTTTTGGTCGAGGTGGTGTGCAAAAAGAGAGGGTTAGGGAAAATGATTTGGTAAGCAGAGGAGAGGTAGTAAAAGCTTTGCAGAAGATGAAAGCCAGCAAGGCAGCGGATTTGGATGGTACTGCATTGGAATTTATTAAAAAAGGAGGTGACTGTATTGTTGACTGGTTTGTAAGGTTATTTAATGTATGTATGACTCATGGTGAGGTGCCTGAGGATTGGCAGAATGCGTGCATAGTGCCATTGTACAAAGGGAAAGGGGATAAAAGTGAGTGCTCAAATTACAGAGGTATAAGCTTGTTGAGTATTCCTGGGAAATTATATGGGAGGGTATTGATTGAGAGAGTGAAGGCATGTACAGAGCATCAGACTGGGGAAGAGCAGTGTGGTTTCAGAAGTGGTAAAGGATGCGTGGATCAGGTGTTTGCTTTGAAGAATGTATGTGAGAAATACTTAGAAAAGCAAATGGATTTGTATGTAGCATTTATGGATCTGGAGAAGGCATATGATAAAGCTGATAGAGATGCTCTGTGGAAGGTATTAAGAATATATGGTGTGGGAGGCAAGATGCTAGAAGCAGTGAAAAGTTTTATTGAGGATGTAAGAAATGTGTACGTGTAGGAAGAGAGGAAAGTGAATGGTTCTCAGTGAATGTAGGTTTGTGGCAGGGGTGTGTGATGTCTCCATGGTTGTTTAACTTGTTTATGGATGGGGTTGTTAGGGAGGTGAATGCAAGAGTTTTGGAAAGAGGGGCAAGTATGCGGGTCTGTTGTGGATGAAAGAGCTTAGGAAGTGAGACAGTTGTTGTTCGCTGATGATACAGCGCTGGTGGCTGATTCATGTGAGAAACTGCAGAAGCTGGTGACTGAGTTTGGTAAAGTTTGTGAAAGAAGAAAGTTAAGAGTAAATGTGAATAAGAGCAAGGTTATTAGGTACAGTAGGGTTGAGGGTCAAGTCAATTGGGAGGTAAGTTTGAATGGAGAAAAACTGGAGGAGGTGAAGTGTTTTAGATATCTGGGAGTGGATTTGGCAGCGGATGGAACCATGGAAGCAGAAGTGAATCATAGGGTGGGGGAGGGGGCGAAAGTTCTGGGAGCGTTGAAGAATGTGTGGAAGTCGAGAACATTATCTTGGAAAACAAAAATGGGTATGTTTGAAGGAATAGTGGTTCCAACAATGCTATATGGTTGTGAGGTGTGGGCTATAGATAGAGTTGTGCGGAGGAGGGTGGATGTGCTGGAAATGAGATGTTTGAGGACAATATGTGGTGTGAGGTGGTTTGATCGAGTAAGTAATAATAGGGTAAGAGATATGTGTGGCAATAAAAAGAGTGTGGTTGAGAGAGCAGAAGAGGGTGTTTTGAAATGGTTTGGTCACATGGAGAGAATGAGTGAGGAAAGATTGACCAAGATGATATATGTGTCAGAGGTGGAGGAAACTAGGAGAAGTGGGAGACCAAATTGGAGATGGAAAGATGGAGTGAAAAAGATTTTGAGTGATCGGGGCCTGAACATGCAGGAGGGTGAAAGGCATGCAAGGAAGGAATAGAGTGAATTGGATCGATGTGGTATACCGGGGTCGATGTGCTGTCAATGGATTGAACCAGGGCATGTGAAGCGTCTGGGGTAAACCATGGAAAGTTCTGTAGGGCCTGGATGTGGAAAGGGAGTTGTGGTTTCGGTGCATTAAACATGACAGCTAGAGACTGAGTGTGAACGAATGTGGCCTTTGTTGTCTTTTCCTAGCGCTACCTCGCGCACATGCCGGGGGAGGAGGTTGTTATTTCAAGTGTGGCTGGGTGGCGATGGGAATGAATAAAGGCATACAGTATGAATTATGTACATGTGCATATATGTATATGTCTGAGTGTGTATATATATGTATACGTTGAGATGTATAGGTATGTATATTTGTGTGTGTGGACGTGTATGTATATACATGTGTACGTGGGAGAGTTGGGCCATTCTTTCGTCTATTTCCTTGCGCTACCTCGCTAACACGGGAGACAGTGACAAAGTAAAATAAAAATAATAAATATAAATACTTTTCCTAGCATATTTAACAGACTTATTCCCTGGGGATAGGGGAGAAAGAATACTTCCCACGTATTCCCTGCGTGTCGTAGAAGGCGACTAAAAGGGAAGGGAGCGGGAGGCTGGAAATCTTCCCCTCTCGTTTTTTTTTTTTTTTTTTTTCTTCCAAAAGAAGGAACAGAGAAAAGGGCCAGGTGAGGATATTCCCTCAAAGACCCAGTCCTCTGTTCTTAACGCTACCTCGCTATCGCGGGAAATGGCAAATAGTATGAAAAAAAAAAAAAAAAAATTTAACAGACTTATTCCTCTACAACTCCTACATACATCCTTCGCACCTTTTCCTTTGCATAAAGGAACAATAATAGCTTTCACCCAAGCCTCAGGCCCAACATTGTGTTTCCAGGCTAAATTACATATAAGATGCATCCAACCTATCACACTTTCTCCTTCATACTTCAGCATTTTAGCTGTAATCGCATCCACTCCAAGTACTTTTCCTACCCTCAGCCTCATTACTGCCCTTCTCATCTCCCTCTTTGCTACAGGCCCCCGCACTTGTATCCTTTTTCCTTCCCTCCTCCATAACCATGCATGTAACAACTGCTACCTCCCCTTCTCCCACACTTATCAGTTCTTCAAAATACTCCTTCCATATTCCTTTACTAGCCTCAAGCTAAAAACAATGAGCTTGCTATAGCAGTTAAGCATTCTAACCATTCAGCCGTTTACAAACAGATCTTTTAAATGTGTGAAATATCTAATAAAAAAGTTAGTGAAGTACAAATATTGGTACAACATTTTCCTTCGTAACTCATCATAATCATAAGCAATCAAATATATATATCAGAATATATTACATCTATTCATTTACTGTACTTAGTCACTGTCTCCCGGTTAGTAAGGTAGCAGAAGGAAACAGACGAAAGAATGGCCCAGCCCACCCACATACACATGCATATACATATAAACACCCACACATGCACATATACATACCTATACATTTCAACGTATAGGTATATGTATGCATACAGGTATGTATAGGTTCAATCAATGGATTGAACCTGGGCATGTGAAGCATCTAGGGTAAACCAAGGCACATTTTGTGGGGCCTGAATGTGGAAAGGGAGCTGTGGTTTCAGTGCATTAAACATGATAGCCAGAGACTGAGTGTGAACAAATGTGGCCTTTTGTCTTTTCCTAGTGCTACCTCACGGGGGGAGGGAGGGATGCTATTTCATGTGTGGCGGTGTGGTGACGGGAATGAATCTAGGCAGCAAGTATGGATAGGTACGCATGTATATATGTATATGTCTGTGTATGTATATATATATGTATACATTGAAATGTATAGGTATGTATATGTGAGTGTGTGGACGTATGTATATACATGTGTATGTGGGTGGGTTGGGCCATTCTTTCATCTGTTTCCTTGTGCTATCTTGCTAACGTGGGAAACAGCGATAAAGTATAATAAAAAACAATAAAAAACACTTCGACATATACATACATACATATACATTCACAGACATATATATACATACATACATATGTACATATTCATACTTGATGCCTTCATCCATTCCCGTCGCCACCTCACCACACATGAAACAGCACCCGCCCCCCCTCCCCCCACGCATGCAAGGTAGGGCTAGGAAAATACAGCAAAGGCCACATTTGTTCACACTCAGTCTCAACCTGTCGTGTGTAATGCACTGAAACCACAGCGCCCTTTCCACATCCAGGCCCCACAAAACTTTCCATGGCATACCCCATATGCTTCACATGCCTTGGTTCAATCCATTGACAGCATGTCAACCCCAGTATACCCCATTGTTCCAATTCACTCTGTTCCTTGCATGCCTTTCACCCTCGTCTATGTTCAGGCCCCGATCGCTCAAACTCTTTTTCACTCCATCCTTCCACCTCCAATTTGGTCTCCCACTTCTCATTCCCCCCATCTCTAACACATACATCCTCTTTGTCAATCTTTCCTCACTCATTCTCTCCATGTGACCACACCATTTCAATACACCCTCTTCTGCTCTCTCAACCACACTCTTTTTATTACCACACATCTCTCTTACCCTTTCATTACTTACTTGATCAAACCACCTCACACCACATATTGTCCTCAAATATTTCGCTTCCAACATAACCACCCTCCTTGCAACCATATGACATTGTTGGAACCACTACTCCTTCAAATATACCAATTTTTGCTCTTCAAGATAACCTTCTCGCTTTCCACACATTCTTCAATGCTCCCAGAACCTTCGCCCCCCTCCCCCACCCTGTGACTCACCTCCACTTCCATGGTTCCATTCGTTGCTAAATCCACTCCAAAATATCTAAAATTCTTCACTTCCTCCATTATCAACTATATTCATAATGCTGTGCAATGAATATTGAAGCACTGCTTAAATACAACTACACCTTCAACAATACAATTAAGTTAACATGTTTTCTTTCATATGAAAAAATTACGGCTTATCCTTTTTCTTCTTTCTTATACAAGCTCACCTTTCCTGTCTTAGCAAGGGAGTACCACAGACTAAGCTCTAAAGGAAAGTCTTTGCTTTGTTCCTCATATGCTTCTATTAAAGATATCAATTATACATACACTGTAGAGACTAAGGTTATCTATCTAATTCATAGCCTGGCCAATATGTAACCTAAATCCAAATATTTTCCATAGTTCAAAAGTTTTGCCAATGCATAAGAGTAACCAAATGAATGTCACTCAGTAGTGTCACAACTTTAACAACAATTCTCCAAACACATTCAGCAAAATCATAAATGTTCATTTGGCTTTCATCAATTTAAATTGGTTCAATTGTCTATATCATAAAAAATCTATTTCATCAACATCTGAAGTGCATCAAAATCTGGCTACAGAAAAGGGAAAATCAAGCAAGGTACCCACAAGCATGAAAATTTACAGAAATAGTGACAGTACTGTGTACCACACTGAAACTGATCAGAAACTGGAATCAAAGTGAAAAGTTGACCTCACAGTTAACAATGGAGAGGAAAAACATGACAAGGATTTTTTTCTTATCTTGTCATACACAAAACCATTTAAATGCACAGTACCCTTTACACAAGAAACCTTTTCTTAAAAATCTGTTTTGATAAAATGTCATGTAATTGCACAGTTACTAAAACACAACCTTTGTAAGGCAATTGGGCATGTAAATCAAATCTTCCCTATATACCATATGATCCAATGATTTGTATGTGCACATAAATTACTTATACATGAAAAAACCTTTATGTACAAAAGACACATAAAAAATATACAGCCCGAAACTAGAATCAATAATGGATCACTCTTCTGCTCCCTTGAGCTATAATCACACAAGTCAGTAGAAAAATAAAGGATTAAAATAAGGACCCAGAAGCATGAAAATCTAGAGAAAAGGTAACACCAATGAGTACCACATAATTGTGTTCAAATTTAATTAAAAACTAGCACTACAGTGAAGAACTGTCCTTCGAAAGTAAAAAAAAAGAGGGAGAAAGTTGAGAAGAAACTTTCTACACAAATCTCTTTTGATAATAGGCTATTCAGTTGTGCAATACATTTACATAAATACAACTCTTATAAGGCAACTTGACATATAAATCTAAATTACTCTTCAACATATACCGTGTCACACGTTACTTAATACGTTGTTATACACCTGGTAGCAGTATCAGCATCATATCAACGCATTCTACAATCTTGGTGTCTTGGTTCCTTGAATTTTTCACCATTATATATGTTGGGTCATATGCATTCCTCTTAGTTTACTGTTTAAAAGGTACTCTGTTACCCATGGAAGCACGTATTACACAGAAATGGCAGAGGAAACAATTTCCGCTGAAAATGTTGGAGAATCATAAGTAACTGAGCAATAAACTATTCTATATATGCAAAAAATATATTCAAACATATGTTACCTGATCTAGGTAGTAGTTGGTAAGAAGTCAATGACCCGGGAGGTATATTACCAGTACTACCCCCCTGGGTATCGGAAGGGTTAGTGACATCTGCTTATTAAGCCAGCACTTTAGTGGTTGTCAAGTTGCACTCCTCTGACCTAAGTTTTCTTATTTTTCTGCCTCACTAACATGTGGACTACTGGCATTCTGTCCACTATCATACAATCTCTCAGAGTCATATGTAACACTTAACTCGTGCCATTCATTCTTTGTAACTCTAGATTTTCCCACAGGGCACTATATGCTAGCCCTGCCTTTGGCAAAAATGATAGGAGCAGTAAATAGATGAAATAGGAAGGAACATTTAAGCAAGAACTTTAGATAGAAAAATTAGGCAGAAGTAGTAGGTAGAAGCATTAGATAGAAGTAGCTATTAGGAACATAAGGTAGAAGCCTCTACAAACACTGTACCAGACTTGCCCTCTGCCAGTGGCCTGTTAAGGGTGAGGCACTAAAGGCTAAGAGGAGGCGCTAGAGTTCTTTACTTATAGAGATTAAGTTGCCGTGGCCAACCCTTTGAGGGAGTTCCAATTCGAACGGGTGTCAGAGATATAGATAGATGGTTACCTGATCAACTTCTTATGATACTAACTTCAACTTCAAAAAGATTAGGAGGAAATAATGTAATATCTATATATCTTCAATTCAGTCAATTATCAAATATCAAAATCTACTTATTTATTTATCTATTTTGCTTTATCGCTGTCTCCCGCATTAGCGAGGTAGCACAAGGAAACAGACGAAAGAATGGCCCAACCCACCCACATACACATGTATATACATACACATCCAACACGCAAATATACATACCTATACATCTCAACGTATACATATATATATACACACTCAGACATATACATATATACACATTACATTATTCATACTGTCTGCCTTTATTCATTTCCATCGCCACCCTGCCACACACGAAATAACAACCTCCTCCCCCTCATGTGTGCGAGGTAGCGCAAGGAAAAGAAACAAAGGCCACTTTTGTTCACACTCAGTCTCTAGCTGTCATGTAATAATGCACCAAAACCACAGCTACCTTTCCACATCCAGGCACCACAAAACTTTCCATGGTTTACCCCAGATGCTTCACATGCCCTGGTTCAATCCATTGACAGCACATCGACCCTGGTATACCACATTGTTCCAATTCACTCTATTCCTTGCACACCTTTCACCCTCCTGCATGTTCAGGCCCCGATCACCCAACATCTTTTTCACTCCATCTTTGCACCTCCAATTTGGTCTCCCACTTCTCCTCATTCCCTCCACCTCTGACACATATATCCTCTTGGTCAATCTTTCCTCACTCATTCTCTCCACGTGACCAACCATTTCAAAACACCCTCTTCTGCTCTCTCCACCACACTCTTTTTATTACCACACATCTCTCTTACCCTATTATTACTTACTCAATCAAACCACCTCACACCACATATTGTCCTCAAACATCTCATTTCCAGAACATCCACCCTCCTACGCACAACTCTATCTATAACCCACACCTTGCAACCATATAACATTGTTGGAACCACTATTCCTTTAAACATACCCATTTTTACTCCGAGATAATGTTCTCGACTTCCAAACATTCTTCAACGCTCCCAGAACTTTCACCCCCCCCCCCCCCACCCTATGATTCACTTCCGCTTCCATGGTTCCATCCACTGCCAAATCCACTCCCAGATATCTAAAACACTTCACTTCCTCCACTTTTTCTCCATTCAAACTTACCTCCCAATTGACTTGTCCCTCAACCCTACTGTACCTAATAACCTTGCTCTTATTCACATTTACTCTCAGCTTTCTTCTTTCACACACTTTACCAAACTCAATCACCAGCTTCTGCAGTTTCTCACATGAATCACCCACCAGCGCTGTATCAGCAGCGAACAACAACTGACTCACTGCCCAAGCTCTCACATCCATAACAGACTCCATACTTGCCCCTCTTTCCAAAACTCTTGCATTCACCTCCCTAACAACCCCATCCATAAACAAATTAAACAACCATGGAGACATCACACACCCCTGCCGCAAACCTACATTCACTGAGAACCAATCACTTTCCTCTCTTCCTACACGTACACATGCCTTACATCCTCAATAAAAACTTTTCACTGCTTCTAACAACTTGCCTCCCACACCATAAATTCTTAATACCTTCCACAGAGCCTCTCTATCAACTCTATCATATGCCTTCTCCAGATCCATAAATGCTACATACAAATCCATTTGCTTTTCTAAGTATTTCTCACATACATTCTTCAAAGCAAACACCTGATCCACACATCCTCTACCACTTCTGAAACCACACTGCTCTTCCCCAATCTGATGCTCTGTACATGTCTTCACCCTCTCAATCAATACCCTCCCATACAATTTCCCAGGAATGCTCAACAAACTTACACCTCTGTAATCTGAGCACTCACTTTTATCCCCTTTGCCTTTGTACAATGGCACTTTGCAAGCATTCTGCCAATCCTCAGGCACCTCACCATGAGTCTTACATACATCAAATAACCTTACCAACCAGTCAACAATACAGTCACCCCCCTTTTTTAATAAATTCCACTGCAATACCATCCAAACCCGCTGCCTTGCCGGCTTTCCGCAAAGCTTTTACTACCTATTCTCTCTTTACCAAATCATTCTCCCTTAACCCACTCACTTTGCACACCACCTTGACCAAAACACCCTATATCTGCCACTATATCATCAAACATTCAACAAACCTTTAAATACTCACTCCATCTCATTCTCACATCACCACTACTTGTTATCACCTATCCATTAGCCCCCTTCACTGAAGTTCTACGCACTTTATTTACCTCCTTCCAAAGCATCTTTTCATTCTCCCTAGAATTTAATGATACTCTCTCACCCCAACTCTCATTTGCCCTCTTTTTCACCTCTTGCACCTTTCTCTTGACCTCCTGCCTCTTTCTTTTATACATCTCCCACTCAATTGCATTATTTCCCTACAAAAATTGTCCAAATGCCTCTCTCTTCTCTTTCACTAATAATCTTACTTCTTCATCCCACCACTCACTACCCTTTCTAATCTGCCCACCTCCCACGCTTCTCATGCCACAAGCATCTTTTGCGCAAGCCATCACTGCTTCCCTAAATACATCCCATTCCTCCCCCACTCCCCTTATGTCCTTTGTTCTCACCTTTTTCCATTCTGTACTCAGTCTCTCCTGATACTTCCTCACACAAGTCTCCTTCTCAAGCTCACTTACTCTCACCACTCTCTTCACCCCAACATTCTCTCTTCTTTTCTGAAAACCTCTACAAATCTTCATTTTCGCCTCCACAAGATAATGATCAGACATCCCTACAGTTGCACCTTTCAGCACATCAACATCCAAAAGTCTCTCCTTCGCACGCCTATCAATTAACACATAATCCAATAATGCTCTCTGGCCATCTCTCCTACTTACATACGTATACTTATGTATATCTCTCTTTTTAAACCAGGTATTCCAAATCACCAATCCTTTTCTGCACATAAATCTACAAGCTCTTCACCATTTCCATTTGCAACACTGAACACCCCACGTACACCAATTATTCCCTCAACTGACACATTACTCACCTTTGCATTCAAATCACCCATCACTATAACCCAGTCTCATGCATCAAAACTACTAACACACTCACTCAACTGCTACCAAAACACTTGCCTCTCATGATCTTTGTTCTCATGCCCAGGTGCATATGCACCAATAATCACCCATCTCTCTCCATCAACTTTCAGTTTTACCCATATCAATCTAGTTTACTTTCTTACACTCTATCACATACTCCCACCACTCCTGTTTCAGTAGTGCTACTCCTTCCCTTGCTCTTGTCTTCTCACTAACCTCTGGCTTTACTCCAAAGACATTCCCAAACCACTCTTCTCCTTTACCCTTGAGCTTCGTTTCACTCAGAGCCAAAACATCCAGGTTCCTTTCCTCAAGCATACTAACTATCTCTCCTTTTTTCTCATCTTGGTTACATCCACACACATTTAGACACCCCAATCTGAGCCTTCAAGGAGGATGAGCGCTCCTCGCATGACTCCTTCTGTTTTTCCTTATATAAAGTTAAAATACATGGAGGGGAGGGTTTCCAGCCCCCCGCTCCTGTCCCCTTTAGTCGCCTTCTACGACATGTGAGGAATGCGTGGGAAGTATTTTTTCTCCCCTATCCCCAAGGATAAGCATTCTTTCTCCCCTAACCCCACGGTTAAGTGTAATTACATAAAAGAAAATAAGAGAATCATAGTTTTACCTTCTTGTAAAAGGCACAAAAAAAAGGTAAAAAGGGATATACACACAAAAAAAACCCTACTCAGCAAAAACATATCTTTCTAATCATGGTATGCTGTACTGTACATGTTATGCATGTTCTGTTCAACTCACAGTGAGATGTTCAGAGAGATATAGATGAGATACATTTAATCCAAAGTGGAGTAAATGACAACAGTTTGGATTCCTCACTTGAGGAGTAACATCAAATAAGGGAATGCTAAAAAAATGGTACCAGAAATAACTGGAATGTGTTATGCAGTGAGACGAGAAAATCCTCAACCTACCCACACAGTAGGAAAGGATAAAGGAATGCAAAGCACTTTTTTTTTTTTCTTTTTTTTCAAAATAGTACCAGACATGTTGAACAAACTAAGCAAATGTAAATGGAACTGGAAATTAAAAACCTGTCTGACAGGAATGAGGTGGAACCCTACATTCATTTCCCATACATAAAAACAAGTAATTGCACAAGATGTCTTAATATAATTCTATGAAATAAGCAACATTCACTATGTCTTTTGAATAAAAAAAATCCTGAATCAACACACATTTCCCTTGTGCAGGTCTTCCAAGTACTTTCCCAAACAGGTGGCCAAGGTATAAGAACCCTATGAGTACCTATGAGTAAAATCCATTCATTTCTTGACAATTTTGTCTGTCTACCAACCCCAACCTTCCCTCCTTCTTGTAAGAGTGATTTTGTAAATCCCATCCCTAAGAGAAGAGACTGCTCTAACCATTCTAATTATTGACCCACTGCTCTCATTATTACAAACTACAAAGCCTCAGAAACTAATCAACTTTTATTTTCTCCAACACTACAAATCCCATTCCCAATTTACACACTTCAGCTCACGTTCCTTCCCCTTTTCCTTTCAATACTTAATCCCATTCCTGTATCAAACATTATCTTCTCTCAATTCATAACGGTACAATATTGTAGAATGGTGGATGAAGAAACATGGTTCCATTTAATGGTGATAAAATGCAATTTCTCCATACATTTTGTTTCAAAGTGGGTTTCACTATTTACTTTGGCCACTGCTCTTGTGAGCTGTGTGTGGATGCTACTTCCTAAAGTTACTGTGTGGACCCTAGCAGATCAAGGACTGACAATTATAACTTTTCCTTTTTTTCAAATGCTAAGCTGTAAAAATCCTTCTTCCTTTTGTCTTTCCCTCTTTCTGTTACCTTCCTAATTTTAAGAGTCAGGTCTACAAACACCTGTGGAGCCCTACATTCTTTCTCCAACTTTTTCCTTTCACCCAAGATGGCTTTTAATTGGGGCATGTTTTGCCCATGCCATGTCACTATATGGAAAAAATACATGCATATTCAATCACGTCTTTTACAGCATATAAACGGTATGGATATAGCCTCAAACAATAATACAAAATCAAATATAATCAATCTAATCTACTTACTTGATTAAAAAGAAGTTATCTTGTATCTATTACATGAATTCAAAGATTTAGTATGAAATGTGACATCCAAAGTTCAGTTATCTACCTTTGGATTGCTGAGTATTCAATTTCATGGTTAGCTCAGGATTCTTACATGAAGATGAGATACATGAATGCAAAATCAATATAACTATACAAAGAAGACATCTTTTGATAATACATTCATCCTTTAAAATTACTATAATGTTTAATTCAAATATTCATAGGTGACATCCAGTCACATGAAAAAATATCTATTTATCCACATAAGATTATGAATTCATGTCATATACATCTAATCAGCATACAAAATTACTGCATATAACAGGAAGATCTTAAACCTGATCCATCTTGTGATATTGCTAAAGGAAGCATGATACTTATGGCAAAAACTCGAAGTTCTATGATTGCCTCCTTGTGGATATTCTTGGTTTTCCTGTCCTCAGAGTTTTCCAATGCAACAGATTTTAAGCAAAATATGACCATGTTTTGTTCATACATGGAACACAGTACAAGTGTCAAACTAAACTGCAAGTCTGTCTATCTATCTATATCCCTAATGCTTGTTCTCAACTGGAACTCCCTCAAGGGGGTGGCCATGGCAATAGAATCTCCATAAACAGTGAACTCCAGAGATACTTCTTAGCCTTTAGTGCCTCACCCTTAACAAGCCACTGATAGAGGGCAAGTCTAGTGCAATACCAATCTCCTTTACATTTGGTCTCTTTTTTATAAGAACTGAAGCATATAAGAAATATCATGAAAACATCTATTCAATGATAATCATATCATCTATACAGACAAAATATCTTATATGCAAATCAATTCAACATCATGAAATGCTGAAGAAAGTCCACCCCTACTGGTCTTTCAATGCTCATATCAAAGAAGGATATCTAAATGAATTGTGAGCAATAAAAGGCCAAAGAGTAAAGTAAAGACGTGTGCACACGCATGCATGTGTAAAAGGGTACTACCATACATGAGCAAGCAAATATTATAAAGACACCATTGTATTTGGAGAAGACTTGGCACATTACATCCTCCACTTTAGCAAGTAAAGACATAACTGAAACATTTATGATTCCATAGTTCCTAATAATTCTAAGCATGCTTTCTTTGCATGAAGGAGGAATATGGGTTGCATTTTCATAATTCCATCCCCATGGATAACATACAATATATACCTTACCTTTAATTACCTTCCTGCTACAGGAACACCTTCTGTGGGGCATTTGCAGCACTTAAAGACCTTGCCACCTTCACTGGGTGGGACTACAAGCCCAAAAGTGTAATGATGAGTGTTTGTAATGTAAGTGAAGGACAATGGAGGACTTCAGTGTCTTGTGTGTGAAAGTTGTACAGAGAGGAGTCTTGTGATTTGCTGAATAAACTTTTTGTACTGTCGGGATCTTTTTTGAACCACTATTAGACAAAATTCTTCTTTTTTCTTTTAAACTATTCGCCATTTCCCGCGTTAGCGAGGTAGCATTAAGAACAGAGGACTGGGCCTTTGAGGGAATACCCTCACCTGGCCCCCTTCTCTGTTCCGTCTTTTGGAAAATTAAAAAAAAAACGAGAGGGGAGGATTTCCAGCCCCCCGCTCCCACCCCTTTTAGTCGCCTTCTACGACACGCAGGGAATACGTGGGAAGTATTCTTAATCCCCTATCCCCAGGGATTAGACAAAATACTCTAAAGAATTATTAAGAGTCACATTATCACATATGACAGAGTTGATAGAGATGCTCTGTGGAAGGTATTAAGAATATATGGTGTGGGAGGCAAGTTGTTAGAAGCAGTGAAAAGTTTTTATCGAGGATGTAAGGCATGTGTACGTGTAGGAAGAGAGGAAAGTGATTGGTTCTCAGTGAATGTAGGTTTGCGGCAGGGGTGTGTGATGTCTCCATGGTTGTTTAATTTGTTTATGGATGGGGTTGTTAGGGAGGTGAATGCAAGAGTTTTGGAAAGAGGGGCAAGTATGAAGTCTGTTGGGGATGAGAGAGCTTGGGAAGTGAGTCAGTTGTTGTTCGCTGATGATACAGCGCTGGTGGCTGATTCATGTGAGAAACTGCAGAAGCTGGTGACTGAGTTTGGTAAAGTGTGTGAAAGAAGAAAGTTAAGAGTAAATGTGAATAAGAGCAAGGTTATTAGGTACAGTAGGGTTGAGGGTCAAGTCAATTGGGAGGTAAGTTTGAATGGAGAAAAACTGGAGGAAGTAAAGTGTTTTAGATATCTGGGAGTGGATCTGGCAGTGGATGGAACCATGGAAGCGGAAGTGGATCATAGGGTGGGGGAGGGAGCGAAAATTCTGGGAGCCTTGAAGAATGTGTGGAAGTCGAGAACATTATCTCGGAAAGCAAAAATGGCTATGTTTGAAGGAATAGTGGTTCCAACAATGTTGTATGGTTGCGAGGCGTGGGCTATGGATAGAGTTGTGCGCAGGAGGATGGATGTGCTGGAAATGAGATGTTTGAGGACAATGTGTGGTGTGAGGTGGTTTGATCGAGTAAGTAACGTAAGGGTAAGAGAGATGTGTGGAAATAAAAAGAGCGTGGTTGAGAGAGCAGAAGAGGGTGTTTTGAAATGGTTTGGGCACATGGAGAGAATGAGTGAGGAAAGATTGACCAAGACGATATATGTCTCGGAGGTGGAGGGAACGAGGAGAAGTGGCAGACCAAATTGGAGGTGGAAAGATGGAGTGAAAAAGATTTTGTGTGATCGGGGCCTGAACATGCAGGAGGGGGAAAGGAGGGCAAGGAATAGAGTGAATTGGATCGATGTGGTATACCGGGGTTGACGTGCTGTCAATGGATTGAATCAGGGCATGTCTGGGGTAAACCATGGAAAGCTGTGTAGGTATGTATATTTGCGTGTGTGGACGTATGTATATACATGTGTATGGGGGTGGGTAGGGCCATTTCTTTCGTCTGTTTCCTTGTGCTACCTCGCAAACGCAGGAGACAGCGGCAAAAAAAAAAAAAAAAAAAAAAAAAAAAAAAAAAAAAATCCTTAAGAAACACTATTATAAATTACTAATTCTTCTAATCCCATCTGTCCTCTGTGTTTCCAAATTCTGTACTTGACAAGATCTTTGCGGGTAACTATACCAACAACCTCATTACTATCATTAATTACAACAAGATGTCTTAAACCAAGAGCCCTGAAAAGATTAAACATCCTTGGCAAAGCAGTACAAGTAACCACAGAGTATGGGGAGGGATTATAAAAAGGCCTCAAGTCCACTGTACAGTTCATATCTTCAGGATTCAGGTCAACTTCATCTATTGAATAGAATCGTGGATAAGACTGACGGAAAAGATGGATGTCGACTTTGCTATTCTGCCATATCTCGGAATTTTCATTGAATACCTGTGAATGAAGAGTAATGTGCATAAAATTTTCACATTCAAAGATACATATCTAAAACTTTACTATTATTGTTTACCTTACTGAAACAAATGGCAATCCTTATGATAAAAATGTCATATCTGTACGTAAAAAAAAGGAGGTGCTATACCTAAGGGTGTTATATGTGATATGGGTCTGAATGAAAAGCACATGGAAAGAAAACAGGACCTCACTCTGAATGATTTTCCAGTAGTTGCCTCAATGAAACATTTGGTTTTCTATGCTGGACAGTAAGGAGAAAAAATACTAAAAACATACTTTCTGCACATCATAGAAAGCAATTTGAGATGGATGGGAGTGGGAGGTTACAAATCCTCCCCTTCAGCATTATCACTTGACAAAGAAGACAGCAGAGGAATAAGCTAGAAAAAGATTTCTTCCCCTCACAGGTTCCAGTGTGCTCATGAAAGCAGACAAAAGCACAATGATATAAATACAAATGAAGTGATCAAAATAATACAAGGAAGAATATGTGGGGCTTGGCCATGGATGGTTGGCTTAGGTTTCAGTATATCATACATGAAAATTAGAGAGTAGATGTGTGTAAGTGGGGATGCTCTTTGTCCCTAAGGCAATCTTGTTAAGGCAGGAAAAGTAATTGTGAATGGAAAAATTTTTTTTTATACCTATTTGCCGTTTCCTACAACAGTAAGATAGTACAAGGAACTCATAATGAATGGCCTAATCTATTCACAATTATTCTCAAGCTTTTACATACAGGGTGAGCCAAAAGTCACTGAGTACCTACCATAGCTGAAGAGTAAATCTTGTATGGATGCTGGTGCAGCTGCTTCTTCAGCACTCTATGTGTGTAGCTTTATAAGACACCCGCCTGCTGTGCCAACTTATGAACACACTTTTTTGAGCTTTGAATTATGTGATCCTCAATATCCACTACATTCTCAAAACTTAGCAATTAACCACTGTATTGCATTGTGATGTGTTTCAGGAGTGTCACTTTTCACTTTTCAGTAAACTTCTACTGCACTTCGTATATACACTGGTCTGCACTACGAAACACCAGTTTCACCACAAACACTTTTTGAGTCTCAGGCATTAAAGCCATTTTCACATTAACACCTGTTAGCATCTGGACACACTTGCATTCAAAGAAACAATGAGCTGACATTGTGTGAGGAAGAATGGGGAAGATGATGTGAGGGAGGAATAGGTAATTTTTGGTAAGAATAATACTAAGAATGATGTGGCTTTATTGTATGTTGTATGGGTGCACTGTGACTTTTGGCTCACCTTGTATAATTCATTGAAACCAAAAACATTAATCACAGCCAAGCCCCACAGAACCTTTATGTCTTTCACTCCATCTATTCTTAGCTTTTCCCTTGTCTTTGTTCCCTCCACTTCCAACATATATACCCTCACAGTCATCCTCTCTTCACTGATCCTTTCCATATGTCCTATACATTTCAGCACACCCTGTTCAGCTCTTTCATACACACTTTTCTTACTTCCACATATCTCTCTTATTCTATCACTTATTTGTTGTCTTACCCTATCATTTCTTATTCAGTCAACACCTCATCACACCACATGTTGTCTAGAGCTCTAACAGTAGTTTCTAACACATTCACCCACTTCTGCATCTTATCAGCTAATATCATCTTGGGGAATGAAGTTATGTAAATGGGCTGAACCAAGGAATATAAAAAGGCAGATGTAAACCAAAGAACAGTCTGCATAGCTTGGCTCTGGATGGATGCTCTGGTTTCAAACCAATATGCATGGCAGCTTCAGATGACATATAAATGGGGCTATTATTCATTTGGTCCTAAGACCACCTTGCTAAGGTAGAAGAAGCAATCGTGTGTTAAAGAGAAAAAAAACACCATACCTTATGTTTCAAAAGCACAGTGAGTTGAGAACGCAAAATGAGTCCTCTAAGGGTACCAAATGACTTGAAGTAGCGCACTTCTTCACCCGTAGGAATGGAGTCCACAACTGGGAAGCCATTGTAGGTGTAGGCCTTGAGAACAGCCACAATTCTTCTGACTCTCTCAACACTTCTCAAGGTGACAACAGGCCTATTCATAACCTAAAGGAGTTATAAATATCAAGAATCCAGTATAAATATTTGATCTGAGCTTTTCAATGTATGGCAAAACTAAAAATTATTTCTCTAAGGAGTATGTCTCTGATAACTTATTTGTAAAGGTTGATACTTTTCAAAAGCTGTTTACAAGGGTCAAGATGCTGTAAATTTGAAAACCCTATTTTATATACATATGTAACCATCTTAAATTGTAAGAAGTAGGAATAAAAGCTCTCTAGTATATATGACCGATAAAGAAATTAAACACAAACACCTAGCTAAACTAATTTCATCTTCCTACCTACCTCCAATTCTCTGCTTTTAATTCTGATCATTTAAATATCACATTTCCGCATCATAAACACTAACATCATTAAAATTCATGTAAAACTATGACATCTTACCTCTGTGGCATAAATATTGTTTGAAAGAGGTGGAGCAACCCAAGCCATAATAGGGACACCTTGCATTTGAATATGGATATCGTACAGACCCTGCAAGTTTCAATGCGATCAGACTTCCTCACAGATATCATCTCTTCAAAGGAGAAAATCAGTGCAACAGGCTATTTACTTAAAGCTAAAAACCTGGTTGAAGACAACTGTTTGTATACTTCAAATAACAACACTTTATAAGAAAACCATTTCAATCATTCCTACAATTAAAGCTTACATACCTCATTAAAGAAGTCTCCCACCCATTTAGCCACCATGAGAATAATCATTAGAGGTAAGCCAAAAGTTATGTTACCCACACACTCCATCAGGATTACGGTCAAACTTAGAGTCATCCGTACAACACCACCAAGCATTGCTCCAGCTCCAACCAGTGCATATTTGCCTTCATCTGCCCATTCCTGGAAACAAGAAGTATTCATGAGATATCAATGTCTTTTTAATGTTAACAATCTACTCACAAACTTAAGGAGGTATTCATTAGATATTACTGTCTTTCAAAGGTCAATAATCTCACAATCTGCTAAAGGTATTCCATCTATCTATATCTCTGATGCCTATTTCAATTGGAACTCCCTCAAAGGGGTAACCACAGCAAAAGAGTCTCCATAACTAAAGAACTCCACTGCCACTCCTTAGCCCTTGGTACCTCACCCTTAACAGGCTACTGGCAGAGGGCAAGTCTGGCACAGTATCTGCAGAGGCTCCTACCTAATGTTCCCAATGGCTACTTCTATCAAATGCTCATACATAAAACTTCTGCCTAATGTTTCTACCTTTCATATGTCATCAGTTCATTCACAAACCTCAGGAGATTTTAATTAAGCATTTGTAAGTTATAAAGGGCAACAGCTCTCAAAACCTTCAGGAGGTACTCATCAGGCATTGCTAGCTTTTGAAGGTAAGTCTACAAGCAAATCTCAAGAGGTATTCATTAAACGTCAGTATGTTTTAAAGGTCAACAGTTCACTCAAAAACTTCAAGAGACATTCACTAGGTATTACCGACTTTTAGAGGTCAATAGTTCACTCAAAATCTTCAAAAAGTATTAACTGGATATCACTAACTTTTGAAAAGTCAAAAGTTCCCTCAAAAACTTTTGGAAGCTTTCATCTTACATTTCCGTCTATAAAAGGTTAGCAGTTCACTCACAAACTTTAAGAGGCATTTAGTATGCATAACAATCTTTTAAAGCTCCACAGTTCACTCATAAACTTCATAAAAACATTCCATTGCTCTTGAAAGATCCTTTCAAAGCAAACTTCATTCTAACTCTGTATCATGTATGTCTAATTATATGAATGGTGATAAAAGGGAGAAAACACTTTACTAATAAGACGGTTTTGATCTACATAAGGGATATGGATGACTAACCCACAATCTCAGGAAAAGAGCAGATTCTGTTCCAAAATCAGTGAAAGACAGAGCAATAGTTTAGGTTAAATGTCAAGTCAGACAGCAATGTAATATGTAAAACAGTTATTAAGAGTTTTCATTTGAGGAGCTAAAAAATATAATACATATAATGGGTAGATCTGAATCCTAATAAAAAACTGATAGGATCTGACAAAAGGGTTGACAATCTAAAAGCATGGATGAATTCTATGAGGATGATGGAACTAAAACTTTTTAACATATGGGCTGTCTATCTGTTTATGCCTCTGGTGTCTATTCCCTTTGGGATCTCCCTTAAGGGAACGGCCACAGTAAAAGAGTCTCCATAACCGGTGAACTCTAAGTCACTTCTTATGGGCTGTGAGTATATACATAAATAAATGTATGCATAAATGGATGTGGACAGGGAGATGTGGTTTCAATGCATTACACATGACAGCTACAGAATGAGCATGTGCGAATGTGGCCTTTCTTCACCGGTTTCCTGGTGCTACAACGCTGAAGCAGGGGCAGTGTTTGGGTGTGGAAAAAAGAGAATGTGCATGTTATCTTTTTTCTTTTCCTTCATACACTTGTGCTGTTTCCTGTGGGATGGGGTGGTGTCGGGAATGGATGAAGGTGAGCAAATAAGAATATGTACATATGAATATATGTGTCCTCCCTGGGGACAGGGGAGAAAGAATACTTCCCATGTATTCCCTGCATGTTGTAGAAGGCGACTAAAAGGGAAGGAAGCTGGGGGCTGGAAATCCTCCCCTCTCATTTTTTTTTTTTAATTTTCCAAAAGAAGGAACAGAGAAAGGGGCCAGGTGAGGATATTCCCTCAAAGGCCCAGTCCTCTGTTCTTAACGCTACCTCACTAATGCGGGAAATGGTGAATAGTAAGAAAGAAAAAGAATATATGTGTATGTATAAGTATGTGTATGATTGTAGGAAGAGAGGAAAGTGATTGGTTTCCAATGAATATTGGTTTGCGGCTGGGGTCCGTGATGTCTCCGTGGTTGTTTAATTTGTTTATGGATGAGGTTGTTAGGGAGATGAATGCAAGATTTTTGGAGAAGGGGGAAAGTATACAGTCTGTTCTGGATGAGAGGGCTTGGGAAGTGAGTCAGTTGTTGCCCGCTGATGATACAGCACTGATGGCTGATTCGGGTGAGAAACTGCAGAAGTTGGCGACTGAGTTTGGTAAAGTGTGTGAAAAAAGAAAGCTGAGAGTAAATGTGAACAAGGGCAAGGCTATTAGGCTCAGTAGGGTTGAGGGACAAGTTAATTGGGAGGTAAGCTGAATGGAGAAAAACGGGAGGAAGTGAAGGGTTTTAGATATCTAGGAGTGGATTTAGCAGCGGATGGAACCATGGAAGCAGAAGTGAGTCACAGGGTGGGAGAGGAAGTGAAGGTTTTGGGAGCATTGAAGAATGTGTGGAAGGCAAGAATGTTATCTCTGACAGCAAAAATGGATATATTTGAAGGAATAGTGGTTCCAACGATGTTATATGGTTGCGAGGCATGGGCTATTGATAAGGTTGTGCGGAGGAGGGTGAATGTGTTGGAAATGAGATGTTTGAGGATAATATGTGGTGTGAGGTGGTTTGATCAAGTATGTAATGAAAGGTTAGGACAGATGTGTTGTAATAAAAAGTGTGGGTGAGAGAGCATTAGAGGGTGTACTGAGTTTTTCAAATTGTGCAAAAGAAGAAAACTGAGAGTAAATATGAATAAGAGCAAGGTTATTAGGTACAGTAGGGTTGAGGGACAAGTCAATTGGGAGGTAAGTTTGAATGGAGAAAAACTGGAGGAAGTTAAGTGTTTTAGATATCTGGGAGTGGATCTGGAAGAGGAAGTGAATCATAGGATGGGGGAGGGGGCGAAAATCCTGGAAGCCTCGAAGAATGTTTGGAAGTCAAGAACATTATCTCGGAAAGCAAAAATGGGTATGTTTGAAGGAATAGTGGTTCCAACAATGTTGTATGGTTGCGAGGAGTGGGCTATGGATAGAGTTGTGCGGAGGAGGGTGGATGTGCCAGAAATGAGATGTTTGAGGACAATGTGTGGTGTGAGGTGGTTTGATCGAGTAAGTAATGTAAGGGTAAAATAGATGTGTGGAAATGAAGAGAGTGTGGTTGAGAGAGCAGAAGAGGGTGTTTTGAAATGGTTTGGGCACATGGAGAGAATGAGTGAGGAAAGATTGACCAACAGGATATATGTGTCAGAGGTGGAGGGAACGAGGAGAAGTGGGAGACCAAATTGGAGGTGGAAAGATGGCGTGAAAATGATTTTGAGTGATCGGGGCCTGAACATGCAGGAGGGTGAAAGGCGGGCAAGGAATAGAGTGAATTGGATCGATGTGGTATACCGGCGTTGACGTGCTGTCAGTGGACTGAATCAGGGCATGTGAAGCGTCTGGGGTAAACCATGGAAAGTTCTGTGGGGCCTGGATGTGGAAAGGGAGCTGTGGTTTCGGGCATTATTGCATGACAGCTAGAGACTGAGTGTGAACAAATGGGGCCTTTGTTGTCTTTACCTAGCGCTACCTCGCATACATGAGGGGGGAGGGGGATGGTATTCCATGTGTGGCGAGGTGGCGATGGGAATGAATAAAGGCAGACAGTGTGAAGTGTGTTCATGGGTATATATGTATGTGTCTGTGTGTGTATATATATGTGTACATTGAGATGTATAGGTATGTATATTTGCGTGTGTGGACGTGTATGTATATACATGTGTATGTGGGTGGGTTGGGCCATTTCTTCTTCAGTTTCCTTGCGCTACCTCGCAAATGCGGGAGACAGTGACAAAGCAAAATAATAATAATAGAAATATATATATATCCCTATCCCTGGGGATAGGAGAGAAAGAATACTTCCCATGCATTCCTCACGTGTTGTAGAAGGCAACTAAAGGGGATGGGAGCGGCGGGGCTAGGAACCCTCCCCTCCTTGTATTTTAACTTTCTAAAAGGGGAAACAGAAGAAGGAGTCACGCGGGGAGTGCTCATCCTCCTCGAAGGCTCAGATTGGGGTGTCTAAATGTATGTGGATGTAACCAAGATGAGAAAAAAGGAGAGTTAGGTAGAATGTTTGAGGAGAGGAACCTGGATGTTTTGGCTCTGAGTGAAACGAAGCTCAAGGGTAAGGGGGAAGAGTGGTTTGGGAATGTCTTGGGAGTAAAGTCAGGGGTTGGTGAGAGGACAAGAGGAAGGGAAGGAGTAGCACTACTCCTGAAACAGGAATGGTGGGAGTATGTGATAGAGTGTAAGAAAGTAAACTCTAGATTGATATGGGTAAAACTGAAAGCTGATGGAGAGAGATGGGTGATTATTGGTGCATATACACCTGGGCATGAGAAGAAAGATCATGAGAGGCAAGTGTTTTGGGAGCAGCTGAAAGAGTGAGTTAGTAGTTTTGATGCACGAGACCAGGTTATAGTGATGGGTGATTTGAATGCAAAGGTGAGTAATGTGGCAGTTGAGGGAATAATTGGTATACATGGGGTCTTCAGTGTTATAAATGGTAATGGTGAAGAGCTTGTAGATTTGTGTGCTGAAAAAGGACTGGTGATTGGGAATACCTGGTTTAAAAAGAGAGATATACATAAGTATACGTATGTAAGTAGGAGAGATGGCCAGAGAGCGTTATTGCATTACGTGTTAATTGATAGGCGCGCGAAAGAGAGACTTTTGGATGTTAATGAACTGAGAGGTGCAACTGGAGGGAAGTCTGATCATCATCTTGTGGAGGCGAAGGTGAAGATTTGTAGAGGTTTTCAGAAAGGAAGAGAGAATGTTGGGGTGAAGAGAGTGGTGAGAGTAAGTGAGCTTGGGAAGGAGACTTGTGTGAGGAAGTACCAGGAGAGACTGAGTACAGAATGGAAAAAGGTGAGAACAAAGGAGGTAAGGGGAGTGGGGGAGGAATGGGATGTATTTAGGGAAGCAGTGATGGCTTGTGCAAAAGATGCTTCTGGCATGAGAAGCGTGGGAGGTGGGCAGATTAGAAAGGGTAGTAAGTGGTGGGATGAAGAAGTAAGATTATTAGTGAAAGAGAAATGAGAGGCATTTGGACGATTTTTGCAGGGAAATAATGCAAATGAGTGGGAGAAATATAAAAGAAAGAGGCAGGAGGTCAAGAGAAAGGGGCAAGAGGTGAAAAAGTGAGCAAATGAGAGTTGGGGTGAGAGAGTATCATCAAATTTTAGGGAGAATAAAAAGATGTTTTGGAAGGAGGTAAATAAAGTGCGTAAGACATGGGAACAAATGGGAACTTCAGTGAAGGGGGCATATGGGGAGGTGATAACAAGTAGTGGTGATGTGAGAAGGAGATGGAGTGAGTATTTTAAAGATTTGTTGAATGTGTTTGATGATAGAGTGGCAGATATAGGGTGTTTTGGTCGAGGTAGTGTGCAAAGTGAGAGGGTTAGGGAAAATGATTTGGTAAATAGAGAAGAGGTAGTAAATGCTTTGCGAAAGATGAAAGCCGGCAAGGCAGCGGGCGTGGATGGTATTGCAGTGGAATTTATAAAAAAAAGGGGGGGGGGTGACTGTATTGTTGAATGATTGGTAAGGTTATTTAAACTATGTATGATTCATGGTGAGGTGCCTGAGGATTGGCGGAATGCTTGCACATTGCCACTGTACAAAGGCAAGGGGGATAAGAGTGAGTGCTCAAATTACAGAGGTATAAGTTTGTTGAGTATTCCTGGTAAATTATATGGGAGGGTACTGATTGAGAGGGTGAAGGCATGAACAGAGCATCAGATTGGGGAGGAGCAGTGTGGTTTCAGAAGTGGTAGAGGATGGATGGATCAGGTGTTTGCCTTGAAGAATGTATGTGAGGAAATACTTAGAAAAACAAATGGATTTGTATGTAGCATTTATGGATCTGGAGAAGGCATATGATAGAGGTGATAGAGATGCTCTGTGGAAGGTATTAAGAATATATGGTGTGGGAGGCAAGTTGTTAGAAGCAGTGAAAAGTTTTTATCGAGGATGTAAGGCATGTGTACGTGTAGGAAGAGAGGAAAATGATTGGTTCTCAGTGAATGTAGGTTTGCAGCAGGGGTGTGTGATGTCTCCATGGTTCTTTGATTTATTTATGGATGGGGTTGTTAGGGAGGTGAATGCAAGAGTTTTGGAAAGAGGGGCAAGTATGCAGTCTGTTGTGGATGGGAGAGCTTGGGAAGTGAGTCAGTTGTTGTTTGTTGATGATACAACGCTGGTGGCTGATTCATGTGAGAAACTGCAGAAGCTGGTGACTGAGTTTGGTAAAGTGTGTGAAAGAAGAAAGTTGAGAGTAAATGTGAATAAAAGCAAGGTTATTAGGTACAGTAGGGTTGAGGGTGAAGTCAATTGGGAGGTAAGTTTGAATGGAGAAAAACTGGAGGAAGTGAAGTGTTTTAGATATCAGGGAGTGGATTTGGCAGCGGATGGAACCATGGAAGCAGAAGTGAATCATAGGGTGGGGGAGGGGGCGAAAATTCTGGGAGCATTGAAGAATGTGTGGAAGTCAAGAACATTATCTCGGAAAGCAAAAATGGGTATGTTTGAAGGAATAGTGGTTCCAACAATGTTGTATGGTTGCAAGGCGTGGGCTATGGATAGAGTTGTGCGGAGGAGGGTGGATGTGCCGGAAATGAGATGTTTGAGGACAATATGTGGTGTGAGGTGGTTTGATCGAGTAAGTAATAATAGGGTAAGAGAGATGTGAGGTAATAAAAAGAGTGTGGTTGAGAGAGCAGAAGAGGGTGTTTTGAAATGGTTTGGTCACATGGAGAGAATGAGTGAGGAAAGATTGACCAAGAGGATATATGTCAGAGGTGGAGGGAAAGGGGAGAAGTGGGAGACCAAATTGGAGGTGGAAAGATGGAGTGAAAAAGATTTTGAGTGATCGGAGTCTGAACATGCAGGAGGGTGAAAAGCATGCAAGGAATAGAGTGAATTGGAACGATGTGTTATACCGGGGTTGACGTGCTGTCAATGGATTGAACCACGACATGTGAAGCATCTGGGGTAAACCATGGAAAGTTCTGTGGGGCCTGGATGTGGAAAGGGAGCTCTGGTTTTGGTGCATTATTACATGACAGCTAGAGACTGAGTGTGAACGAATGGGGCCTTTGTTGTCTTTTCCTAGCGCTACCTCGCACACATGAGGGAGGAGGGGGATGTTACTCCATGTGTGGCGAGGTGGCGATGGGACTGAATAAAGGCAGACAGACAGTATGAATTATGTACATTTGTATATCTGTATATGTCTGTGTGTGTATATATATGTATACATTGAGTTGTACAGGTATTATATTTGCGTGTGTAGACGTGTATGTATATACACGTGTATGTGGGTGGGTTGGGCCATTCTTTCGTCTGTTTCCTTATACTACCTCGCTAATGCGGGAGACAGCGACAAAGCAAAATAAATAATTTTTTTTTATATATTTTGCTTTGTCGCTGTCTCCCACGTTAGGGAGGTAGCGCAAGGAAACAGACAAAAGAATGGCCCAAACCACCCTCATACACATGTATGTACATACACGTCCATACACGCAAATATACATACCTATACATCTCAATGTACACATATATATACACACACAGACATATACATGTATACACATGTACATAATTCATACTGTCTGCCTTTATATGTTCCCATCGCCACCTCGCCACACATGGAATAACAACCCCCTCCCCCCTCATGTGTGCGAGGTAGCACTAGGAAAAGACACCAAAGGCCCCATTCGTTCATACTCAGTCTCTAGCTGTCATGTAATAATGCACCGAAACCACAGCTCCCTTTCCACATCCAGGCCCCACACAACTTTCTATGGTTTACCCCAGACGCTTCACATGCCCTGGTTCAATCCATTGACAGCACGTTGACCCCAGTATACCACATCGTTCCAATTCACTCTATTCCTTGCCCTCCTTTCACCCTCCTGCATGTTCAGGCCCCGATCACTCAAAATCTTTTTCACTCCATCTTTCCATCTAAAGTTTGGTCTCCCACTTCTCCTCGTTCCCTCAACCTCCGACACATATATCCTCTTGGTCAATCTTTCCTCACTCATTCTCTCCATGTGACCAAACCATTTCAAAACACCCTTTTCTGCTCTCTCAACCACACTCTTTTTATTTCCACACATCTCTCTTACCCTTACATTACTTACTCTATCAAACCACCTCACACCACATATTGTCCTCAAACATCTCATTTCCAGCACATCCACCCTCCTGGCACAACTCTATCCATAGCCCACACCTCGCAACCATACAACATTGTTGGAACCACTATTCCTTCAAACATACCCATTTTTGCTTTCCGAGATAATGTTCTTGACTTCCAAACATTCTTCAAGGCTCCCAGAATTTTCACCCCCTCCCCCACCCTATGATTCACTTCCGCTTCCATGGTTCCATCCGCTGCCAGATCCACTCCCAGATATCTAAAACACTTTACTTCCTCCAGTTTTTCTCCATTCAAACTCACCTCCCAATTGACTTGACCCTCAACCCTACTGTACCTAATAACCTTGCTCTTATTCACATTTACTCTCAACTTTCTTCTTTCACACACTTTACCAAACTCAGTCACCAGCTTCTGCAGTTTCTTACATGAATCAGCCACCAGCGCTGTATCATCAGCGAATAACAACTGACTCACTTCCCAAGCTCTCTCATCCACAACAGACTTCATACTTGCCCCTCTTTCCAATACTCTTGCATTCACCTCCCTAACAACCCCATCCATAAACAAATTAAACAACCATGGAGACATCACACACCCCTGCCGCAAACCTACATTCACTGAGAACCAATCACTTTCTTCTCTTCCTACACCTACACATGGCTTACATCCTCGATAAAAACTTTTCACTGCTTCTAACAACTTGCCTCCCACACCATATATTCTTAAAACCTTCCACAGAGCATCTCTATCAACTCTGTCATATGCCTTCTCCAGATCCATAAATGCTACATACAAATCCATTTGTTTTTCTAAGTATTTCTCAAGTACATTTTTCAAAGCAAACACCTGATCCACACATCCTCTACCACTTCTGAAGCCACACTGCTCTTCCCCAATCTGATGCTCTGTACATGCCTTCACCCTCTCAATCAATACCCTCCCATATAATTTACCAGGAATACTCAACAAACTTATACCTCTGTAATTTGAGCACTCACTCTTATCCCCTTTGCTTTTGTAAAATGGCACTATGCAAGCATTCTGCCAATCCTCAGGCACCTCACCATGAATCATACATACATTAAATAACCTTACCAACCAGTCAACAATACAGTCATCCCCTTTTTAAATAAATTCCACTGCAATACCATCCAAACCTGCTGCCTTGCCGGCTTTCATCTTCCATAAAGCTTTTACTACCTCTTCTCTATTTACCAAATCATTTTCCCTAACCCTCTCGCTTTGCACACCACCTCGACCAAAACACCCTATATCTGCAACTCTATCATCAAACACATTCAACAAACCTTCAAAATACTCACTCCATCTCCTTCTCACATCACCACTACTTGTTATCACCTCCCCATTAGCCCCCTTCACTGAAGTTCCCATTTGCTCCCTTGTCTTACGCACTTTATTTACCTCCTTCCAGAACATCTTTTTATTCTCCCTGAAATTTAATGATACTCTCTCACCACAACTCTCATTTGCCCTCTTTTTCACCTCTTGCACCTTTCTCTTGACCTCCTGCCTCTTTCTTTTATACCTCTCCCACTCATTTGCATTTTTTCCCTGCAAAAATTGTCCAAATGTCTCTCTCTTCTCTTTCACTAATAATCTTACTTCTTCATCCCACCACTCACTACCTTTTTTAATCAACCCACCTCCCACACTTCTCATGCCACAAGCATCTTTTGCGCACGCCATCACTGCTTCCCTAAATACATCCCATTCCTCCCCCACTCCCCTTACCTCCTTTGTTCTCACCTTTTTCCATTCTGTACTCGGTCTCTCCTGGTACTTCCTCACACAAAAGTCCTTCCCAAGCTCACTTACTCTCACCACTCTCTTCACCCCAACATGCTCTCTTCTTTTCTGAAAACCCCCACAAATCATCACCTTCACCTCCACAAGATAATGATCAGACATCCCTCCAGTTGCACCTCTCAGCACATTAACATCCAAAAGTCTCTCTTTCATGCGTCTATCAATTAACACGTAATCCAATAACGCTCTCTGGCCATCTCTCCTACTTACATACCTATACTTATTTATATCTCGCTTTTCAAACCAGGTATTCCCAATCACCAGTCCTTTTTCAGCACATAAATCTACAAGCTCTTCACCATTTCCATTTACAACACTGAACACTCTATGTATACCAATTATTCCCTCAACTGCCACATTACTCATCTTTGCATTCAAATCACCCATCACTATAACCCGGTCTTGTGCATCAAAACCACTAACACACTCATTCAGCTGCTCCCAAAACACTTGCCTCTCATGATCTTTCTTCTCATGCCCAGGTGCATATGCAACAACAATCACCCATCTCTCTCCATCAACTTTCAGTTTTACCCACATCAATCTAGAATTTACTTTCTTACACTCTATCACATAATCCCACAACTCCTGATTCAGGAGTAGCGCTACTCCTTCCCTTGCTCTTGTCCTCTCACTAACCCCTGACTTTAGTCCCAAGACATTCCCAAACCACTCTTCCCCTTTACCCTCAGAGCCAAAACATCCAGGTTCCTTTCCTCAAACATACTACCTATCTCTCCTTTTTTTCTCATCTTAGTTACATCCACACATATTTAGACACCCCAATCTGAGCCTTCGAGGAGGATGAGCACTCCTCGCATGACTCCTTCTGTTTCCCCTTTTAGAAAGTTAAAATACAAGGAGGGGAGGGTTTCTGGTCCCCTCCCGTCCCCTTTAGTCGCCTTCTACGACACGTGAGGAATGCGTGGGAAGTATTCTTTCTCCCCTATCCCCAGGGATCAAAATAAATAAATAAATATATATATATCGAGTAAGTAATGAAAGGGTAAGAGAGATGTGTGTTAATAAAAAGAGTGTGGTTGAGAGAGCAGAAGAGGGTGTTTTGAAATGGTTTGGTCACATGGAGAGAATGAGTGAGAAAGACTGACAAAGAGGATATATGTGTCAGAGGTGGAGGGAACAAGAAGTGGAAGATGAAATTGGAGGTGGAAATCTGGAGTGAAAAAGATTTTGAGTGATCGGGGCCTGAACATGCAGGAGGGTGAAAGGCATGGAAGGAATTGTGTGAACTGGAACGATGTGGTATACTGGGGTCGACATGCTGTCAATGGATTGAACCACGGCATGTGAAACATTTAGGGTAAACCATGAAAAATTTTGTGGGGCCTGGATGTGGAAAGGGAGCTGTGGTTTCGGTGCATTATACATGATAGCTAGAGACTGAATGTGAACGAATGTGGCCTTTTTCATCTTTCCTTAGTGCTACCTCACACATGCAGGAGGAGGGGGCTGTCATTTCATGTGTGGCGGGGTAGAGATGGGAATGAATGAGGACAGACAGTATGAATTATGTACGTGTGTATATGTGTATATGTCTGTGTGTATATATATATGTATATGTTGAGATGTATAGGTATGTATATGCACGTGTGTGGACGTGTATGTATAAACATGTGTTACATGTGTATATGGCTGGGTTGGGCCATTCTTTCCTCTGTTTCCTTGCGCTACCTTGCTAATGTGGGAGACAGCGACAAAGAATAAAATAAATATGTGAGAAATACTTAGAAAACAGATGGATATGTATGTCACATTCATGGATCTAGAGAAGACATAAGATAGAGTAGATAGAGATGCTTTGTGGAAGGTCTTAGGAGTATATGGTGTGGGAGGAAAGTTGCTAAAAGCAGTGAAAAGTTTTACCAAGGAAGTAAGGCATGTGTATGAGTAGGGAAAAGGAGAGTGATTGGTTCCCAGTGAATGTTGGTCTGTGACAGCGGTGTGTGATGTCCTCAAGGTGGTTTAATTTGTTTATGGATGGGGTGATTTGGAAATTAAATGCAAGAGTTTTGGAGAGAGGTGCGAGTATGCAGTATATCGGGGTTGAGAGGGCCTGGGAAGTGAGTCAGTTGCTGTTCACCGATGATACAGCTCTTGTGACTGATTCATGTGAGAAACTGCAGAGGATGGTGACCGAGTTTGGAAAAGTGTGTGAAAGGAGAAAGTTAGGAGTAAATGTGAATAAGAGCATGGTTATTAGGTTCAGCAGGATTGAGGGACAAGTTAATTACGATGTAAGTATGAATGGAGAAAAACTGATGGAAGTGGTGTTTCAGATATCTGGGAGTGGACTCAGCAATGGATGGAATCATGGAAATGGAAGTGAGTCATAGGGTGGGGGAGGGAGCAAAGGTTCTGGGAGCAATGAAGAATGTGCAGAAGGTGAGAACGTTATCTCGGAGAGGAAAAATTGGTATGTCTGAAGGAATAGTAGTTCCAACAATGTTATACGGTTGCGAGTCATGGACTAGGGTTGTATGGAAGAGGGTGATTGTGTTGGAAATGAAATGTTTGAGAACAATACGTGGTGTGAGGTGGTTTGATCGAGTAAGTAATGTAAGGGTAAGAGAGATGCGTGGAAATAAAAAGTGTGTGGTTGAAAGAGCAGATGAGGGTGTGTTGAAATGGTTTGGACATATGGAGAGAATGAGTGAAGAAAAATTGACTAATAGGATATATATGTCAGAGGTGGAGGGAACAAGGAGAAGCAGGAAACCAAACTGGAGGTGAAGGATGGAGTGAAAAAGTTTTGAGTGATTGGCGCTGGAACATACAGGAGGGTGAGAGGCGTGCAAGGAATAGAGTGCATTGGAATGATGTGGTATACTGGGATCAATGTGCTGTCAATGGACTGAACTAGGGCATGTGAAACATCTGGGGTATACCATGGAAAGGTCTGAAGAGATTGGTTGTGGATAAGGAACTATGGTTTCGGTGCATTACACATGACAGCTAGAGACTGAGTGTAAACGAATGTGGCCATGATAAAAGACTCAGATAGACCGATGAATACAGAGATTGATGGGTAGATATCTATATCAAACCAATTATGTAATTCCTACACAGTAGTACAGATTGAAGACATGATCTCTTAAATCAATATTAACCATTTTGAATATATATGTAAGAAACAAATTCATCCCTGGGGATAGGGGAGAAAGAATACTTCCCACGTATTCCCTGCGTGTCGTAGAGGGCGACTAAAAGGGGAGGGAGCGGGGAGCTGGAAATCCTCCCCTCCCATTTCTAATTTTCCAAAAGAAGGAACGGAGAGGTAGGCCAAGTGAGGATATACCCTCTAAGGCTCACTCCTCTGTTCTGAACTGTAACTCGCCAACAAGGGATAAGGTGAATACGTATCAAAAAAAATTTATCAAATGAGATACAGCAAAACATGTATAATAAGAAATAACTGAAAAAGGTATACGGTAATTCCAACTTCAAACAACCTGATTAGGGAAGAGGAGAGACATGAGTTTGCCCACAAGCCGACCCCAGGCAGCTCCGCATAGTAGCGTTGGGATAAACAGGCCAGAAGGGATTCCCAGGCCATACGTCCAACATGCCAAGAAGTAGTAACACACAAAGAATATGCTCAAAGTTGCCCACTCAAAAGATTCTAAAAAGAAAAAAGAAAAACCACTTGTTAAAACAATAAACAGAGACGATGATAAAGTAAGATAAAAATGAAAATCATGTCTAAAAGTTACACAACATATGAAGTCAATAAATTAAGATAAAATTGATATGTCTAAAAGTTACATAAAATATAAAGTCAATAAATCATGATAAAAATGGAAATGCTGTCTAGGAGTAACATAAAATATGAAATCAATGATGCATGAAAGAAGTATCAGCAACCATGATGAGCTTTAAGCTTCTTTTATATAAACTGTTCAGGCAAACCAATTCAAGAGTACCATTACAAACCTTGATCATTCCCTAATATTGTAGGAGTATATGATTTTCTATGCAAGGTGACTGTTCACCTCTAACATCACCTGAATGTCTACCTGACTAAAATGCCTTGATCCTTCCAATACATGTGAATAATGAAAAGTACTCCAGACAAGTCATGAAGTGTTCTTCAACACACGTCAACTCCATCCTCCTAGCTTTGAAAACTACTCCATTCGGCAACTAAACAATAAACAGTGCTACCATCACTTCAACAAGACATTTATGGAATAGCTCTCCTCTGCTGATAAGTGTTCATAGTATTGTGTTAGTACACAATTAGGTATAGAAAAATATAGAGGTTTTGAAAATATCAAATCCTTTCCTCTCTAAGGTAGTGTCACATGAACATGATAGATCTATCTGTCTATTTATTTAGATATATCTGAATATATTTTGAATGGAGCAAAACTGGAGGAAGTAAAGTGTTTTAGATATCTGGGAGTGGATTTGGCAGCGGATGGAACCATGGAAGCGGATGTGGATCATAGGGTGGGGGAGGAGGCGAAAATCCTGGGAGCCTTGAAGAATGTGTGGAAGTCGAGAACATTATCTCGGAAAACAAAAATGGCTATGTTTGAAGGAATAGTGGTTCCAACAATGTTGTATGGTTGCGAGGCGTGGGCTATGGATAGAGTTGTGCGCAGGAGGATGGATGTGCTGGAAAAGAGATGTTTGAGGACAATGTGTGGTGTGAGGTGGTTTGATCGAGTAAGAAACGTAAGGGTAAGAGAGATGTGTGGAAACAAAAAGAGCGTGGTTGAGAGAGCAGAAGAGGGTGTTTTGAAATGGTTTGGGCACATGGAGAGAATGAGTGAGGAAAGATTGACCAAGAGGATATATGTGTCAGAAGTGGAGGGAACGAGGAGAAGTGGGAGACCAAATTGGAGGTGGAAAGATGGAGTGAAAAAGATTTTGTGTGATTGGGGCCTGAACATGCAGGAGGGTGAAAGGAGGGCAAGGAATAGAGTGAATTGGATCGATGTGGTATACCTAGGTTGACGTGCTGTCAGTGGATTGCATCAGGGCATGTGAAGCGTCTGGGGTAAACCATGGAAAGCTGTGTAGGTATGTATATTTGCGTGTGTGGACATATGTATATACATGTGTATGGGGGTGGGTTGGGCCATTTCTTTCGTCTGTTTCCTTGCGCTACCTCGCAAACGCAGGAGACAGCGACAAAAAAAAAAAAAAAAAAAAAAAAAAAAAAAAAAAAAAATCTGATGCTTGTTCCCAAATGAAACTCCCTCAAGAGAGTGGCCAAAGCAATTGTCTCTATTACTAGTGAACTCCTGCACCACTTCTTAGCCATTAGTGCCTCACCTATAACAATCCACTGGCAGAGGGCAACTCTAGTTCAGTGTTTGCACAGGCTCCAACCTTATGTTCTTACTATTTCTAACTAAAGCTCCTTCCTAAAGTCCCTACCTACTACTTCTACACAATGCTTACACCTAATACTCCAGCCTAAATGTTTCCACCTACTACTACTAACTATTGCTTCCACAATTTTGCCAAAAGGCAGGGTAAGCACACATTACTCACTGCAGGAAAATCCAGAGCTACGAAGAAAGAGCTGTGTGAGTTAAGTGTTATGTGTGACAAGTAAAGACTGTTTATGGACAGAATGTCAGTAGTCCATATGTGGGTCACACAGAAAGTGAACACAGTTAAGGTGGGTCAAAGGAGTGCAACTTGACAACCACTTTAGTGCTGACTCACTATACTTTGGTACTTCTAACCAAAACCATGATCAGAACTTTCCCACCCTCAGGGGTGCGTGATGTCTCCATGGTTGTATAATTTGTTTATGGATGGGGTTGTCAGGGAGGTGAATGCAAGAGTTTTGGAGAGAGGGGCAAGTATGAAGTCTGTTGTGGATGAGAGAGCTTGGGAAAAGAGTCAGTTGTTGTTCGCTGATGATACAGCGCTGGTGGCTGATTCAGGTGAGAAACTACAGAAGTTGGTGACTGAGTTTGGTAAAGTGTGTGAAAGAAGAAAGCTGAGAGTAAATGTGAATAAGAGCAAGGTTATTAGGTACAGAAGAGTTGAGGGACAAGTCAATTAGGAGGTAAGTCTGAATGGAGAAAAACTAGAGGAAGTGAAGTGTTTTAGATATCTGGGAGTGGATTTGGCAGAGGATGGAACCATGGAAGTGAAAGTGAGTCACACGGTGGGGGAGGGGGCGAAGGTTCTGGGATTGCTGAAAAATGTGTGGAAAGCGAGAACACTATCTCAGAAAGCAAAAATGGGTATGTTTGAAGGAATAGTAGTTCCAACAATGTTATATGGTTGCGAGGCATGGGCTATAGATAGAGTTGTGCAAAGGAGGGTGGGTGTGTTGGAAATGAGATGTTTGAGAATAATAAGTGGTGTGAGGTGGTTTGATCAAGTAAGTAATGAAAGGGTAAGAGAGAAGTGTGGCAATAAAAAGAGTGTGGTCGAGAGAGCAGAAGAGGGTGTTTTGAAATGGTTTGGTCACATGGAGAGAATGAGTGAGGAAAGATTGACAAAGAGGATATATGTGTCAGAGGTGGAGGGAATGAGAAGTGGGAGACCAAATTGGAGGTGGAAAGATGGGGTGAAAAAGATTTTGAGCGATCGGGGCCTGAACATGCAGGAGGGTGAAAGGCGTGCAAGGAATAGAGTGAAATGGAACGATGTGGTATACTGGGGTCGACGTGCTGTCAATGGATTGAACCAGGGCACGTGAAGTGTCTGGGGTAAACCATAAAAAGGTTTGTGGGGCCTGGATATGGAAAGGGAGCTGTGTTTTGGTGCATCATACATGACAGCTAGAGACTGAGTGTGAACGACTGCGGCCTTTGTTGTCTTTTCCTAGCGCTACCTCACACGCATGCCAGGGGGAGGGGGTTGTCATTTCATATGTGGCGGGGTGGCGACAGGAATGAATAAAGGCAGCAAGTATGAATTATGTGCATGTCTATATATGTATATGTCTGTGTATGTATAAATGTGTATACGTTGAAATGTATAGGTATGTATATGTGCGTGTGTGGACGTGTATGTATATACATGTGTATGTGGGTGGGTTGGGCCATTCCTTCATCTGTTTCCTTGTGCTACCTCACTAACGCGGGAGACAGCAACAAAGTGTAATAATAAGAATAACATATATCTACACATATACATTTCTTCTTTCATGCTTGATCTCCATTTCCTGCATTAGTGAGGTAATGCCAGGAATGGACAGACATTCATTAGCTGGGTGAGGGGGGTGGGAGGGTTGAAGGTTCTGTAAGGAATGAGGAATGTGTGGAAAGAGAGGTCATTATCTTGGGATGAAATGTGTATGCTCAAAGGTATAGTATTCCCAATGATCTATATACAAGAATGCGTGGAGGAGTGTGGATGTGCTGGAAATGGAATATGTTAAGATGTGTGGTGTGAGATGGATGGTTTGATTGAGTAATAAAAGGGTAAGAGTGAGATGTAGTAATAAGAAGAATGTAGTAGGGAGAGCTGAAGAGGGTGTGCTGAAATGGTTTGGATATATGGAGAGAATGAGTGGGGAGAGGTTGAAAAAGAGGATATCTATGTCAGAAAATGAGAGCATAAAGAGAAGGGGAAGACCAATTTGGAAATGGAAGGATTGAGTAAAAAGATTTTGAGAGCCTGGGGCAATAACGTGCAGGAGGGTAAATGGTGAGTATGGGATAGTGTGTACTGGAGCAATGTGGTATATATGCTGTTAATGGACTGAACCAGAGTATGTGAAGCAGCTGAGGGCAACCATGGAAAGGTGTGTGGGGCCAGGCTGTGGACAGGGGGCTGCTGTTCTGGTATATTAAACCTGACAGCTGGAGGATGGAGACTGTGTAATGCATTGAAACTACAGCCCCTTATCCACAACCATACCCCACAGAGCTTTCCCTAGTTCACCCTGATCACATCAGATGCCCTGGTTCAGTCCACTGACAGTATAACCCATGAA
Organism: Panulirus ornatus; assembly: GCF_036320965.1. Taxonomy (NCBI): domain Eukaryota; kingdom Metazoa; phylum Arthropoda; class Malacostraca; order Decapoda; family Palinuridae; genus Panulirus; species Panulirus ornatus. The sequence goes on from NC_092269.1 coordinate 41,460,953, forward strand.
GACCACTTGGCTCTGATTCACTTCTTCCCTACATGCCTTTAATCCTCCTGATGTTCATTCTATCTTTATATCCACAATCTGGTCACCACTTTTTATCTTGTCCTTTCCACTTCCGACTCATATACCCTCTTTGTTAACCTTTCTTCACTAATTTTCACTATGTGTCCTTACCATTTTAGCAAACCTTCTTCAGCTGTCTCAACTGTACTCTTCCTATTACTAAATCTCTCCCTTTACCTTTCATTTCTTACTCAATCAACTCTTATCATACCACATAATATCCTCAAACATTTCATTTACAGTACATTCACCCTCCACAGTATATTCTTATCTACTCTCAATTATCTAAATATGTGCACTCTTCCCACACTGATGTGCACACAACATCACCGCCCTTTATGACTTATGGTCTCACCCAGAGGATGTGGCCAACTTCCTAAGTGCTGTGGGAGCCTCATAAAGATGGAAGAGATATTCAGTTGCTTATACCATCTCAGCAACCATATATAAGGTAGTAATAAGAAAAATGGAGGCAAAAAGAAAAAATAAATTCTTTAGATTTTCCATACTTCTACATCAGATACTTCACAATCAATCAGGTCTAGTGTAACAGCTACTTCCCTAAAGCTTTCGTTATAAAGCAATCCATTACCTATCAACAGGTTTATCTGATTCATTTCATACAATAAAATTTCTTAAAAAGCAAGGTATCATTTTTTCCTGAATCTCTACTAATACCTAATTTCTTATGACTGAACTTTTATCTTCTAACTAGTCCCATCTTTAATCTTTTGACCTGAAACAGCACTATCACACCATTTCTTTAACTGATTATTGTGCAGTCCCAAGAATTTCTTTTGACCTCTTTATAACTCAATTCAACTGTTCAAAAAAATATGTTGCAAAATCTTTTAACCTTGAGATCATCCACTACTTTGTGGGGAAAACTATAGCTATTACTAACGGGATTTGTCATGAAAGAGGGACCTCACACTGCTTTCTGGAGTCTGAAACCATATTGCTGCAGCTGCACTCTCTTCACCTTCCTCACAAAACATCTGGAAGCATAAAATAGCATTACCTTACATTAGACTATAAGAGGTGTATGATTTCCACCTTGAAGCCAATTACAGTCTTCCTTTTCTCCTTTACTTTTTTTGAATAAGATCTACTTCAAACAAAGATTACTTTAAATTTTCAAATAAAATCCAAAATAAATGAAACTTCTGTTCAAGATCTACATTCTTCTCTAAAAATACTTTATGCTTTCTGTGTGGCTGGAATTTTTTTTATCATTCTAGAATCTAACAACATAAATTTTCTTACTGCACAGAAAATATTCTGCCAAAATCAGAGCCACTGCACGCACATCTTTACACCGATGGGCTGAACTAAAGCATATGAAAAAGTTGAGGTAAACTTTGTAGTAGTCTGTGGGGCTTGGTTTTGTATGGTAGGTTCAGTTTTGCTATGCTATACATGACAGATAAAGAGAGGATATATAGGCAACTGAGGCCACTGTCTGTCTGTTCCTGACAATCTTGCTAAGGCAGTAAAGTCAATTGAAGTGTCTGCAAGGAAACACTGTCCATCCCCATTCATTTCCTAAGTTGGTACATGGTTAATGTTTATTGTTGGTACATGCATAGGATGATCACAGGGTAAAATCTGTGTATCTGGTCACTGAGACTAGTATTTCTAATGATGTGAGCACGAGCAACCTGCCTCAGCGTGTCTCAGGTTTTCCTGAGGGAAGGATGTTCTTTCTTTACTCTTCCTGGCTTCCACTTCATAATGAGAATTTAGCTTCTAAGTATTGTATTTCTTCCACATGTGCTTCTAAGGATGCAAAAGTCTGAACTCTAACCTGGAAGCAAAAAAATGTGGGTACATGTGCAATTTCTAGGATCACTAAGTGCTCAGAATGCATGATCAGGGAGAAGCTTCCTTTAACACTATATCTGTGCCTTTCCTCATTCAGGAGATCAAGACCCTATGGATGCAAAACAAACACCAAAAATACTTCAAGAACCTTGGCAATTCCCTGCCCAGATGTTTTCAGACGGTAATCAAGGCCAAAGGAGAGATGACAAAGTACTAAAATGTAAGTTTTACTGCTTTTGAAAATGTATGAGGAGGCAGACCAGGTTTTTTTTTTGAGTACACTGTGGGTATAAAATAATAAACAAGCAATAGCCAAAATAACATTATAAGCCACACATCCCATGATTCAAAGCCATATTCAAAAGTTATTCTTCTTCCTTTATATCTTAGCATCTCACCATATACCATGTTTTATTCATCATTCTCTAATTACAGTACAGTAATATCGTAGGCCTTTTTTTTTTTTTTTTACATCTTTATCATTCTTAGACAAACGTAAAATAAATATTTACTTCTCAAATGTATGTTAGTTATTCATGCGCAATTGCCAAAATGCAATTTCTAGTTTGGCATACGAAAAACTTGAGCAGTGTATCATAAATAACTTTGTACTGGCCTAGTCTGGTAATAAGTGTTGTGGTAGAGGTGACATATATGGCAGCTCCCAATACAAAGTGAGGAATTTTCTTTCTTTCTCTCTAAATTAGTTTTACAATCTACTCTTTATCTCATACAATGGCAAAGCACTGGTGGTGAATAAGATGAATGTAGGTTTCACACGCTACTCTTTTTCATTCAGAAGCACAGCATTGGTGCTGAATAACATGAAAATATGTAGAAACAGTACACTAACCTAACAACCCCAGCCATAAACAAATTAAACAGGTAAATGCAAGAGTTTTGATGAGAGGGGCAAGTATGCAGTCTGTTGTGGATGAGAGAGCTTGGGAAGTAAGTTAGTTATTGTTCGCTGATGATACAGCTCTGGTGGCTGATTTGGGTGAGAAACTGCAGAAGCTGGTGACTGAGTTTGGTAAAGTGTGTGAAAGAAGAGACATGAGAGTAAATGTGAATAAGAGCAAGGTTATTAGGGTCAGTAGAGTTGAAGGATAAGTAAATTGGGAGGTAAGTTTGAATGGAGAAAAACTGGAGGAAGTGAAGTGTTTTAGACATCTGGGAGTGGATTTGGCAGCGGATGGAACCATGGGAGCGAAAGTGAGTCACAGGGTGGGGGAGGGGGCGAAGGTTCTGGGAGCGTTGAAGAATGTGTGGAAGGCGAGAACGTTATCTCAGAGAGCAAAAATGAATATGTTTGAAGGAACAGTGGTTCCAACAATGTTGTATGGTTGTGAGGCATGGACTATGGATAGGGTTGTGCAAGGGAGGGTGGATGTGTTGGAAATGAGATGTTTGAGGACAATTTATGGTGTGAGGTGGTTTAAGTAAATAATGAAAGGGTAAGAGAGATGTGTGGTAATAAAAAGAGTGTGATTGAGAGAGCAGAGGAGGGTGTATTGAAATGGTTTGGTCACATGGAGAGAATGAGTGAGGAAAGATTGACGAAGAGGATATATGTTTCAAAGGTGGAGGGAACAATGAGGAGTGAGAGACCCAATTGGGGGTGGAAGGTTGGAGTGAAAAAGATTTTAAGTGATCGGGGCATGAACATACAGGAGGGTGAAAGGCATGCAAGGAACAGAGTGAATTGGAATGATGTGGAATACTGGGTTCAACGTACTGTCAATGGATTGAACCAGGGAATGTGAAGCGTCTGGGGTAAACCATGGAAAGTTTTGTGGGGCCTGGGTGTGGAAATGGATCTGTGGTTTTGGAGCATTACACATGACAGGTAGAGACTGAGTGCAAACGAATGTGGCCTTTGTTGTCTTTTCCTAGCGCTACCTCGCACGCATGCGGGGGAAGGGGAGTGCAATTTCATGTGTGGCGGGGTGGTGGTTGGAATCAATGAAGGCAGTATGTGTGACTATGTACATATGTATATATGTATATGTCTGTTTATGTATATGCATGTATAGGTATGTATATGTGCCTGTGTGGGCATTTATGAATATACAGAAGTATGTGGGTGGGTTGGGCCATTCTTTTGTCCATTTCCTTGCGCTTCCTCACTACAAGGAGACAGGGACAAAGTATAATAAATAAAATATAAATAGTACACTGACCACACTCAAAATTAGTGTGAGGAGAATGTGTGGCTGGAATATGTGTTGGAGAAGACATGGAAATGTTGTCTTTCTTTCTCTTTACCATGATTTCACAATACTTATATACATTTGAAGACATTACACTTGGGGATAGGGAATAAGAATACTATCCTCATTTCTCCTGAATATCTTAAACAGTGACCTATATTAGTAGGAACAGAATGGCAAAAATCTTTCCAACCTGCTTTATCAATTTCCAAAAAAAGGAACAGAAAGAGGAACCAAGCATGGATTTTTTTCTAGAGCTCAATTGTCTGCTCCTGGTGCTACCTTAACAAGGTGGGTATCAGCGAAGATGTATGCAAGAAAGAATGAAAGAAAAATCATGTATGTGCAAAGCAAGTTAATAAGAATCCAGTATAAACAAGGGGGACATGTATAGGTGTCTTCAAGACTGAAAATGTGCTCAAATACATAAAAAGGCTCCAGCAATGGTTGGGTAAGTAGTTGATTAGATTCAACCTATCCAAATAATGAAGTCATAAAGATGGACACAATGAACTAAGGCCATGCTATGATTCTGATATTCCTGGAAGGAAATAACAGACCATCTTCTTGTAAAAGGAAGTGGTAAATGTAGTGCCTAACCTGTACTATTAAGAATGTAGAAACTGTAAATCACAGATTCATGGGCAAATGATGCAGGATCATTCACTCTCACTCACATCCTTACTCAGTCTGGGTGAATGGGAAAATACTTTCAAAAGCTGGCTGGACTGAAAGTGAGGTGCATACCCCAAGTACAGTCTCATGCCTTTCATAACCTATCCAAAAAGTATAAAATCCCTTTTTTGATCTGCCAGCAATGCAAATTTCGGACAATGCACACTGAGTTATCAGTGAGAAAGGGGAGTGAGACTTGCACAACAGGCCATAAAATAAAGAAAAGTTTACAGAAATGTCTATCTATCTATCATTATCATTCCATTACCAATACAATCATGTGGATCTGCTAAATACAGCCTTGGCATCATGACTCACACATCCTCAAGCCATGACCAATGTGTTAGTGAAACACAGACTTCCACACTTAGAGAAGCCCTTCTTACCGTTTCATTTGACACAAAAAGTTCATTCATCAAGTGAGAACAATATCTCTAAGCATACATACTTTATAAACTACATTACTCCCAAAATAAAGTGTGTAGCATGAGTGCTCTAATTGTACTAATTAATGCACACACATCTGATGAAAGGGTACAAAAGGGAGCAACAAAAATTTTTCATGAATCAAAAGACCTAAACTCTTAGGAAAAGACAAAAGCATCACTTAATCCACTTGGATGGGAGAACAAATGGAGAAAAAATCACAACTTTCAAGTTTCATCATGGATTTCACAACGTTGACAGTATCAATCCTTTGTTATGGGAAGGAAAAAGCAACCATATGGCACAAAAGAAAGTTAAGCAAAAGAGGAATCAGGTATATGGGATAGAAACTTCAGTAACGGAACAATAAACACACAATAAACTAAACATACATAAATACTAAAGGTATAACAGAGTTCAAGAGGCTGCTCAACAATAAAGAGAATTTAGAAATTAAGTCCCACAAGTGTAAAACTCCCACCTGTATGCAAAAATGGGTAATCACATATTAAGTAAGCAAGCAAAGAAAATCAAGGCAGTAAAGGACAAGTTCCAAATGTATCATACACCGTTTTCCTAAAAATAGAATTAGTTCAATTAATGATATATGAATAGTGCAGATGAGCGTTTCAGGCAGATGCATCTCTCATCTTTCTAAAAAGTTTATCTATTTTAAAATTCATTTCTAAGTGTGGATCAAGTGCTTACAGGCTAACTAAAAAGCAGTTTTTAAAATATTACTGGATGAATTACATACACAAAAATGATATAAAAACTAACCTGAATAGGATATCTAGAAGTATCAGAGCTGATTTCACGACAATCTTCGAGTAAATATATCATGAGAAATGCTACAACTGCTGTCATGAAGGCAACCACTGCTGCCTCAATTATCTTCTGCCATGGCTTTTTTATGAATCTTAAAAAAAAAAATTCTGCATTGGTATTTACTTACTTAAAATTAAGTTATCTTTTCTGAATTCATGTCAAGGAATTAAGGAAACTTGCACCTTTTTGGCACAAAAAACATCCCTTAGAAATACTTCTGAGGAGAAGAAAGGCTTCAAAGGACTCCACCTTTAGTAAAATCAATCTGAAACACCCTTCAACAAAGTCTAAGGGAAACTGTACTCTAATCATATTTCCCATGCCCCATACAATGAATGGTATGAGACCATTTTCTTTATCATTTCATTGGATGATCATATGGGGAAAGAGGAGATGAACAAGAAATGTCACATGGAGGAGTGGGGAATTTTCAAACAGCTATAACAATTGCAAAATCAACTCATAAGTATGAAGCAACTGTGACTCAGGGAAACAAATCTCCAATTCCACATGAAGCATGTGGAATTGGAGATTTGGAGATTTACACCTTTGGTTACAGAAATGATTTCTGATTTCATTTTCAAATTGAGTGAAATCTCCAATAAAACAGGAAAATAATAACTTGTCTTTTTCACAACCTTTCCATCCAGGCAAAATCCAGTTTCCATTTTCTATGTTAACTGCAGTGGCATGAGCATATGAATGTCCTAATAATGGCTATCTTATTAACACTATTTTTTTCATATTTGACTGCCTTTCCTGCATTAGTGAGGTAGAACCAAGAAACAGATGAAGAAAGACACATCCTCACACATATATACATCTTTCTTTCTTTCATACTATTCGCCATTTCCCGCGTCAGCGAGGTAGCGTTAAGAACAGAGGACTGGGCCTCTGAGGAAACATCCTCATCCAGCCCCCTTCTCTGTTCCTTCCATTGGGGGGGGAAAAAAAAAAAAAAGAGAGAGGGGAGGATTTCCAGCCCCCCGCTCCCTTCCCTTTAAATTACCTTCTACGACACGCAGGGAATATGTGGGAAGTATTCTTTCTCCCCTATCCCCAGGGAAAATAAACAAAATAAACATATGCAGTGTGGTTTCAGAAGTGGTAGAGGATGTGTGGATCAGGTGTTTGCTTTGAAGAATGTACGTGAGAAATACTTAGAAAAGCAAATGGATTTGTATGTAGCATTTATGGATCTGGAGAAGGCATATGATAGAGTTGATAGAGACGCTCTGTGGAAGGTATTAACAATATATGGTGTGGGAGGTAAGTTGTTAGAAGCAGTGAAAAGTTTTTATCAAGGATGTAAGGCATGTGTATGTGTAGGAAGAGAGGAAAGTGATTGGTTCTCAGTGTATGTCGGTTTGTGGCAGGGGTGCGTGATGTCTCCATGGTTGTTTAATTTGTTTATGGATGGGGTTGTTAGGGAGGTGAATGCAAGGGTTTTGGAAAGAGGGGCAAGTATGCAGTCTGTTGCGGATCAGAGAGCTTGGGAAGTGGGTCAGTTGTTGTTTGCTGATGATACAGCACTGGTGGCTGATTCGGGTAAAAAACTGCAGAAGCTGGTGACTGAGTTTGGTTAAGTGTGTGAAAGAAGAAAGCTGAGAGTAAATGTGAATAAGAGCAAGGTAATTAGGTACCGAAGGGTTGAGGGACAAGTCAATTGGGAGGTAAGTTTGAATGGAGAAAAACTGGAGGAAGTGAAGTGTTTTAGATATCTGGGAGTGGATTTGGCAGCAGATGAAACCATGGAAGCGGAAGTGAATCACAGGGTGGGGGAGGGGTCGAAAGTTCTAGGAGCGTTGAAAAATGTGTGGAAGTCGAGAACGTTATCTTGGAAAGCAAAAATGGGTATGTTTGAAGGAATAGTTGTTCCAACAATGTTATATGGTTGTGAGGTGTGGGCTACAGATAGAGTTGAGCAGAGGAGGGTGGATGTGTTGGAAATGAGATGTCTAAGGACAATATGTGGTGTGAGGTGGTTTGACTGAGTAAGCAATGAAAGGGTAAGAGAGATGTGTGGTAATAAAAAGAGTGTGGTTGAGAGCAGTAAAGGATGTATTGAAATGGTTTGGTCACATGGAGAGAATGAGTGAGGAAAGATTGACCAAGAGGATATACGTGTCAGAGGTGGAGGGAACGAGGGGAAGTGGGAGACCATATTGGAGGTGGAAAGATGGAGTGAAAAAGATTTTGAGTGATCGGGGCCTGAACATGCAGGAGGGTGAAAGGCGTGCAAGGAATAGAGTTAACTGGAATGATGTAAAGTATGAGTAAACTATGGAAAGGTCTGTGGGGGAGTGGCTGTAAACATGGAGCAGAGGTTTGAGTGTATTACATATAACAGCTAGAGAGTGGACGTGAGCAGCTGTGGCTTTTCTTCATCAAACTGTATTTCATTTATTTTTCCAGTGTTCTCTAAACATGCAATACACTTTACAGGTTAACATAAATTCTGATGAATGAAAAAGGGTCCTCCTAAAACTTTATGGTACATGCATTACTTTAGTAGTAAAATATCTTCTCTATGGATAGTACATCAGGGTATAAGATGTTTGAATGATATTAATTATATAATATATAATGAATATGCAATACATATTACCATTGTAATTCATACCAATCAGTAGTGCCTTATATCAATAAGCACTATTTCAGAGATAATACCACTGGTGTTCTTTGGTTTCCCTTAAAAGTGGTAACACTAAAAGAGAAAAATCACCTTCAATAAGGCTGCATTAACACCAGTGGATGGAAAGAAATAAAAGCTTGTACTGGATTTTCCTGCCTAAGAAGAATCTACCTTACCCTGTTTTTGACTTAAGTGCAACCTTGAAGCAAGAGCAGTACCATAAAATGGTTCAGGTTACAGAACTAAAATAATACAATTACTTTGGTCACAAGAGGATAATTAAGAGCAGGCTCAGTTCTGTATGATAAAACTGCATGTATTAAATAGACAGAACATCAAATATTTTCAAGATTTCATAAAAGTGTGAAAGTATGCAACTTAAAACATCATTCGTACTGCATAATGTAATATTACATTAACCGTGAACTACATCGTCCACATACCTCATCCGGAGAGCAGTGAGTTTAAAGTTGATATGGTTGTACAAAGCTCCTAACAAGCCTCCTATAACCCCCATCAGTAAGAAGGGAATAAATTCCCAGATCTCATACGTCAGCTTGTCAAACTTGCCAAAGTTAAGAAGACCATTATAGGCAAGCATACCTATAACAAAATAAAATGACCTATTAAGTTCCAATACAGTGACACATTCAAGGTCAAGACATACTAGTTTAATCAACTTAAGCATGGTTGAGTCAGTTATACTTGTGTTCAGGTCCAAGTCTATATCAACTACTCTTGTTAAGGATGATTGAAATTAGACAAATGCTTTTCAACAGAGAGAGGTAAGACTTGCCTGAAAAGCAATAAAATTGATACCAATTTTTGGTTTGTTGATTCCATGTCAGCAAGGAAGTAACAGGAACATGTTGATTCCATGTCAGCAAGGAAGTAACAGGAACAAAGAAATGGCCTCAATCACTCACAGCCATTCTTTAGCTGTTATATGTAATGCACCATAACCACAGCCCTCTATCCACCAGGCTCTAAAGACCTTACCCCAGCCATTTCATATGCCCTGGTTCAGTCTTGTGATAGCATATCACTCCCCGTGTATTAATTTGCATCAATTAACCCTATTCTAAGCACTCCCTACAACCTCCTGCGCTTAATTAAGGCCTTGTGCACTTACATATTTATTCAAAATTACTTAAAGACCAATTGCAATGACAACTGGTGGTAACCAATGGTATATAAGATGCTGGGGAACTATCAAGAAGAATTTTTCAAGAAAAAATGACATCTGTTAAGCCACAAAAATGAGGTATATCCAATCCATCACTTTCTCTTACCTCCTCATTTCATTCTTCAAGATTCATATTTTCACACAATATCTCTGCAATATCTACTCATACACCTCTGTATACAAGCCTGACTTTATGAAAAATGTACTGCTTCCACTCTTTTATCCATCATCCTTCTCTATTCTTCCCCTCCATCGGATAATATGTACATCTGTGTTGCATAACCAGTAATAACCAAGATTCATCTTAGTTACCCATCATCCTTATCTATTTCTCCTCTCCATCTGATTATATGTACATCTGTGTTGTATATTCAGTAATAACCAACATCCATCTTAGTGCCTCTAACTTGCCTGGAACTCCATTATAGGCTGAAAGGACAAGATTCAATGTAAAAACAGACATCATGGCTCCAAAGAACACCCTCCACGTGAGAGCCTGGTTCCAGAAGCTGGCTCCCTCTTCTAGTGAAAACAGCACACCACCTGAAAATATTGGATGCTATAATCAGCTATAACAAGGGGTGAGAGAGAAATTTTAGGGAGAATAAAAAGATGTTTTGGAAGGAGGTAAATAAAGTGCGTATGACAAGGGAACAAATGGGAACTTCAGTGAAGGGGGCTAATGAGGAGGTGATAACAAGTAGTGGTGATGTGAGAAGGAGATGGAGTGAGTATTTTGAAGGTTTGTTGAATGTGCTTGATGATAGAGTGGCAGATATAGGGTGTTTTGGTCGAGGTGGTGTGCAAAGTGAGAGGGTTAGGGAGGATGATTTAGTAAACAGAGAAGAGGTAGTAAGAGCTTTGCGGAAGATGAAAGCCGGCAAGGAGGTGGGTTTGGTTGGTATGGCAGTGGAATTTATTAAAGAAGGGGGTGACTGTATTGTTGACAGGTTGGTAAGGTTATTTAATGTATGTATGATTCATGGTGAGGTGCCTGAGAATTGGTGGAATGCTTGCATAGTGCCATTGTACAAAGGCAAAGGGGATAAAAGTGAGTACTCAAATTACAGAGGTATAAGTTTGTTGAGTATTCCTGGGAAATTATATGGGAGGGTATTGATTGAGAGGGTGAAGGCATGTACAGAGCATCAGACTGGGGAAGAGCAGTGTGGTTTCAGAAGTGGTAGAGGATGTGTGTATCAGGTGTTTGCTTTGAAGAATGTATGTGAGAAATACTTAGAAAAGCAAATGGATTTGTATGTAGCATTTACGGATCTGGAGAAGGTATATGATAGAGTTGATAGAGATGCTCTGTGGAAGGTATTAACAATATATGGTGTGGGAGGCATGTTGTTAGAAGCAGTGAAAAGTTTTTATCGAGGATGTAAGGCATGTGTACGTGTAGGAAGAGAGGAAAGTGATTGGTTCTCAGTGAATGTAGGTTTGCGGCAGGGGTGTGTGATGTCTCCATGGTTGTTTAATTTGTTTATGGATGGGGTTGTTAGGGAGGTGAATGCAAGGGTTTTGGAAAGAGGGGCAAGTATGCAGTCTGTTGTGGATGAGAGAGCTTGGGAAGTGTCTGTTGTTGTTCGCTGATGATACAGCACTGGTGGCTGATTCATGTGAGAAACTGCAGAACCTGGTGACTGAGTTTGGTAAAGTGTGTGAAAGAAGAAAGTTTAGAGTAGGTGTGAATAAGAGCAAGCTTATTAGGTACAGTCGGGTTGAGGGTCAAGTCAATTGGGAGGTAAGTTTGAATGGAGAAAAACTGGAGGAAGTGAAGTGTTTTAGATATCTGGGAGTGGATTTGGCAGCGAATGGAACCACGGAAGTGGAAGTGAATCATAGAGTGGGGGAGGGGGCGAGAATTCTGGGAGCCTTGAAGAATGTGTGGAAGTTGAGAACATTATCTCGGAAAGCAAAAATAGGTATGTTTGAAGGAATAGTGGTTCCAACAATTTTGTATGGTTGCGAGGCGTGGGCTACTGGATAGAGTTATGCGGAGGAGGGTGGATGTGCTGGAAATGAGATGTTTGAGGACAATATGTGATGTTAGGTGGTTTGATTGAGTAAGTAATAATAGGGTAAGAGAGATGTGTGGTAATAAAAAGAGTGTGGTTGAGAGCAGAAGAGGGTGTTTTGAAATGGTTTGGTCACATGGAGAGAATGAGTGAGGAAAGATTGACAAATAGGATATATGTGCCAGAGGTGGAGGGAACGAGGAGAAGTGGGAGACCGAATTGGAGGTGGAAAGATGGAGTAAAAAAGATTTTGAGTGATTGGGGCCTGAACATGCAGGAGGGTGAAAGGCGGTCAAGGAATAGAGTGAACTGGAATGATGTAAAGTATGAGTAAACTATGGAAAGGTCTGTGGGGGGGTGGCTGTAAACATGGAGCAGAGGTTTGAGTGTATTACATATAACAGCTAGAGAGTGGACGTGAGCAGCTGTGGCTTTTCTTCATCAAACTGTATTTCATTTATTTTTCCAGTGTTCTCTAAACATGCAATACACTTTACAGGTTAACATAAATTCTGATGAATGAAAAAGGGTCCTCCTAAAACTTTATGGTACATGCATTACTTTAGTAGTAAAATATCTTCTCTATGGATAGTACATCAGGGTATAAGATGTTTGAATGATATTAATTATATAATATATAATGAATATGCAATACATATTACCATTGTAATTCATACCAATCAGTAGTACCTTATATCAATAAGCACTATTTCAGAGATAATACCACTGGTGTTCTTTGGTTTCCCTTAAAAGTGGTAACACTAAAAGAGAAAAATCACCTTCAATAAGGCTGCATTAACACCAGTGGATGGAAAGAAATAAAAGCTTGTACTGGATTTTCCTGCCTAAGAAGAATCTACCTTACCCTGTTTTTGACTTAAGTGCAACCTTGAAGCAAGAGCAGTACCATAAAATGGTTCAGGTTACAGAACTAAAATAATACAATTACTTTGGTCACAAGAGGATAATTAAGAGCAGGCTCAGTTCTGTATGATAAAACTGCATGTATTAAATAGACAGAACATCAAATATTTTCAAGATTTCATAAAAGTGTGAAAGTATGCAACTTAAAACATCATTCGTACTGCATAATGTAATATTACATTAACCGTGAACTACATCGTCCACATACCTCATCCGGAGAGCAGTGAGTTTAAAGTTGATATGGTTGTACAAAGCTCCTAACAAGCCTCCTATAACCCCCATCAGTAAGAAGGGAATAAATTCCCAGATCTCATACGTCAGCTTGTCAAACTTGCCAAAGTTAAGAAGACCATTATAGGCAAGCATACCTATAACAAAATAAAATGACCTATTAAGTTCCAATACAGTGACACATTCAAGGTCAAGACATACTAGTTTAATCAACTTAAGCATGGTTGAGTCAGTTATACTTGTGTTCAGGTCCAAGTCTATATCAACTACTCTTGTTAAGGATGATTGAAATTAGACAAATGCTTTTCAACAGAGAGAGGTAAGACTTGCCTGAAAAGCAATAAAATTGATACCAATTTTTGGTTTGTTGATTCCATGTCAGCAAGGAAGTAACAGGAACATGTTGATTCCATGTCAGCAAGGAAGTAACAGGAACAAAGAAATGGCCTCAATCACTCACAGCCATTCTTTAGCTGTTATATGTAATGCACCATAACCACAGCCCTCTATCCACCAGGCTCTAAAGACCTTACCCCAGCCATTTCATATGCCCTGGTTCAGTCTTGTGATAGCATATCACTCCCCGTGTATTAATTTGCATCAATTAACCCTATTCTAAGCACTCCCTACAACCTCCTGCGCTTAATTAAGGCCTTGTGCACTTACATATTTATTCAAAATTACTTAAAGACCAATTGCAATGACAACTGGTGGTAACCAATGGTATATAAGATGCTGGGGAACTATCAAGAAGAATTTTTCAAGAAAAAATGACATCTGTTAAGCCACAAAAATGAGGTATATCCAATCCATCACTTTCTCTTACCTCCTCATTTCATTCTTCAAGATTCATATTTTCACACAATATCTCTGCAATATCTACTCATACACCTCTGTATACAAGCCTGACTTTATGAAAAATGTACTGCTTCCACTCTTTTATCCATCATCCTTCTCTATTCTTCCCCTCCATCGGATAATATGTACATCTGTGTTGCATAACCAGTAATAACCAAGATTCATCTTAGTTACCCATCATCCTTATCTATTTCTCCTCTCCATCTGATTATATGTACATCTGTGTTGTATATTCAGTAATAACCAACATCCATCTTAGTGCCTCTAACTTGCCTGGAACTCCATTATAGGCTGAAAGGACAAGATTCAATGTAAAAACAGACATCATGGCTCCAAAGAACACCCTCCACGTGAGAGCCTGGTTCCAGAAGCTGGCTCCCTCTTCTAGTGAAAACAGCACACCACCTGAAAATATTGGATGCTATAATCAGCTATAACAAGGGGTGAGAGAGAAATTTTAGGGAGAATAAAAAGATGTTTTGGAAGGAGGTAAATAAAGTGCGTATGACAAGGGAACAAATGGGAACTTCAGTGAAGGGGGCTAATGAGGAGGTGATAACAAGTAGTGGTGATGTGAGAAGGAGATGGAGTGAGTATTTTGAAGGTTTGTTGAATGTGCTTGATGATAGAGTGGCAGATATAGGGTGTTTTGGTCGAGGTGGTGTGCAAAGTGAGAGGGTTAGGGAGGATGATTTAGTAAACAGAGAAGAGGTAGTAAGAGCTTTGCGGAAGATGAAAGCCGGCAAGGAGGTGGGTTTGGTTGGTATGGCAGTGGAATTTATTAAAGAAGGGGGTGACTGTATTGTTGACAGGTTGGTAAGGTTATTTAATGTATGTATGATTCATGGTGAGGTGCCTGAGAATTGGTGGAATGCTTGCATAGTGCCATTGTACAAAGGCAAAGGGGATAAAAGTGAGTACTCAAATTACAGAGGTATAAGTTTGTTGAGTATTCCTGGGAAATTATATGGGAGGGTATTGATTGAGAGGGTGAAGGCATGTACAGAGCATCAGACTGGGGAAGAGCAGTGTGGTTTCAGAAGTGGTAGAGGATGTGTGTATCAGGTGTTTGCTTTGAAGAATGTATGTGAGAAATACTTAGAAAAGCAAATGGATTTGTATGTAGCATTTACGGATCTGGAGAAGGTATATGATAGAGTTGATAGAGATGCTCTGTGGAAGGTATTAACAATATATGGTGTGGGAGGCATGTTGTTAGAAGCAGTGAAAAGTTTTTATCGAGGATGTAAGGCATGTGTACGTGTAGGAAGAGAGGAAAGTGATTGGTTCTCAGTGAATGTAGGTTTGCGGCAGGGGTGTGTGATGTCTCCATGGTTGTTTAATTTGTTTATGGATGGGGTTGTTAGGGAGGTGAATGCAAGGGTTTTGGAAAGAGGGGCAAGTATGCAGTCTGTTGTGGATGAGAGAGCTTGGGAAGTGTCTGTTGTTGTTCGCTGATGATACAGCACTGGTGGCTGATTCATGTGAGAAACTGCAGAACCTGGTGACTGAGTTTGGTAAAGTGTGTGAAAGAAGAAAGTTTAGAGTAGATGTGAATAAGAGCAAGCTTATTAGGTACAGTCGGGTTGAGGGTCAAGTCAATTGGGAGGTAAGTTTGAATGGAGAAAAACTGGAGGAAGTGAAGTGTTTTAGATATCTGGGAGTGGATTTGGCAGCGAATGGAACCACGGAAGTGGAAGTGAATCATAGAGTGGGGGAGGGGGCGAGAATTCTGGGAGCCTTGAAGAATGTGTGGAAGTTGAGAACATTATCTCGGAAAGCAAAAATAGGTATGTTTGAAGGAATAGTGGTTCCAACAATTTTGTATGGTTGCGAGGCGTGGGCTATGGATAGAGTTATGCGGAGGAGGGTGGATGTGCTGGAAATGAGATGTTTGAGGACAATATGTGATGTTAGGTGGTTTGATTGAGTAAGTAATAATAGGGTAAGAGAGATGTGTGGTAATAAAAAGAGTGTGGTTGAGAGAGCAGAAGAGGGTGTTTTGAAATGGTTTGGTCACATGGAGAGAATGAGTGAGGAAAGATTGACAAATAGGATATATGTGCCAGAGGTGGAGGGAACGAGGAGAAGTGGGAGACCGAATTGGAGGTGGAAAGATGGAGTAAAAAAGATTTTGAGTGATTGGGGCCTGAACATGCAGGAGGGTGAAAGGCGGTCAAGGAATAGAGTGAATTGGAATGATGTGGTATACCGGGGTCAACGTGCTGTCAATGGATTGAACCATGGCATGTGAAGCGTCTGGGGTAAACCATGGAAAGTTCTGTGGGGCCTGGATGTGGAAAGGGAGCTGTGGTTTCGGTGCATTATTACATGACAGCTAGAGACTGAGTGTGAACGAATGGGGCCTTTGTTGTCTTCCTAGTGCTACCTCGCGCACATGAGGGGGGAGGGGGTTGTTATTTCATATGTGGTAGGGTGGCGATGGAAATGAATAAAGGCAGACAGTATGATTTATGTAAATGTGTATATATGTATATGTCTGTGTGTGTATATATATACGTATACGTTGAGATGTATAGGTATGTATATTTGCGTGTGTGGACGTGTATGTATATACATGTGTATCTGGGTGGGTTTGGCCATTCTCTCGTCTGTTTCCTTGCGCTACCTCGCTAACGCGGGAGACAGCGACAAAGCAAAATAAATAAATAAATGAATAGATATAATAAGCTTGGTCACAAGTAAAATAGTATCATAAATTCCCTCTCTATCTACTTATATCTCTGATGCCCATTCCTCCAGGAACTCCAGCAAAGGAGGAGGACACAGCAAAAAAGTTTTTACTTAGCCCAGTCCTTACATGCCTCCCTTGCATACACCCTTTCATGCATTCTTC
Organism: Panulirus ornatus; assembly: GCF_036320965.1. Lineage (NCBI taxonomy): Eukaryota > Metazoa > Arthropoda > Malacostraca > Decapoda > Palinuridae > Panulirus > Panulirus ornatus. Next base: position 41,477,691 of record NC_092269.1, read on the forward strand.
TATTTATCATCATCCAGTGCTTTTCCACTCTCTTCCCCATGTCACAGGTAGTTTTTTCTAACACCAACCCCTTTAATCATACTATCATATACTCTCCTTGTAAATTCCCCATCTTGCATTCTTTCCACCTGCTCAAACCATCTCAAAGCATTACATTTCACCCACTCTACCAATCTACAATTCATTCCGTTTACATTCCCTGCCATACCAGATCTCTCATACTTCCGTCATTTCTTTTGCCATTCCATCTTATCTTACCAAATGCTCTTCTCTAATAGTTCATTTCCATAGCCTGGACTCTTGACCTCTGTGACTCATCCCATGTCCATGTTTTGGCTGAATAGGTCTGGGTTATGAGGGATATGCTGACCTTTAATCCTTTCTTCACTTCCATACTTGATCTCTATCCTTTGCTATTCTCAATCAACAAATTTCAATATAAGATACAAAATTATTTCAAGGCTGCAACCACATGCCTTGGCTTGCAACCAGTTCACTTTCCAATACAACAATGACGAGCTCACCACCCCAACCTAAAGGCATGTTTGTTCAAAACTCAGATATCATCCAATAACAAAGTCAGCCTCTATGAAGAAATGCCATTTCATTTAGATGAATTAACAACTGGCATAAGAGTTAACCTGACCTATATTCTCCTCTTATAAATGAAAGTAACGAGCCTTTAGTAAAACATCATTACCTCCTGCCTCAGTGAAGTACTGCCAGGAAAACAGACAGAAAAGGTCACATTCATTCACACTCAGTCTCTAACTGTCATGTGTAATGCACCAAAACCACAGCTGCCTATCCACATCCAGGCCCCACAGACCTTTCCAAGGTTAACTCCAGACATTTCATATGCTTTGGTTCAGTCCACTGACAGCACATCGACCCCAGTGTACCACATTGTTCCAATTCACTCTATTACTTGCATGCCTCTCACCCTTCTGTATGTTTCAGGCCCCGATACTTCTCCCTGATCCCTCCACCTCAGACACATATATCCTCTTTGTCAATCTTTCCTCACTCATTCTCTCCATATGTCCAAAACATTTCAACTCACCCTCTTCTGCTCCCTCAACCACATTCTTTTATTTCCACACATCTCTCTTACCCCTTCATCACTTACTCGATCAAACCACCTCATACTACATACTGTCCTCAAACATCTCATTTCTAAAACATCCACCCTCCTCTGTACAACCCTATCTATAGCCCATCCCTCACAACCATATAATATTGTTGGAACTACTATTCCTTCAAACATACCCATTTTTGCTCCTAGATAACGTTCTCTCCTTCCAAACATTCTTCATCGCTCCCACAACCTTCGCCCCCTTCCAAACCCTGTGACTCATCTCTATCAACCCTATCTTATGCCTTCTCCAGATCCATAAATGCTACATACAAATCCATCTGTATGTCTAAGTATTTCTCACACACATTCTTCAAAGCAAACACCTGATCCACACATCCTTTACCACTTCTGAAACCACACTGCTCTTCCCCAATCTGGTGATCTGTACATGCCTTCACCCTCTCAATCAATACCCTCCCATACAATTCCCCAGGAATACCTTATCCCTCTGCAGTTTGAACATCCACCTTTATCCCCTTTGCCTTTGTACAATGGCACTATGCATGCATTCTGCCAATCCTCAGGCACTTCACCATGATCCATACATACAATGAATATCCTTACCAACCAATCAACAACAGTCACCCCCTTTCTTAACAAAGTCTACTGCACTACCTCTTCTCTCTTAACCAAACCATTCTCCCTGACTCTCTCACTTCGCACACCACCCCAACCAATACACCCTGCATCTGCCACTCTGTCATCAAAGACATTCAACATACTATAAAAATACTAACATTATCTCCTTCTCACTTGATCACTACCTGTTATTACTTCCCCTCTTGCCCCCTTCAATGATGTTCTCATTTGTTCTCTTGTCTTAAGCACATCATTTCCCTCCTTCCAAGACATCTTTTTATTCTCCCTCAAGTTTCATGATACTCTCTCTCACCCCAACATATCAATACAAATAAAAGCTAACCCTTTTTAAACTAAATCTTTTTCAAAGGTGTAAAGCACCTGTATGAGTGGAAAGAAAGGTGAGTGAGTGGTTCCAACTGACGTTTGGTTTACAGCAGAGGCATGTGATGTCTCCACGGCTATCTAATTTGTTTATGGATGGGATTGTGAGGGAGGTAAACAAGTCTTGGGGAAAGAGGAAAGTATGCAGTCTGTAAGGGATAAGGGGGTTTGAGAAGCGATTCAGTTGCTGTTTGCCGGTGATACTGCATTGGTGGCAGATTCGACAGAGAAACTGCAGAAGTTAGAGACTGACCTTTAAAATGTGAGTGAAAGGAGGAGGCTGAGAGCACATGTGAATAAAAGCAAGGTTATCAGGTTCAGCAGGGTTGAGGCTTAGATTCGCTGGAGTGCGAGTTTAAATGGAGAAAATTTGGAGGATGTGAAGTGACACACACAGTGTATACAGAAACACTCTGTATAAAACTTAGCCACACGAAAGCTTGAGGCAGCTTTGAGACCGAAACAAAGAAAGTCTACCCCACTTTACAAAAAACAAGTGCGATATGAAATGCACATGGTGCGGTTTGAGATTTTTTTTATTTTTTCTGTTCTTATCAATGTACTGTGCATTGGAGGGGGAAAGATGGAGTGAAAAAGATTTTGAGTGATCGGGGCCTGAACATGCAGGAGGGTGAAAGGCGTGCAAGGAATAGAGTGAATTGGAACGATGTGGTATACTGGGGTCGACATGGTGTCAATGGATTGAACCAGGGCATGTGAAGCGTTTGGGGTAAACCATGGAAAGTTCTGTGGGGCTTGGATGTGGAAAGGGAGCTGTGGTTTCGGTGCATTATTACATGACAGCTAGAGACTGAGTGTGAACGAATAGGGCCTTTGTTGTCTTTTCCTAGCACTACCTCACACACATGAGGGGGAAGGATGTTGTTATTCCTTGTGTGGCGGGGTGGCGATGGGAATGAATAAAGGCAGACAGTATGAATTATGTACATGGGTATATATGTATATGTCTGTGTGTGTATATATATGTATATGTTGAGATGTATAGGTATGTATATGTGGTGTGTGTGGACGTGTATGTATATACATGTGTATGTGGGTGGGTTGGGCCATTCTTTCGTCTGTTTCCTTGCACTACCTCGCTGGCGCGGGAGGCAGCGACGGGGCAAAGTGAATAAATAGATAAATATATATAGGGGAGAAAGAATACTTCCCACGTATTCCCTGCATGTCGTAGAAGGCGACTAAAAGGGAAGGGAGCGGGGGGCTGGAAATCCTCCCCTCTCATTTTTTTTTAAATTTTCCAAAAGAAGGAACAGAGAAGGGGGCCATATGAGGATATTCCCTCAAAGGCCCAGTCCTCTGTTCTTAACGCTACCTCGCTAATGCGGGAAATGGCGAATAGTATGAAAAAAAAAAAAAAAAATCAATGTACTGTATTATTATTTGTATGTTAAATCCAAAATCCATCATATCAGGATCCATTAAACCAAGGGTTTACTGTACAGTAAACCATCAACTGAATGGACCCCGTAAACCCCCTATTTAATGGACCCTAATATAATGGATTTCAGATTCAACGGACAAATAATAATACAAAGTATTAATGATTTTTAAAAAATCTCAAATGCTGCATCATGTGCATTTCATATCGCACTTGTTTTTGGTAGCGTGGGGTAGATTTGCTTTGTTTCAGTCTCAGTCTGCCTCAAGATATGGTGCAGTCTGGTTGTATACAGTGTTTCTGTTATTTCAGAATTGTGACCTTATCTATTAAATAACTTTGCAATCCTTACAATTCAAAATGGCAACATGTGACTGTAAGAAGTGCTATGAAAGAAGGTAGTCTGTCCACACTTTATCATATAGAAGTATCTTTTCACAGCACAGGAATGTCATCACCTCTATCTAAGTTTGAATCCTGCCTCCAGCTACCCGATGAGCAAGCATTCCAAGAACACCAAGTGCCCACATCCCAACTATCATACCGCACACTAAAGCCTACACCCCCTCACAATATTTTGGTAACTAAATGTAACAATTTGTTGCAACAAAAACAAAACTAAAAACAAGAGAAAAAAATTAAATTAAAATTTGACAAGGTAATATTCATTTATTAAACTTTGTCGCTGTCTCCCACATTAGCAAGGTAACGCAAGGAAACAGACGAAAGAATGGCCCAACCCACCCACACATACATGTATATACATATTTAAATCATCATCATTTCAATCTATGTTCCTTAGGGCATTACGTATTTGCAGTCCAGAGTTTATTGATGACGAGTTTGAGAAGATACATTCTATTGGATCTAAGTTAAAGTACCCTAGATCTTTCACTGATAAATCCCTTAAGTTAGCAAAGAAATCATTTTATAGAGCTGAGCCCAAACCTCCCATTGACACCAAGAATCTTTTAGTTCTCCCTTTTAATAATGATTTCACTTTGCTTCCCATGCTGCTTAAATCCTTTAATGTAAATGTTGCCTTTAGCAACAATAATACTATAAAGAATATCTTAATCAGGAATTCACCAGAAAATTCTCTTGGATGCATCTATAAAGTGCCTTGTGGAAAATGTGATAAATTTTATGTTGGTCAGACTGGTAAGGATCTTTCTGTTAGACTTAAGCAACACAAATATAGTATAAGAACAGGACAAGAATCAAATGCCTTGTTTAATCAGGTTAAAAACTATGATCATTGTATTGACTGGAGTAACGCCATCTCAGTTATTAACTCTAACTCTATCACCAAGAGAACTATCATTGAATCTTCTATTATTAAATACACAAGGAATTATAATCTTAATATTAGTGATGGTCTATACAAATTAGATAACTTTATTGTTGATAAAATTTGTAAAATGATATGTTTATGAATGCTAGTTGTATGTTTTGGACAATCACATGTTTACCAAATGGCATCCTAGCTTCATCTCTTCGACGTATATCAACTGACTTATATTTCTCTCTTGTGTCTCCCCTGATGATGTGATTATTACACGAAAGTGCACTTGGGAACTTATCATCTTTCATTTTCCACGTGGACTCATAGGAATACATACATAATTCATACTGTCTAACTTTATTCATTCCCATTGCCACCGCCACACATGAAATAACAACCTCCTCCCCCGCATGTGCGCGAGGTAGCGCTAGGAAAAGACAACAAAGGCCACAGTCGTTCACACTCAGTCTCAACCTGTCATGTATAATGCACCGAAACCACAGCTCCCTTTCCACATCCAGGTCCCACAGAACTTTCCATGGTTTACCCCAGACACTTCACATGCCCTGGTACAATCCACTGACAGCACGTCAACCTCAGTATACAACATCGTTACAATTCGCTCTATTCCTTGCAAGCCTTTCACCCTCCTGCATGTTCAGGCCCCGATCACTCAAAATCTTTTTCACTCCATCTTTCCACCTCCAATTTGGTCTCCCACTTCTCCTCGTTTCCTCCACCTCTGACACATATATCCTCTTTGTCAATCTTTCCTCACTCACTCTCTCCATGTGACCAAACCATTTCAAAACACCCTCTTCTGCTCTCTCAACCACACTCTTTTTATTACCACATATCTCTCTTACCCTTTCATTACTTACTCGATCAAACCACCTCACACCACATATTGTCCTCAAACATCTCATTTCCAGCACATCCACCCTCCTCCACACAACTCTATCTATAGCACACGCCTCGCAACCATATAACATTGTTGGAACCACTATTCCTTCAAACATACCCATTTTTGCTTTCCAAGATAATGTTCTTGACTTCCACACATTTTTCAATGCCTCCAGAACTTTCACCCCCTCCCCCACCTTATGATTCACTTCCGCTTCCATGGTTCCATCCACTGCCAAATCCACTCCCAAATATCTAAAACACTTCATTTTCTCCATTCAAATTTACCTCCCAATTGACTTGTCCCTCCACCCTACTGTACCTAATAACCTTGCTCTTATTCACATTTACTCTCAGCTTTCTTCTTTCACACACTACCAAACTCAGTCACCAGCTTCTGCAGTTTCTCACCCAAATCAGCCACCAACACTGTATCATCAGCAAACAACAACTGACTCACTTCCCAAGCTCTCTCATCCACAACAGACTGCATACTTGCCCCTCTTTCCAAAACTCTTGCATTTACCTCCTTAACAACCCATCCATAAACAAATTAAACAACCATGGAGACATCATGCACCCCTGCTGCAAACCTACATTCACTGAGAACCAATCACTTTCCTCTCTTCCTACACGTACACATGCCTTACATCCTCGATAAAAATTTTTCACTGCTTCTAACAACTTACCTCCCACACCATATATTCTTTATACCTTCCACAGAGCATCTCTATCAAATCTATCATATGCCTTCTCCAGATCCATAAATGCTACATACAAATCCACTTGCTTTTCCAAGTATTTCTCACATACATTCTTCAACGCAAACACCTGATCCACACATCCTCTACCACTTCTGAAATCACACTGCTCTTCCCCAATCTGATGCTCTGTACATGCCTTCACCCTCTCGATCAATACCCTCCCATATAATTTACCAGGAATACTCAACAAACTTATACGTCTGTAACTTGAGCACTCACTTTTATCCCCTTTGCCTTTGTACAATGGCACTATGCAAGCATTCTGCCAATCCTCAGGCACCTCACCATGAGTCATACATACATTAAATAACCTTACCAACTAGTGAACAATACAGTCACCCCCTTCTTTAATAAATTCCACTGCAATACCATCCAGCTTTCATCTTCCACAAAGCTTTTACTACCTCTTCTCTGTTTACAAGGTATAAGGCAAATACATACACAAATCACTGCCCAGCAACAATACATTCCTTTACAAGCGAGCACAAAAATGACATAAATAAATGTGTTTGTTTTTCACAGGAGCCAGCACTGGCGTAATCTTGTAAGTGTGCAGGGTGGTGTTTCACACGGTGAGGACACTGCCATCTGAGGCTGGGTGTCGCCACAACTGGGGGCAAAGATGCTGCTGGTGGGTAATTCCCCTGACCTATGGGTGTTATGAGGATCAGCAAAACCCTTAGGCATAGGTGACGTCAATTTCACAAAGACAGGCAGCTACTGCCATCCAGCTTCACTAAATATCATCAATATGGCTTCACCTCCACTACTATGCCCTATCTGTCCCACACCATAAAAGCAATGTCCTGCACACAAGCCTGGCTCTCTGCTATGGCCCACTACCTGTTTTGCAGAGCAGTTCTCCATCACCAGTTTATCAGATAATGTTGCTGGGGCTCCTGGACACCAACTCACAACTGTCTTCCTGCTGCTAGCTGTGCACGTGACTTATCCCCACTCTTAGGAGGGGTGTTGAGATATTAGAGCACAGCCTGAGTTGCTTTGCTGTTAAGCAAACTACCCTCAACACCCATGCTGCCCCTCAACACCCATTTGGCTGCCTTTACCACTGCTTCAGCATGTCCATTGGACTGGGGTGGGCTGAGGAGATGAAGGCCCTGATTTCCCATTCTTCTGTAGAAAGCTTCCATCTCCTTGCTATCTAGATTGGTTCCCCCGTCCAAGGCGATTTCCTTGGATGCGCCCCATCTCCTGATGAAGATGAGCAGCCTTGCGATAACTTGGGATTTTCCTCGCATAGATTCAAATCCTACTCACTGTGTCATATAAGAAGTGTAATGAAAGCAGGTAGTCTATCCTCATTTTATCAGAAAGAAGTATCCTTTCACAGGAAAGAGGTGGCATCACATCTATCTTAGCTTGACTCCTGTCTCCAACTTATTTTATTTTATTTATTTGCTTTGTCGCTGTCTCCCGCGTTAGCGAGGTAGCGCAAGGAAACAGACGAAAGAATGGCCCAACCCGCCCACATACACATGTATATACATACATGTCCACACACGCACAATATACATACCTATACATCTCAATGTACACATATATATACACACACAGACATATACATATATACACATGTACATAATTCATACTGTCTGCCTTTATTTGTTCCCATCGCCACCTCGCCACACATGGAATAACAACCCCCTCCCCCCTCATGTGTGCGAGGTAGCGCTAGGAAAACACCAAAGGCCCCATTCGTTCACACTCAGTCTCTAGCTGTCATGTAATAATGCACCGAAACTACAGCTCCCTTTCCACATCCAGGCCCCACACACTTTGCATGGTTTACCCCAGACGCTTCACATGCCCTGGTTCAATCCATTGACAGCACGTCGACCCCGGTATACCACATTGTTCCAATTCACTCTATTCCTTGCACGCCTTTCACCCTCCTGCATGTTCAGGCCCCGATCACTCAAAATCTTTTTCACTCCATCTTTCCACCTCCAATTTGGTCTCCCACTTCTCCTCGTTCCCTCCACCTCTGACACATATATCCTCTTGGTCAATCTTTCCCCACTCATTCTCTCCATGTGACCAAACCATTTCAAAACACCCTCTTCTGCTCTCTCAACCACACTCTTTTTATTTCCACACATCTCTCTCACCCTTACATTACTTACTCGATCAAACCACCTCACACCACATATTGTCCTCAAACATCTCATTTCCAGCACATCCATCCTCCTGCGCACAACTCTATCCATAGCCCACGCCTCGCAACCATACAACATTGTTGGAACCACTATTCCTTCAAACATACCCATTTTTGCTTTCCAAGATAATGTTCTCGACTTCCAAACATTCTTCAAGGCTCCCAGAATTTTCGCCCCCCTTCCCCACCCTATGATTCACTTCCACTTCCATGGTTCCATCCGCTGCCAGATCCACTCCCAGATATCTAAAACACTTTACTTCCTCCAGTTTTTCTCCATTCAAACTTACCTCGCAATTGACTTGACCCTCAACCCTACTGTACCTAATAACCTTGCTCTTATTCACATTTACTCTCAGCTTTCTTCTTTCACACACTTTACCAAACTCAGTCACCAGCTTCTGCAGTTTCTCACATGAATCAGCCACCAGCGCTGTATCATCAGTGAACAACAACTGACTCACTTCCCAAGCTCTCTCATCCACAACAGACTGCAAACTTGCCCCTCTTTCCATAACTCATGCATTCACCTCCCTAACAACCCCATCCATAAACAAATTAAACAACCATGGAGACATCACGCACCCCTGCCGCAAACCTACATTCACTGAGAACCAATCACTTTCCTCTCTTCCTACACGTACACATGCCTTACATCCTCGATAAAAACTTTTCACTGCTTCTAACAACTTGCCTCCCATACCATATATTCTTAAAACCTTCCACAGAGCATCTCTATCAACTCTATCATATGCCTTCTCCAGATCTATAAATGCTACATACAAATCCATTTGTTTTTCTAAGTATTTCTCGCATACATTCTTCAAAGCAAACACCTGATCCACACATCCTCTACCACTTCTGAAATCACACTGCTCTTCCCCAATCTGATGCTCTGTACATGCCTTCACCCTCTCAATCAATAACCTCCCATATAATTTACCAGGAATACTCAACAAACTTATACCTCTGTAATTTGAGCACTCACTCTTATCCCCTTTGCCTTTGTTCAGTGGCACTATGCAAGCATTCCGCCAATCCTCAGGCACCTCACCATGAATCATACATACATTAAATAACCTTACCAACCAGTCAACAATACAGTCACCCCCTTTTTTAATAAATTCCACTGCAATACCATCCAAACCTGCTGCTTTGCCGGCTTTCATCTTCCGTAAAGCTTTTACTACCTCTTCTCTATTTACCAAATCATTTTCCCTAACCCTCTCACTTTGCACACCACCTCGACCAAGACACCCCACATCTGCCACTCTATCATCAAACACATTCAACAAACCTTCAAAATACTCACTCCATCTCCTTCTCACATCACCACTACTTGTTATCACCTCCCCATTAGCCCCCTTCACTGAAGTTCCCATTTGCTCCCATGTCTTACGCACTTTATTTGCCGCCTTCCAAAACATCTTTTTATCCTCCATGAAATTTAATGATACTCTCTCACCCCAACTCTCATTTGCCCTCTTTTTCACCTCTTGCACCTTTCTCTTGACCTCCTGCCTCTTTCATTTATACCTCTCCCATTTATTTGCATTTTTTCCCTGCAAAAATCGTTCAAATGCCTCTCTCTTCTCTTTCACTAATAATCTTACTTCTTCATTCCACCACTCACTACCTTTTCTAATCAACCCACCTCCCACGCTTCTCATGCCACAAGCATCTTTTGCGCAAGCCATCACTGCTTCCCTAAATACATCCCATTCCTACCCACTCCCCTTACCTCCTTTGTTCTCACCTTTTTCCATTCTGTACTCAGTCTCTCCTGGTACTTCCTCACAAAAGTCTCCTTCCCAAGCTCACTTACTCTCACCACTCTCTTCACCCCAACATTCTCTCTTCTTTTCTGAAAACCCCCACAAATCTTCACCTTCGCTTCCACAAGATAATGATCAGACATCCCTCCAGTTATGGAGGGCTTGAGAAGAAAGATCATGAGAGGCAAGTGTTTTGGGAGCAGCTGAATGAGTGTGTTAGTGGTTTTGATGCACGAGACCGGGTTATAGTGATGGGTGATTTGAATGCAAAGGTGAGTAATGTGGCAGTTGAGGGAATAATTGGTATACATGGGGTGTTCAGTGTTGTAAATGGAAATGGTGAAGAGCTTGTAGATTTATGTGCTGAAAAAGGACTGATGATTGGGAATACCTGGTTTAAAAAGCGAGATATACATAAGTATACTTATGTAAGTAGGAGAGATGGCCAGAGAGCGTTATTGGATTACGTGTTAATTGACAGGCACGCGAAAGAGAGACTTTTGGATGTTAATGTGCTGAGAGGTGCAACTGGAGGGATGTCTGATCATTATCTTGTGGAGGCTTAGGTGAAGATTTGTATGGGTTTTTAGAAAAGAAGAGTGAATGTTGGGGTGAAGAGGGTGGTGAGAGTAAGTGAGCTTGGGAAGGAGACTTGTGTGAGGAAGTACCAGGAGAGACTGAGTACAGAATGGAAAAAGGTGAGAACAATGGAAGTAAGGGGAGTGGGGGAGGAATGGGATGTATTTAGGGAATCAGTGATGGATTTAGCAAAAGATGCTTGTGGCATGAGAAGAGTGGGAGGTGGGTTGATTAGAAAGGGTAGTGAGTGGTGGGATGAAGAAGTAAGAGTATTAGTGAAAGAGAAGAGAGAGGCATTTGGACGATTTTTGCAGGGAAAAAATGCAACTGAGTGGGAGATGTATAAAAGAAAGAGACAGGAGGTCAAGAGAAAGGTGCAAGAGGTGAAAAAAAGGGCAAATGAGAGTTGGGGTGAGAGAGTATCATTAAATTTTAGGGAGAATAAAAAGATGTTCTGGAAGGAGGTAAATAAAGTGCGTAAGACAAGGGAGCAAATGGGAACTTCAGTGAAGGGTGCAAATGGGGAGGTGATAACAAGTAGTGGTGATGTGAGAAGGAGATGGAGTGAGTATTTTGAAGGTTTGTTGAATGTGTTTGATGATAGAGTGGCAGATATAGGGTGTTTTGGTCGAGGTGGTGTGCAAAGTGAGAGGGTTAGGGAAAATGATTTGGTAAACAGAGAAGAGGTAGTAAAAGCCGGCAAGGCAGCAGGTTTGGATGGTATTGCAGTGGAATTTATTAAAAAAGGGGGTGACTGTATTGTTGACTGGTTGGTAAGGTTATTTAATGTATGTATGACTCATGGTGAGGTGCCTGAGGATTGGCGGAATGCGTGCATAGTGCCATTGTACAAAGGCAAAGGGGATAAGAGGGAGTGCTCAAATTACAGAGGTATAAGTTTGTTGAGTATTCCTGGTAAATTATATGGGAGGGTATTGATTGAGAGGGTGAAGGCATGTACAGAGCATCAGACTGGGGAAGAGCAGTGTGGTTTCAGAAGTGGTAGAGGATGTGTGGATCAGGTGTTTGCTTTGAAGAATGTATGTGAGAAATACTTAGAAAAGCAAATGGATTTGTATGTAGCATTTATGGATCTGGAGAAGGCATATGATAGAGTTGATAGAGATGCTCTGTGGAAGGTATTAAGAATATATGGTGTGGGAGGAAAGTTGTTAGAAGCAGTGAAAAGTTTTTATCGTGGATGTAAGGCATGTGTACGTGTAGGAAGAGAGGAAAGTGATTGGTTCTCAGTGAATGTAGGTTTGCGGCAGGGGTGTGTGATGTCTCCATGGTTGTTTAATTTGTTTATGGATGGGGTTGTTAGGGAGGTGAATGCAAGAGTTTTGGAAAGAGGGGCAAGTATGAAGTCTGTTGGGGATGAGAGAGCTTTGGAAGTGAGTCAGTTGTTGTTCACTGATGATACAGCGCTGGTGGCTGATTCATGTGAGAAACTGCAGAAGCTGGTGACTGAGTTTGGTAAAGTGTGTGAAAGAAGAAAGTTAAGAGTAAATGTGAATAAGAGCAAGGTTATTAGGTACAGTAGGGTTGAGGGTCAAGTCAATTGGCAGGTGTGTTTAATGGAGAAAAACTGGAGGAAGTGAAGTGTTTTAGATATCTGGGAGTGGATCTGGCAGCGGATGGAACCATGGAAGAGGAACTGGATCATAGGGTGGGGGAGGGGGCGAAAATTCTGGGAGCCTTGAAGAATGTGTGGAAGTCGAGAACATTATCTCGGAAAGCAAAAATGGGTATGTTTGAAGGAATAGTGTTCCAACAATGTTGTATGGTTGCGAGGCGTGGGCTATGGATAGAGTTGTGCGCAGGAGGATGGATGTACTGGAAATGAGATGTTTGAGGACAATGTGTGGTGTGAGGTTGTTTGATCGAGTAAGTAACGTAAGGGTAAGAGAGATGTGTGGAAATAAAAAGAGTGTGGTTGAGAGAGCAGAAGAGGGTGTTTTGAAATAGTTTGGGCACATGGAGAGAATGAGTGAGGAAAGATTGACCAAGAGGATATATGTGTCGGAGGTGGAGGGAACAAGGAGAAGAGGGAGACCAAATTGGAGGTGGAAAGATGGAGTGGAAAAGATTTTGTGTGATCGGGGCCTGAACATGCAGGAGGGTGAAAGGAGGGCAAGGAATAGAGTGAATTGGAGCGATGTGGTATACCGGGGTTGACGTGCTGTCAGTGGATTGAATCAAGGTATGTGCAGTGTCTGGGGTAAACCATGGAAAGCTGTGTAGGTATGTATATTTGCGTGTGTGGACGTATGTATATACATGTGTATGGGGGTGGGTTGGGCCATTTCTTTCGTCTGTTTCCTTGCGCTACCTCACAAACGCGGGAGACAGCAAAAAAAAAAAAAAAAAAAAAAAAAAAAAAAAAAAAAACCTCCAGTTGCACCTCTCAGCACATTAACATCCAAAAGTCTCTCTTTTGCACGCCTGTCAATTAACACGTAATCCATTAACACTCTCTGGCCATCTCTCCTACTTACATACGTATACTTATGTATATCTCGCTTTTTAAACCAGGTATTCCCAATCACCAGTCCTTTTTCAGCACATAAATCTACAAGCTCTTCACTATTTCCATTTACAACACTGAACACTCCATGTATACCAATTATTCCCTCAACTGCCACATTACTCATCTTTGCATTCAAATCACCCATCACTATAACCCGGTCTTGTGCATCAAAACCACTAACACACTCATTCAGCTGCTCCCAAAACACTTGCCTCTCATGATCTTTCTTCTCATGCCCAGGTGCATATGCACCAATAATCACCCATCTCTCTCCATCAACTTTCAGTTTTACCCATATCAATCTAGAATTTACTTTCTTACACTCTATCACATACTCCCACAACTCCTGATTCAGGAGTAGTGCTACTCCTTCCCTTGCTCTTGTCCTCTCACTAACCCCTGACTTTAATCCCAAGACATTCCCAAACCACTCTTCCCCTTTACCCTTGAGCTTCGTTTCACTCAGAGCCAAAACATCCAGGTTCCTTTCCTCAAACATACTACCTATCTTTCCTTTTTTCTCATCTTGGTTACATCCACACACATTTAGACACCCCAATCTGAGCCTTCGAGGAGGATGAGCACTCCTCGCGTGACTCCTTCTTCTGTTTCCCCTTTTACAAAGTTAAAATACAAGGAGGGGAGGGTTTCTGGGCCCCCGCTCCCGTCCCCTTTAGTCGCCTTCTACGACACGTGAGGAATGTGTGGGAAGTACTCTTAATCCCCTATCCCCAGGCAAATGTTCCCATGGTGCCAGGTGCCCACCATCATGTGTGAACTAAAATGTGGGACAGAAATAGGTTACATTTGATTTAACAGACTTTCAGCACTAGTGGACAACCCTTTCCCCATCAGTCTTTTAAATCGAGGGTTTACTGTATTACAAATAAGTGAAGCAGTCAACAAATGGGTACACTTATAATGAGTGAAAAGAAAAAGGAATATCCAAGAAAATAAAAGCATGGAATACAAATAAAAAATTGGGGAGAAAGCAGTCTCTGAAAAAACATTTCTTTCAAATTATATGGCAGATCATGAATCTGTGACACCAAACAGGAGTAAATGCAATAAGAAACAATCTCATTTCTTACATCTAATAAAATCAGAAACTTCATGGGTAAATAAAAACTATAGAATAAAAGTGTTTATGCCTTTTGAACTTACCAACTGGGGCACCAAAGGCAGCAGCAACACCAGCAGCAGCACCAGCGGAAACAAAATCTCGCTTTTCATGGTCCTCACGAAAGTACTCAAAAAATCCAAAATCACGTTTGAGTGTAGTGGTCTTCCCCTGGGATACACCTGCTGCAATGACAGCCCCAGAGTGAATCATGGGACCTTCCTGTCAAAGAAAGGGCAGCAACATTATTTTTCTATTGTTATCATATGAAAAATGTGTCAGTGCAGGAAAAGTATGAAGAGGAGAGGCAGACAGTGAATGATAAATTTAATTAGGGTTAGGGATACTTCACATGATAATGGAAGAATAACTGGGTATTAGATGCACACTGATGGAGAGAGATGGGTGATTATTGGTGCATATGCACCTGGGCATGAGAAGAAAGATCATGAGAGGCAAGTGTTTTGGGAGCAGCTGAATGAGTGTGTTAGTGGTTTTGATGCACAAGACTGGGTTACAGTGATGGGTGATTTGAATGCAAAGGTGAGTAATGTGGCAGTTGAGGGAATAATTGGTATACATGGGGTGTTCAGTGTTGTAAATGGAAATGGTGAAGAGCTTGTAGATTTATTTGCTGAAAAAGGACTGGTGATTGGGAATACCTGGTTTTTTAAAAAGCGAGATATACATAAGTATACGTATGTGAGTAGGAGAGATGGCCAGAGAGCGTTATTGGATTACGTGTTAATTGACAGGC
This sequence comes from Panulirus ornatus, assembly GCF_036320965.1. Lineage (NCBI taxonomy): Eukaryota > Metazoa > Arthropoda > Malacostraca > Decapoda > Palinuridae > Panulirus > Panulirus ornatus. The sequence continues at coordinate 41,493,083 of NC_092269.1, forward strand.
GTGCAAAAGAGAGACTTTTGGATGTTAATGTGCTGAGAGGTGCAACTGGAGGGATGTCTGATCATTATCTTGTGGAGGCGAAGGTGAAGATTTGTAGGGGTTTTCAGAAAAGAAGAGTGAATGTTGGGGTGAAGAGGGTGGTGAGAGTAAGTCAGCTAGGGAAGGAGACTTGTGTGAGGAAGTAACAGGAGAGACTGAGTACAGAATGGAAAAAGGTGAGAACAAAGGAGGTAAGGGGAGTGGGGGAGGAATGGGATGTATTTTGGGAAGCAGTGATGGCTTGCGCAAAAGATGCTTGTGGCATGAGAAGCGTGGGAGGTGGGTTGATTAGAAAGGGTAGTAAGTGGTGGGATGAAGAAGTAAGAGTATTAGTGAAAGAGAAGAGAGAGGCATTTGGACGATTTTTGCAGGGAAAAAATGCAAATGAGTGGGAGATGTATAAAAGAAAGAGGCAGGAGGTCAAGAGAAAGGTGCAAGAGGTGAAAAGTAGGGCAATGGAGAGTTGGGGTGAGAGAGTATCATTAAATTTTAGAGAGAATAAAAAGATGTTTTGGAAGGAGGTAAATAAAGTGTGTAAGACATGGGAGCAAATGGGAACTTCAGTGAAGGGCGCTAATGGGGAGGTGATAACAAGTAGTGGTGATGTGAGAAGGAGATGGAGTGAGTATTTTGAAGGTTTGTTGAATGTGTTTGATGATAGAGTGGCAGATATAGGGTGTTCTGGTCGAGGTGGAGTGCAAAATGAGAGGGTTAGGGAAAATGATTTGGTAAACAGAGAAGAGGTAGTAAAAGCTTTGCTGAAGATGAAAGCCGGCAAAGCAGCAGGTTTGGATGGTATTGCAGTGGAATTTATTAAAAAAGGGGGTGACTGTATTGCTGACTGGTTGGTAAGGTTATTTAATGTATCTATGATTCACGGTGAGGTGCCTGAGGATTGGCGGAATGCGTGCATAGTGCCATTGTACAAAGGCAAAGGGGATAAGAGGGAGTGCTCAAATTACATAGGTATAAGTTTGTTGAGTATTCCTGGTAAATTATATGGGAGGGTATTGATTGAGAGGGTGAAGGCATGTACAGAGCATCAGATTAGGGAAGAGCAGTGTGGTTTCAGAAGTGGTAGAGGATGTGTGGATCAGGTGTTTGCTTTGAAGAATGTATGTGAGAAATACTTAGAAAAGCAAATGGATTTGTATGTAGCATTTATGGATCTGGAGAAGGCATATGAGAGAGTTGATAGAGATGCTCTGTGGAAGGTATTAAGAATATATGGTGTGGGAGGCAAGTTGTTAGAAGCAGTGAAAAGTTTTTATCGAGGATGTAAGGCATGTGTACGTGTAGGAAGAGAGGAAAGTGATTGGTTCTCAGTGAATGTAGGTTTGCAGCAGGGGTGTGTGATGTCTCCATGGTTGTTTAATTTGTTTATGGATGGGGTTGTTAGGGAGGTGAATGCAAGAGTTTTGGAAAGAGGGGCAAGTATGAAGTCTGTTGTGGATGAGAGAGCTTGGGAAGTGAGTCAGTTGTTGTTCGCTGATGATACAGCATTGGTGGCTGATTCATGTGAGAAACTGCAGAAGCTGGTGACTGAGTTTGGTAAAGTGTGTGAAAGAAAGTTAAAGAGTAAATGTGAATAAGAGCAATGTTATTAGGTACAATAGGGTTGAGGGTCAAGTCAATTGGGAGGTAAGTTTGAATGGAGAAAAACTGGAGGAAGTAAAGTGTTTTAGCTATCTGGGAGTGGATCTGGCAGCAGATGGAACCATGGAAGCGGAAGTGGATCATAGGGTGGGGGAGGGGGTGAAAATCCTGGGAGCCTTGAAGAATGTGTGGAAGTCGAGAACATTATCTCAGAAAGCAAAAATGGGTATGTTTGAAGGAATAGTGGTTCCAACAATGTTGTATGGTTGCGAGGTGTGGGCTATGGATAGAGTTGTGCGCAGGAGAGTGGATGTGCTGGAAATGAGATGTTTAAGGACAATGTGTGGTGTGAGGTGGTTTGATCGAGTAAGTAACATAAGGGTAAGAGAGATGTGTGGAAATAAAAAGAGCGTGGTTGAGAGAGCAGAAGAGGGTGTTTTGAAATGGTTTGGGCACATGGAGAGAATGAGTGAGGAAAGATTGACCAAGAGGATATATGTGTCGGAGGTGGAGGGAACGAGGAGAAGTGGGAGACCAAATTGGAGGTGGAAAGATGGAGTGAAAAAGATTTTGTGTGATCAGGGCCTGAACATGCATGAGGGTGAAAGGAGGGCAAGGAATAGAGTGAATTGGATCGATGTGGTATACCGGGGTTGACGTGCTGTCAGTGGATTGAATCAGGGCATGTGAAGCGTCTGGGGTAAACCATGGAAAGCTGTGTAGGTATGTATATTTGCGTGTGTGGACGTGTATGTATACACATGTGTATGGGGGTGGGTTGGGCCATTGCTTTCGTCTGTTTCCTTGCGCTACCTCGCAAACGCGGGAGACCGGCAAAAAAAAAAAAAAAAAAAAAAAAAAAAAAAAAAACCTCCAGTTGCACCTCTCAGCACATTAACATCCAAAAGTCTCTCTTTTGCACGCCTGTCAATTAACACGTAATCCATTAACACTCTCTGGCCATCTCTCCTACTTACATACGTATACTTATGTATATCTCGCTTTTTAAACCAGGTATTCCCAATCACCAGTCCTTTTTCAGCACATAAATCTACAAGCTCTTCACTATTTCCATTTACAACACTGAACACTCCATGTATACCAATTATTCCCTCAACTGCCACATTACTCATCTTTGCATTCAAATCACCCATCACTATAACCCGGTCTTGTGCATCAAAACCACTAACACACTCATTCAGCTGCTCCCAAAACACTTGCCTCTCATGATCTTTCTTCTCATGCCCAGGTGCATATGCACCAATAATCACCCATCTCTCTCCATCAACTTTCAGTTTTACCCATATCAATCTAGAATTTACTTTCTTACACTCTATCACATACTCCCACAACTCCTGATTCAGGAGTAGTGCTACTCCTTCCCTTGCTCTTGTCCTCTCACTAACCCCTGACTTTAATCCCAAGACATTCCCAAACCACTCTTCCCCTTTACCCTTGAGCTTCGTTTCACTCAGAGCCAAAACATCCAGGTTCCTTTCCTCAAACATACTACCTATCTTTCCTTTTTTCTCATCTTGGTTACATCCACACACATTTAGACACCCCAATCTGAGCCTTCGAGGAGGATGAGCACTCCTCGCGTGACTCCTTCTTCTGTTTCCCCTTTTACAAAGTTAAAATACAAGGAGGGGAGGGTTTCTGGGCCCCCGCTCCCGTCCCCTTTAGTCGCCTTCTACGACACGTGAGGAATGTGTGGGAAGTACTCTTAATCCCCTATCCCCAGGCAAATGTTCCCATGGTGCCAGGTGCCCACCATCATGTGTGAACTAAAATGTGGGACAGAAATAGGTTACATTTGATTTAACAGACTTTCAGCACTAGTGGACAACCCTTTCCCCATCAGTCTTTTAAATCGAGGGTTTACTGTATTACAAATAAGTGAAGCAGTCAACAAATGGGTACACTTATAATGAGTGAAAAGAAAAAGGAATATCCAAGAAAATAAAAGCATGGAATACAAATAAAAAATTGGGGAGAAAGCAGTCTCTGAAAAAACATTTCTTTCAAATTATATGGCAGATCATGAATCTGTGACACCAAACAGGAGTAAATGCAATAAGAAACAATCTCATTTCTTACATCTAATAAAATCAGAAACTTCATGGGTAAATAAAAACTATAGAATAAAAGTGTTTATGCCTTTTGAACTTACCAACTGGGGCACCAAAGGCAGCAGCAACACCAGCAGCAGCACCAGCGGAAACAAAATCTCGCTTTTCATGGTCCTCACGAAAGTACTCAAAAAATCCAAAATCACGTTTGAGTGTAGTGGTCTTCCCCTGGGATACACCTGCTGCAATGACAGCCCCAGAGTGAATCATGGGACCTTCCTGTCAAAGAAAGGGCAGCAACATTATTTTTCTATTGTTATCATATGAAAAATGTGTCAGTGCAGGAAAAGTATGAAGAGGAGAGGCAGACAGTGAATGATAAATTTAATTAGGGTTAGGGATACTTCACATGATAATGGAAGAATAACTGGGTATTAGATGCACACTGATGGAGAGAGATGGGTGATTATTGGTGCATATGCACCTGGGCATGAGAAGAAAGATCATGAGAGGCAAGTGTTTTGGGAGCAGCTGAATGAGTGTGTTAGTGGTTTTGATGCACAAGACTGGGTTACAGTGATGGGTGATTTGAATGCAAAGGTGAGTAATGTGGCAGTTGAGGGAATAATTGGTATACATGGGGTGTTCAGTGTTGTAAATGGAAATGGTGAAGAGCTTGTAGATTTATTTGCTGAAAAAGGACTGGTGATTGGGAATACCTGGTTTTTTAAAAAGCGAGATATACATAAGTATACGTATGTGAGTAGGAGAGATGGCCAGAGAGCGTTATTGGATTACGTGTTAATTGACAGGCGTGCAAAAGAGAGACTTTTGGATGTTAATGTGCTGAGAGGTGCAACTGGAGGGATGTCTGATCATTATCTTGTGGAGGCGAAGGTGAAGATTTGTAGGGGTTTTCAGAAAAGAAGAGTGAATGTTGGGGTGAAGAGGGTGGTGAGAGTAAGTCAGCTAGGGAAGGAGACTTGTGTGAGGAAGTAACAGGAGAGACTGAGTACAGAATGGAAAAAGGTGAGAACAAAGGAGGTAAGGGGAGTGGGGGAGGAATGGGATGTATTTTGGGAAGCAGTGATGGCTTGCGCAAAAGATGCTTGTGGCATGAGAAGCGTGGGAGGTGGGTTGATTAGAAAGGGTAGTAAGTGGTGGGATGAAGAAGTAAGAGTATTAGTGAAAGAGAAGAGAGAGGCATTTGGACGATTTTTGCAGGGAAAAAATGCAAATGAGTGGGAGATGTATAAAAGAAAGAGGCAGGAGGTCAAGAGAAAGGTGCAAGAGGTGAAAAGTAGGGCAATGGAGAGTTGGGGTGAGAGAGTATCATTAAATTTTAGAGAGAATAAAAAGATGTTTTGGAAGGAGGTAAATAAAGTGTGTAAGACATGGGAGCAAATGGGAACTTCAGTGAAGGGCGCTAATGGGGAGGTGATAACAAGTAGTGGTGATGTGAGAAGGAGATGGAGTGAGTATTTTGAAGGTTTGTTGAATGTGTTTGATGATAGAGTGGCAGATATAGGGTGTTCTGGTCGAGGTGGAGTGCAAAATGAGAGGGTTAGGGAAAATGATTTGGTAAACAGAGAAGAGGTAGTAAAAGCTTTGCTGAAGATGAAAGCCGGCAAAGCAGCAGGTTTGGATGGTATTGCAGTGGAATTTATTAAAAAAGGGGGTGACTGTATTGCTGACTGGTTGGTAAGGTTATTTAATGTATCTATGATTCACGGTGAGGTGCCTGAGGATTGGCGGAATGCGTGCATAGTGCCATTGTACAAAGGCAAAGGGGATAAGAGGGAGTGCTCAAATTACATAGGTATAAGTTTGTTGAGTATTCCTGGTAAATTATATGGGAGGGTATTGATTGAGAGGGTGAAGGCATGTACAGAGCATCAGATTAGGGAAGAGCAGTGTGGTTTCAGAAGTGGTAGAGGATGTGTGGATCAGGTGTTTGCTTTGAAGAATGTATGTGAGAAATACTTAGAAAAGCAAATGGATTTGTATGTAGCATTTATGGATCTGGAGAAGGCATATGAGAGAGTTGATAGAGATGCTCTGTGGAAGGTATTAAGAATATATGGTGTGGGAGGCAAGTTGTTAGAAGCAGTGAAAAGTTTTTATCGAGGATGTAAGGCATGTGTACGTGTAGGAAGAGAGGAAAGTGATTGGTTCTCAGTGAATGTAGGTTTGCAGCAGGGGTGTGTGATGTCTCCATGGTTGTTTAATTTGTTTATGGATGGGGTTGTTAGGGAGGTGAATGCAAGAGTTTTGGAAAGAGGGGCAAGTATGAAGTCTGTTGTGGATGAGAGAGCTTGGGAAGTGAGTCAGTTGTTGTTCGCTGATGATACAGCATTGGTGGCTGATTCATGTGAGAAACTGCAGAAGCTGGTGACTGAGTTTGGTAAAGTGTGTGAAAGAAAGTTAAAGAGTAAATGTGAATAAGAGCAATGTTATTAGGTACAATAGGGTTGAGGGTCAAGTCAATTGGGAGGTAAGTTTGAATGGAGAAAAACTGGAGGAAGTAAAGTGTTTTAGCTATCTGGGAGTGGATCTGGCAGCAGATGGAACCATGGAAGCGGAAGTGGATCATAGGGTGGGGGAGGGGGTGAAAATCCTGGGAGCCTTGAAGAATGTGTGGAAGTCGAGAACATTATCTCAGAAAGCAAAAATGGGTATGTTTGAAGGAATAGTGGTTCCAACAATGTTGTATGGTTGCGAGGTGTGGGCTATGGATAGAGTTGTGCGCAGGAGAGTGGATGTGCTGGAAATGAGATGTTTAAGGACAATGTGTGGTGTGAGGTGGTTTGATCGAGTAAGTAACATAAGGGTAAGAGAGATGTGTGGAAATAAAAAGAGCGTGGTTGAGAGAGCAGAAGAGGGTGTTTTGAAATGGTTTGGGCACATGGAGAGAATGAGTGAGGAAAGATTGACCAAGAGGATATATGTGTCGGAGGTGGAGGGAACGAGGAGAAGTGGGAGACCAAATTGGAGGTGGAAAGATGGAGTGAAAAAGATTTTGTGTGATCAGGGCCTGAACATGCATGAGGGTGAAAGGAGGGCAAGGAATAGAGTGAATTGGATCGATGTGGTATACCGGGGTTGACGTGCTGTCAGTGGATTGAATCAGGGCATGTGAAGCGTCTGGGGTAAACCATGGAAAGCTGTGTAGGTATGTATATTTGCGTGTGTGGACGTGTATGTATACACATGTGTATGGGGGTGGGTTGGGCCATTGCTTTCGTCTCTTTCCTTGCGCTACCTCGCAAACGCGGGAGACCGGCAAAAAAAAAAAAAAAAAAAAAAAAGTATTAGTGTTTCACTCCAATTCTGAGACCCCAATGTTTCATGAGAATTACCATTATGAGGTAGTTTATTGCTATTACAGTTATCAGCAATAGAGGTATCTATTTACTTTTTTGTGTATTTGTCTATCTACACCTCAACATATCTATCTAAAAATTAATAACTTTTGCATACCCTGTCTCTCCTGCTTTCGCAAAGGGCAAGGGAGCATTTGGAGCAGATGAATAAACCTTCTACTAAAGCTCTTCTGGTGTGTGCTTTGTGTCAGCCTACCATACCGGCTAAATCTTGTCACAGGAGCTTTGTTTCTTCTGTTCCAACTTTTAGGAGCTGATTATGTTGGTATTTACCCTGTTCTTTATACTATTGTCTTTAACTCCTTTCTTATTTATATGGAATGTATACATGGGATGTATTAACTGTACAGTTTCACATTTCACTCATCCAGATCCTAACCTTGTCAACTACGCAATGGTAAATACACATGATTCCCCAGCTCTTTGTAAAATGTAAAGCAGGAGAATATTCTTTGGATTAAAATAATGTAGCTGTTGTGATCAAGACAAGGGCATATAGAGGTAACTGAAAGTATATGTCTCACTAGGACAGTAGGAACAAAGTATAGGTAATATATACAGAACAGAATGCCTTTGGAAGCATCAAAACACTCTTAATACCTTGCCCACAGCCAACCCGCCAAGAACTGACATGGTGACCCCAACGGCCTTGCTGATTAGGGTCTTTATTCTCACAACTCGAGGCACCTTCACACCATTTAGGTAACACTTCACTTGTGGGATCCCACTTCCAGCTGCCACAGGCTACAGAGAGATAAGTGTGTTACTATAAAAGAAGACCAATGGAAGTAATAAATGTTATTTAGACATGAGCTGATTTTGTTTCACTGTCGCACCACTTAGTGTTCTGCCACATTCTAGTACTCTCTATCTAAAATATATACAGTCCAAATATTTGGTTTTCTGTTTCTGATCTCTAATTTGTTTATACTTTCATGAGCAAACCTTGATCTTTAAAGTTTACAGGCCAAATACCATCTTTTAGTCACAACTTGCACTGCAGTACTTATTATCCTTCTTTGATTCTCCATCTCTCAGTAATCCATTTAAAAATATAAATATAAACATTTCCATCCCTGAGCATACTGAGATATGAACTCTTTACAACTCCCTCACCTATACATAGTAAGGATCATTTACAGTGAGGCCACTGCCAAAGTAGACACTCATTTCAATGATTCAGTGACATACTTCCCCTCCTTAAAAATCAGATAACTCAAGGCTGGTATCAAATTTTCATTCTGAAGTGACCTTAACAAAGGAAGTCAATTTCTGACAAACCCAAATTCTAATCACAGAACACCATGATGTGATGCTCACTGGGAGAGTATTAGCTCCTCAGTCTTACATGCTGTAATGCACTTGCCAAAGAAGACTCCAAACTCTCCCATTACCTATTATCACACACCTTATAGTAAACATGTGGTGCCTGACTGCTGTTCTATGTATTGCTTTTTAGAAAAATAATCATGTTATAAGGGAAGAAAATATTATGACCATACCAATCCAAAATGGAGAAGAGAACACTCAGTATGAAGGGAAGTCTTTAAGGGTTGCTCTTCCTATATCACTCTTACCTAATAAAGATGTCCTCCCTAAATCTTAATCTGAGAGCATGTTAAATGGAGACTTTCTCTAAAACAACATGGAGATGTATATCTCATGCAAAAGTTGAGGGTGAGAATGCCTATGATATATCAGACATTAACTAATCAGCAAGTGCAAATAACTTCACTTCCCTATATTGTATCAAATATAGAAATGACAACATACCTCCACATATGATCCAAGGAAAGCTGCTACTAGGGTTGGTCCAACATTTAAGGCAGCCCACAATAAAAAAGGGATGATTAAGGTGTTGTTTTCCACACTATAATCTGTATCTGATGAAGAAGTTTAGGAAACACAATAGAAGATTGAAAGGACTCTAGAAGCAGGAAGATAAAGGTAAAGGAAATACAGTGGCTGAGTGCATAAGATTATCATTAAAGCAATCTAAAATGAACTTATATCTATCATTATACCATATTAGTAATCAATCTCTTTACCTTACTGACCAGTTTATCTATAAGACCAGCCTACTACTGATGAGACTTAGCAAACAAAAGTAGTAAAAAAAAGGATACATTGTTTTAACCACATGTACTTGAATTTAGAGAGAGTCTCAATAGCGATGTCAATAGCACATGCTATTAATGCAGTAAAAATGGCTGTTAGCAACACTACCAGCCAACGGGCAGCATCTTTCTTCACAACAAATGTATATCCCTTAGTTCTCTCTTCATCGAGCCATGCAGAATTAACACAAGTGTCATAATCCAAACTCTGAAAAGAAATGTATACATAAAACTTGTCTGGCTTGTGAAAACTAATTTCAATCAACAGAATGATATTACTTGAGAATTGGATATCATCAGACTTTCTTTACCATGAAAACCTTGAACAATCACTGCATCTATCTATCTACCTATTATTATCATTATTGTTATTATTATTATCATTATCATTATTATTATTATTATCATCGTTATTATTGTTATTATTATTATTATTATTATTATAATTATTATTATTATTTTCATTATACTTTGTTGCTGTCTCCCGCATTAGCTAGGTAGTGCAAGGAAACAGATGAAAGAATGGCCCAACCCACCCACATACAAATGTATATACATACACGTCCACACACAGCACATATACATACCTATAAATCTCACCGTATACATATATATACACACACAGACACATACATATATACACATGTACATAATTCACACTGTCTGCCCTTATTCATTCTTGTCGCCACCTTGCCACACATGAAATCAAAACCCCTTCCCCCCGTATGTGCGTGAGGTAGCGCTAGGAAAAGACAACAAAGGCCACATTCGTTCCCACTCAGTCTCTACCTGTCATGTATAATGCACCGAAACCACAACTCCCTTTCCACATCCAGGCCCCACAAAACTTTCCATGGTTTACCCCAGATGCTTCACATGCCCTGGTTCAGTCCACTGACATCACGTCGACCTCAGTATACCACATCGTTCCAATTCACTCTATTCCTTGCACGCCTTTCACCCTCCTGCATGTTTAGGCCCCGATCACTCAAAATTTTTTTCACTCCATCTTTCCACCTCCAATTTGGTCTCCCACTTCTCCTCGTTTCCCCCACCTTTGACAAATATATCCTCTTAGTCAATCTTTCTTCACTCATTCTCTCCATGTGACCAAACCATTTCAAAACACTCTCTTCTGCTCTCTCAACCACACTCTTTTTATTACCACACATCTCTCTTACCCTTTCATTACTTACTCGATCAAACGAACCCACACCACATATTGTCCTCAAACATCTCATCTCCAGCACATCCACCCTCCTCCGCACAACTCTATCTATAGCCCAAGCCTTGCAACCATATAACATTGTTGGAACCACTATTCCTTCAAACATACCCATTTTTGCTTTCCAAGATAACGTTCTTGACTTCCACACATTTTTCAACGCTCCCAGAACTTTTGCCCCCTCCCCCACCCTATGATTCACTTCCACTTCCATGGTTCCATCCACTGCCAAATCCACTCCTAGATATCTAAAACACTTCACTTCCTCCAGTTTTTCTTCATTCAAACTTACCTCCCAACTGACTTGTCCCTCAACCCTACAGTACCTAATAACCTTGCTCTTATTCACACTTACTCTCAGCTTTCTTCTTTCATACACTTTACCAAACTCAGTCACCAGCTTCTGCAGTTTCTCACATGAATCAGCCACCAGCGCTGTATCATCAGCGAACAACTGACTCACTTCCCAAGCTCTTTCATCCACAACAGACTTCATACTTTCCAAAACTCTTTCCAAAACTCTAGCATTCACCTCCCTAACAACCCCATCCATAAACAAATTAAACAACCATGGAGACATCACACACCCCTGCCGCAAACTAAAATTCATTGAGAACCAATCACTTTCCTCTCTTCCTACACCTACACATGCCTTACATCCTCGATAAAAACTTTTCACTGCTTCTAACAACTTACCTCCCACACCATATATTCTTAATACCTTCCACAGAGCATCTCTATCAACTCTATCATATGCCTTCTCCAGATCCATAAATGCTACATACAAATCCATTTGCTTTTCTAAGTATTTCTCACATACATTCTTCAAAGCAAACACCTGATCCATACATCCTCTACCTCTTCTAAAGCCACACTGCTCTTTCCCAATCTGATGCTCTGTACATGCCTTCACCCTCTCAATCAATACCCTCCCATATAATTTACCAGGAATACTCAACAAACTTATACCTCTGTAATCTGAGCACTCGCTCTTATTCCCTTTGCCTTTGTACAATGGCACTATGCAAGCATTCCGCCAATCCTCAGGCACCTCACCATGAATCATACATACATTAAATAACCTTACCAACCAGTCAACAATACAGTCACCCCCTTTTTTAATAAACTCCACTGCAATACCATCCAAACCCGCTGCCTTGCCGGTTTTCATCTTCTGCATAGCTTTTAATACCTCTTCTCTGTTTACTAAATCATTCTCCCTAACCCTCTCACTTTGCACACCACCTCGTCCAAAACACCCTCTATCTGCTACTCTATCATCAAACACATTCAACAAACCTTCAAAATACTCACTCCATCTCCTTCTCACATCACCACTACTTGTTATCACCTCCCCATTAGCCCCCTTTACTGATGTTCCCATCTGTTTCCTTGTCTTACGCACTTTATTTACCTCCTTCCAAAACATCTTTTCATTCTCCCTAAAATCTAATGATACTCTCTCATCCTAACTCTCATTTGCCCTTATTTTTTGCCACTTGCACCTTTCTCTTGACCTCCTGCCTCTTTCTTTTATACATCTCCCAGTCATCTACATTACTTCCTTACAAATATTGGCCAAATGCCTCTCTCTTCTCTTTCACTAATAATCTTACTTCTTCATCCCACCACTCACTACCCTTTCTAATCTGCCCACCTCCCATGCTTCTCATGCCACAAGCAACTATTGCGCAAGCCATCACTGCTTCCCTAAATACATCCCAGTCCTCCCCCATTCCCCTTACGTCCTTTGATCTCACCTTTTTCCATTCTGTACTCAGTCTCTTCTGCTACTTCCTCACACAAGTATCCTTCCCAAGCTCATATACTCTCACTACTCTCTTCTCCCCAACATTCTCTCTTCTCTTCTGAAAACCTCTACAAATCTTCACCTTCGCCTCCACAAGATATCATAATGATCAGACATCCCTCCAGTTGCACCTCTCAGCACATTAACATCCAAAAGTCTCTTTCGCATGTCTATCAATTAACACGTAATTCAATAATGCTCTCTGGCCATCTCTCCTACTTACATACGTATTTTAATTTTATTTATTTATTTTGCTTTGTCGCTGTCTCCCATGTTAGCGAGGTAGCGCAAGGAAACAGAAGAAAGAATGGCCCAACCCACCAACATACACATGTATATACATACACGTCCACACACACAAATATACATACCTATACATCTCAATGTAAACATATATATACACACATATACATATACATATATACACATGTACATAATGCATGCTGTCTGCCTTTATTTATTCCCATCGCCACCTCGCCACACGTGGAATAACAACCCCCTCCCCCCTCATGTGTGCGAGGTAGCGCTAGGAAAAGACAACAAAGGCCCCATTCGTTCACACTCAGTCTCTAGCTGTCATGTAATAATGCACCGAAACCACAGCTCCCTTTCCACATCCAGGCCCCACACAACTTTCCATGGTTTACCCCAGACGCTTCACATGCCCTGGTTCAATCCATTGACAGCACGTCGACCCCGGTATACCACATCGTTCCAATTCACTCTATTCCTTGCACGCCTTTCACCCTCCTGCATGTTTAGGCCCTGATCACTCAAAATCTTTTTCACTCCATCTTTCCACCTCCAATTTGGTCTCACACTTCTCCTCGTTCCCTCCACCTCTGACACATATATCCTCTTTATCAATCTTTCCTCACTCATTCTCTCCATGTGACCAAACCATTTCAAAACACTCTCTTCTGCTCTCTCAACCACACTCTTTTTATTACCACACATCTCTCTTACCCTTTCATTACTTACTCGATTAAACCACCTCACACCACACAGTGTCCTCAAACACCTCATTTCCAACACATTCACCCTCCTCCGCACAACTCTATCTATAGCCCACGCCTTGCAAACATATAACATTGTTAGAATCACTATTCCTTCAAATATCTATAGCCCACGCCTTGCAAACATATAACATTGTTAGAATCACTATTCCTTCAAACATACCCATTTTTGCTTTCCAAGATAATGTTCTCAACTTCCACACATTTTTCAACGCTCCCAGGACTTTTGCCCCCTCCCCCTACCCTATGATTCACTTCTGCTTCCATGGTTCCATCCACTGCCAAATCCACTCCCTGATATCTAAAACACTTCACTTCCTCCAGTTTTTCTTCATTCAAACTTACCTCCCATTTGACTTGTCCCTCAACCCTAATGTACCTAACAACCTTGCTCTTATTCACATTTACTCTCAGCTTTCTTCTTTCACACACTTTACCAAACTCAGTCACCAGCTTCTGCAGTTTCTCACATGAATCAGCCACCAGTGCTGTATCATCAGTGAACAACAACTGACTCACTTCCAAAGCTCTCTCATCCACAACAGACTGCATACTTGCCCCTCTTTCCAAAACTCTTGCATTCATCTCCCTTACAACCCCATCCATAAACAAATTAAACAACCATGGAGACATCACACACCCCTGCCGCAAACCTACATTCACTGAGAACCAATCACTTTCCTCTCTTCCTACACGTACACATGCCTTACATCCTCGATAAAAACTTTTCACTGCTTCTAACAACTTACCTCCCACACCATATATTCTTAATACCTTCCACAGAGCATCTCTATCAACTCCATCAAATGCCTTCTCCAGATCCATAAATGCTATATACAAATCCATTTGCTTTTCTAAGTATTTCTCACATACATTCTTCAACGCAAACACCTGATCCACACATCCTCTACCACTTATGAAACCACCCTGTTCTTCCCCAATCTGATGCTCTGTACATGCCTTCGCCCTGTCAATCAATACCCTCCCATATAATTTCCTAGGAATACTCAACAAACTTATACCTCTGTAATTTTAGCACTCACTATTATTCCTTTTGCCTTTGTACAATGGCACTATGCAAGCATTCTGCCAACCCTCAGGCACCTCACCATGAGTCATACATACATTGAATAACCTTACCAACCAGTCAACAGTACAGTCATCTCCTTTTTTAATAAATTCCACTGCAATACCAACCAAACCCACTTCCTTGCCGGCTTTCATCTTCCGCAAAGCTTTTACTACCTCTTCTCTGTTTACCAAATCATTCTCCCTAACACTCTCACTTTGCACACCACCTCGACCAAAACACCCTATATCTGCCACTCTTATCATCAAACACATTCAACAAACCTTCAAAATACTCCATCTCCTTCTCACATCACCACTACTTGTTATCACCTCATTAGCCCCCTTCACTGATGTTCCCATTTGTTCCCTTGTCATACGCACTTTATTTACCTCCTTCCAAAACATCCTTTTATTCTCCCTAAAATTTAATGATACTCTCTCACCCCAACTCTCATTTGCCCTCTTTTTCACCTCTTGCACCTTTCTCTTGACCTCTTGCCTCTTTCTTTTATACATCTCCCAGTCATTTGCATTATTTCCCTGCAAAAATCGTCCAAATGCCTCTCTTTCCTCTTTCACTCATAATCTTACTTATTATTATTATCATTATCATTATTATCATTACCATTATACTAAATCGCTGTTTCCTGTGTCAGCAAGGTAGCACCAGGAAACAGATTAAGAATGGCCCATGCATTCACATACACACACATGTACATAATCACCCATACATGCACATATACATACACATACATATTAACATTTTCTTCCATACATATTTGCCATTCCCATGTTAGTGAGGTAGTGTTAAGAACAGAAGACTGAGCCCTGAGAGAGGAAATCTTCACTTGGCCCCCTTCTCTGTTCCCTGTTTTGGAAAAGTAAAAACTGGAAGGGAGGATTTCCAGCACCCTGTTCCCAACATATCAACATATACATACACATACACAGACATATACATATATACACATGTACATATTCGTACTTGCTTTCCTTCATCCATTCCCGTCGCTACCCTGCCAAACAGAAAATAGCATCGCTACCCCCACTTCAGTGAGGTAGCACCAGGAAAACAGACAAAAAATGCCACATTCGTTTACACTCAGTCTCTAGCTGTCATGTGTAATGCATCCAAACCACAGCCCCCTATCCACATCCAGGCCCCTCACACCTTTCCATGGCTTACCCCAAATGCTTCACATGCCCTGGTTCAGTCTGTTGACAGCACACTGACCCTGGTATACCACAATGTTCCAATTTACTCTATTCCTTGTACATCTCTCACCCTCCTGTGTGTTCAGGCCCCAATCGCCCAAAATCTTTTTCACTCCATCCTTCCACCTCCAATTTGGTCTCCCACTTTTCCTTGTTCCCTTCACCTGACACATATATCCTCTTTGTCAATCTTTCCTCACTCATTCTTTCCATATGTCCAAAACATTTCAACACACCCTCTTCTGCTCTCCATCACACTATTCTTATTTCTACATATCTTCACCCTCTTCTGCTCTCTCAATCACACTACTTTTATTTCCACATATCTCTCTTACTCTTTTATTACTTACTCGATCAAACAACCTCACACCGCATATTGTCCTCAAACATTTCATTTCCAACACATCCACCCTCCTCCATACAACCCTGTCTATAGCCCATGCCTGGCAACCATATAACATTGTTGGAACTACTAGTACCAAGCCAAAGACCTACTTGGAAATAGTTTAAAGCCCTGCAGTAATGAAAATACACTCAACTTTATTCAAAATAGACACTCCATGAATAATTATGATGCCAAGCTGAGGACTATCAAACTCTGATACAGGATGAACCTCTCTAATCCAGCGATCTGTGGTATGGCAACTCCCATGGTTCAGCGCATTCTGAATCTGCCACTAACAATTTGTAGATCTGCCAGTAGAGTGGTGCAGTTAGCAGTGCTAAAGTGCCATATCTGTTTATACTGCAGCCAAGCTAATTAACACTCCTGTCAATTTCTTATATTCAGTTTTCTGTTGAAAATGAAAGCCAGAAAAGTTTAAAGTATTGGAAAACTTTGAAAGGTACCAAGATCACAGAATTAGACAGTGCACATGCATAGTGGTTTAAGCTCCTTCATAATGAAGTTGTAAGCATTTCTGGGGAGATGCTTATCGTGCAGGCCAAAGTTTTTCATAAAGAACAAAAGTTAGACTACGACTGAATACTCACAAGGATGGTTACACAAGTGGAGACATGAAATTTCAGCACATAGTATGTGCAGAGAAATGCGTAGTGCCAACACAGAAGCTTGTAGTGTAAGGTCATATCAAAAGAATCGATATATACTCCAGTTCTCAATATAACAGCCAACAGTAATACGGAGAGAGAGAGAGAGAGAGAGAGAGAGAGAGAGAGAGAGAGAGTGTGTGTGTGTGTGTGTGTGTGTGTGTGTGTGTGTGTGTGTGTGTGTGTGTGTGTGTGTGTGTGTGTGTGTGTCTACGCTAGCTGGCTGCCTGGCAGGGACTGATGTAGCGCAGGCTGGCAGCCTGACTGGGGCTTTGATGATAACAATAAAACAACAAAAGAGTTGACCAGAGCCAACTACCAACCTATGGTTATTCATTAAAATATCTACTCATCACAAAGCTTCAATAAAGTTTGTGGATGATTTTACAGTTAGTAGCAGCAGAAAACTTAGCCTCAGAATGAGCGTATAATGCTAAATAATCTGCCCTGTATTAGCGTCGTACGCCACAACAAACCCTTCCCAAGATATTGAAGTCTCCATCTGGGGATACTTCAGATGTAAACTGATGTAACAATAAAACCTTGTTTGGAAGACTTGATGGTTATATCATTTCCTATTTCAAGCTTTGATCTACCTTTGATAACACAGCAATATGTATGTGGAATGAGCTGGCAAGACTAGGGGTAAGGAATATGTTTTCATAGGGGGTTCCCATAGGGATCAATTTCTGTCTTCCAGCATTTTTTGTGGTTGGGCAATGGCCAGGTCCCTAGGTTGCCCAATTGAAGAGGTTCAACTTGTACAATCAGTAATGAATATTTTAATGAACCTGAACATGATGGCCACGTTATTGTTAAACTTACCTCATATGCAGCAGACAGCATATTCAGTTGGCCACGATTTTCATCAGGAGGCCTTTCCTGCTGATCAACATAAAAAATACTATTCCCAACTGCACCATTCTGACTTTCTGTTTCTGTTTCAGTATGATTTTCAACTTCAACAGCTGGAATGAAAACAATATCATTAAAAAAAAATATATACAACATACTAAAACACGTGGACTATTGGCATTCTGTCCATAAACATACAATCTCTTCCTGTCACACATAAGAATAAAACTTGACACATAACTTGTACAGCTCATTCTTCATAACTCTCAATTATCCCACAGTAAGCAACATGAACTAAACCTGCCTTTGGCAAAATGGTAAGAGCACTTGATAGCAGTAGTAAGTTGGAAAAAAGCAGGAGCAGTAGGTAGAAGTGGTCAGTGGGGACATTGGGTACGAGCCTCTGCAAACACTGTGCTAGAGTTGCCATCTGCCAGTGGCCTGTTAAGCATGAGGCACTAAAGGCTAAGAAGCAGCACTGGAGTTTACCAGTTAAGGAGACTATTGCCATGGCCACCCCCTGGAGGGATTCCAGATTGAAACAGGCAACAGATATAAATAAATAAATATATAGGTGGATTGACAGCGTTACCTACAGCATGTGGAGTCTGGCAACACCTTATTCAATTACTATCTCTATAATTATTACTTCAACTATCATCATTTCTATTATTGTCATCATCACATTACCATTATCTTATGTAATCCTAGGACCCTATCAGGAAGCTCCTGTAGCATCAAGGCTGCATTCTAAATAAGAGAAAGATAAAGTTGGCATCTTTGGGGTAAGACGGCCACAACAATAATGCATTCTCTCTATTTACATATGAAGACAGCTTTTTGGAAGATGCACTCTCACTTGTAGTGTTACCATCAAATGACATATACTCAATCACATCCAATACTTTATGTATATACCTTCTGTTTTTAGTCCTTACACTACAACTTTGTCAAAATCCCTCTCATATACAAATGATAACTCTAACTTTACATGTACATCAGTTATAAACAAATGACAGGAACTATATATGTACTACAAATCAGTTTAATGATACATATGTATTCTGAGGACAGACCTGGTTTGTCTCCATTTTTGTCAGGATTGCTGCTATCAAGAACATCCATGGACTCATCTTCCGATGCATTTATCCCACAGACAAAAAGTTCAGCCTAGAATTGAGAAATTCAACAATTTGCTAAAAGTTATATTAGAGGTACAATTCACTTTTGTGAAATCATACAAGATATTCTTTTAGCACTGCTCTTCATGCATCATAACAAAAGGTGCAATAATTGAAAGTAAGAAGGATCGGTAAAACCTAGATTCTTTTCACAAAAACTTTATGTCTTAAAAACCATGGGTTACATCAAAATATAAGTCTTGGTTAGTTATGGAGGTTTAATATAAAGACCAATTCTGAAATTGTGGTTTAATGAAGGATAGTGAATAATGGAACAAAGAAGTTAAATCACTAGGGAAAGGTAGCTTATGTAATGAACTTTGTAACAATCTATGTAATGAGCATCTGCCCACTTGCATATGAAAAAGACCCTTTAGGACCCCTGTAATCTTTTGCATTTTGTGCTACTGCTCTCTAGATGAGCATGGGTGCACAAAAAGCTTGTAATAGCCAGGAGTACAAATAAAAATCAGAAAAGAGAAAGATTGGTATAAATGAAATTTTTGAATTGCAAGTGATTTGGAAAAGTATAAAAGAAAGGGCAGTAGGTCGAGAGAAAGGTACAAGAGCAGATAAAGAGGGTGGATAAGAAATAATCTGATATTATAAATGACTTCAGAGAGAATACAAAAAAGTTCAGAAGTAAACAGTGGGAAGATAACAAGCCATCAAATGGGAGCAACCACATGGTCAGCAGACATGGAAGTGATAAATGGGAAGTAGGATGCGAAGACAGACTGATTACTATGAAAGACTTTTATGTATCAAGACAGCACACAATTTCACTAAACTTTATGACCTACGGTTATGACTGCCACAGACCAACCTTCAGTGGGAACCAGTCACTCTCCTCTCTTCTTACTCGTTCTCATGCCTTACATTCTTGATAAAAACTTTTCACTGCTTCTAACAGCTTACCTCCCACATCATGTACTCTTAAAACCTTTCACAAAGCATCTCTATCAACCCTACCATATGCCTTCTCCAGATCCATAAATGTCACATACAAATCCATCTGTTTCTCTAAATATTTCTCACACACATTCTTTAAAGCAAACACCTGATCCACACATCCTCTACCACTTCTGAAACCATACTGCTCCTCCCCAGTCTGATGCTCTTTACATGCCTTCACCCTCCCAATCAATACCTTACCATCTAATTTTCCAGGAATACTCAACAAACTTCTGCCTCTGTAGCTTGAACACTCACCTTTATCCCCTTTGCCTTTGTACAATGGCACTATACATGCATTCTGCCATTCCTCAGGCACTTAATCAAGATCCATACATCCACTGAATATCCTTACCAACCAATCAACAACACAGTCACCCCCTTTCTTAATAAATTCTACTGCAATATCATCCAAACCAACCGTCTTGCTGGATTTTATCTTCCACAAGGCTTTCACCACCTCTTCTTTCTTTACCAAACCATATCTCTAACCCTCTCACTTTGCACATCACCAAAACTAAAACACCCTACATCTGCCACTATCCTCAAACACATTCAACAAACCTTCAAAACACTCACTCCATCTCCATCTTACTTCATCATTACCTGCTATCACTTCCCCCTATGCCCCCTTCATCGATGTTCCCATTTGTTCTCTTGTCTTTTGCACGTTATTTACCTCCTTCAAAAACTTCTTATTCTCCCTAAAGTCTAATGATACTCTTTCACCCCCACTCTCATTTGCCCTCTTTTTCAACCCTTGCACCTTCCTCTTGAACTCCTGCCACTTTCTCTTATACATCTCCTGGTCATCTGCACTCCTTCTTTGTAAGTATCGTCCAAACACCTCAATTTTCTCTTTCACTAACAACTTTACTTCCTCATTCAACCATTCACTACCCTTTCTAATCTGCCCACCTCCCACTTCCCTCATGCCACATGCATCTTTTTCACAGGCCATCACTACTTTCCTAAGTACATCCAATTCTGCACCCACTCCCCTCACGTCATCTGCTCACACCTTTGCCATTCTACACTTAATCTCTACTGGTACTTCCTCACACAAGTTTCCTTTCAAAGCTCACTTACTCTCACTACTCTCTTCTCCCAACATTCTCACTTCCTTTTTGATTACATCTGCAAATCTTCACCTTTGTCTACACAAAATAGTGATCAGACATCCATCAATATATGGAGTGAAGGAAAGCAAGTATGAATATATAAATGTGTATATATGTATATGTTTGTGTATGTGGATATGTTGATATGTACATGTATGTGTATGTATATGCACTTTTTTAATTATCATACTTTTCCGGTCTCCCATGTTAGCGAGGTAACACAAGGAAACAGATGAAAGAATGGCCCAACCCACCTACATACACATGCATATACACACACGTCCACACACGCACATATACATACATATACATTCCAACGTAAACATATATATACATACACACACATATACATATATCCACATGTACATAATTCATATCGTCTGCCTTTATTCATTCCCGTCGCCACCCCGCCACGCATGAAATGACAACCCCCTTCCCCCGTATGTGCACGAAGTAGCGCTAGGAAAAGACAACAAAGGTCACATTCGTTCACACTCAATCTCTAGCTGTCATGTATAATTCACTGAAACCACAGCTCCCTTTCCACATCCAGGCCCCACAAAACTTTCAATGGTTTACCCCAGATGCTTCGCATGCCCTGGTTCAATCCACTGACAGCATGTCGACCCCAGTATACCACATCGTTCCAATTCACTCTATTCCTTGCACGCCTTTCACCCTCTTGCATGTTCAGGCCCCGATCACTCAAAAAGATTCTCACTCCGTCATTCCACCTCCAATTTGGTCTCCCACTTCTCGTTCCTTCCACCTCTGAGTAAATGTGAATAAGAGCAAGGTTATTAGGTACAGTAGGGTTGACGGTCAAGTTAATTGGGAGATAAGTTTGAATGGAGAAAAACTGAAGGAAGTAAAGTGTTTTAGATATCTGGGAGTGGATCTGGCAGCAGATGGAACCATGGAAGCGGAAGTGAATCATAGGGTGGGGGAGGGGGCGAAAATCTTGGGAGCCTTGAAGAATGTGTGGAAGTCGAGAACATTATCTTGGAAAGCAAAAATGGGTATCTTTGAAGGAATAGTGGTTCCAACAATGTTGTATGGTTGCGAGGCATGGGCTATGGATAGAGTTGTGCGCAGGAGGATGGATGTGCTGGAAATGAGATGTTTGAGGACAATGTGTGGTGTGAGGTGGTTTGATCGAGTAAGTAATGTAAGGGTAAGAGAGATGTATGGAAATAAAAAGAGCGTGGTTGAGAGAGCAAAAGAGGGTGTTTTGAAATGGTTTGGGCACATGGAGAGAATGAGTGAGGAAAGATTGACCAAGAGGATATATGTGTCGGAGGTGGAGGAAACGAGGAGAAGTGGGAGACCAAATTGGAGGTAAAAAAGATAGAGTGAAAAAGATTTTGAGTGATCGGGGCCTGAACATGCAGGAGGGTGAAAGGCGGGCAAGGAATAGAGTGAATTGGATCGATATGGTATACCGGGGTTGACGTGCTGTCAGTGGATTGAATCAGGGCATGAGAAGCGTCTGGGGTAAACCATGGAAAGTTCTGTGGGGCCTGGATGTGGAAAGGGAGCTGTGGTTTCGGGCATTATTGCATGACAGCTAGAGACTGAGTGTTAACGAATGGGGCCTTTGTTGTCTTTTCCTAGCACAACCTCGCACACATGAGGGGGCAGGGGGATGGTATTCCATGTGTGGCGAGGTGGCGATGGGAATGAATAAAGGCAGACAGTGTGAATTGTGTGCATGGGTATATATGTATGTGTCTGTGTGTGTATATATATGTGTACATTGAGATGTATAGATATGTATATTTGTGTGTGTGGACGTGTATGTATATACATGTGTATGGGGGTGGGTTGGGCCATTTCTTTCGTCTGTTTCCTTGCGCTACCTCGCAAACACAGGAGACAGCGAGAAAGCAAAATAATAAAAATAATAAAATAATCTTTTTTTTTTTTTTTGCTTTGTCGCTGTCTCCCACGTTTGCGAGGTAGCACAAGGAAACAGACGAAAGAAATGGCCCAACCCACCCCCATACACATGTATATACATACGTCCACACACGCAAATATACATACCTACACAGCTTTCCATGGTTTACCCCAGACGCTTCACATGCCTTGATTCAATCCACTGACAGCACGTCAACCCCGGTATACCACATCGATCCAATTCACTCTATTCCTTGCCCTCCTTTCACCCTCCTGCATGTTCAGGCCCCGATCACACAAAATCTTTTTCACTCCATCTTTCCACCTCCAATTTGGTCTCCCACTTCTCCTCGTTCCCTCCACCTCCGACACATATATCCCCTTGGTCAATCTTTCCTCACTCATTCTCTCCATGTGCCCAAACCATTTCAAAACACCCTCTTCTGCTCTCTCAACCACGCTCTTTTTATTTCCACACATCTCTCTAACCCTTACGTTACTTACTCAATCAAACCACCTCACACCACACATTGTCCTCAAACATCTCATTTCCAGCACATCCATCCTCCTGCGCACAATTCTACCCATAGCCCACGCCTCGCAACCATACAACATTGTTGGAACCACTATTCCTTCAAACATACCCATTTTTGCTTTCCGAGATAATGTTCTCGACTTCCACACATTCTTCAAGGCTCCCAGGATTTTCGCCCCGTCCCCCACCCTATGATCCACTTCCGCTTCCATGTTTCCATCCGCTGCCAGATCCACTCCCAGATATCTAAAACACTTTACTTCCTCCAGTTTTTCTCCATTCAAACTTACCTCCCAATTGACTTGACCCTCAACCCTACTGTACCTAATTACCTTGCTCTTATTCACATTTACTCTTAACTTTCTTCTTTCACACACTTTACCAAACTCAGTCACCAGCTTCTGCAGTTTCTCACATGAATCAGCCACCAGCGCTGTATCATCAGCGAACAACAACTAACTGACTTCCCACAGTCTCTCATCCCCAACAGACTTCATACTTGCCCCTCTTTCCAAAACTCTTGCATTCACCTCCCTAACAACCCCATCCATAAACAAATTAAACAACCATGGAGACATCACACACCCCTGCCGCAAACCTACATTCACTGAGAACCAATCACTTTCCTCACTTTCCTCTCTTCCTACACGTACACATGCCTTACATCCTCGATAAAAACTTTTCACTGCTTCTAACAACTTGCCTCCCACACCATATATTCTTAATACCTTCCACAGAGCATCTCTATCAACTCTATCATATGCCTTCTCCAGATCCATAAATGCTACATATAAATCCATTTGCTTTTCTAAGTATTTCTCACATACATTCTTCAAAGCAAACACCTGATCCACACATCCTCTACCACTTCTGAAACCACACTGCTCTTCCCCAATCTGATGCTCTGTACATGCCTTCACCCTCTCAATCAATACCCTCCCATATAATTTATCAGGAATACTCAACAAACTTATACCTCTGTAATTTGAGCACTCACTCTTATCCATTTGCCTTTGTACAATGGCACTATGCACGCATTCCGCCAATCCTCAGGCACCTCACCATGAGTCATACATACATTAAATAACCTTACCAACCAGTCAATAATACAGTCACCCCCTTTTTTAATAAATTCCATTCAATACCATCCAAACCTGCTGCCTTGCCGGCTTTCATCTTCTGCAAAGCTTTTACTACCTCTTCTCTGTTTACCAAATCATTTTCCCTAACCCTCTCACTTTGCACACCACCTCGACCAAAACACCCTATATCTGCCTCTCTATCATCAAACACATTCAACAAACCTTCAAAATACTCACTCCATCTCCTTCTCACATCACCACTACTTGTTATCACCTCCCCATTTGCGCCCTTCACTGAAGTTCCCATTTGCTCCCTTGTCTTACGCACTTTATTTACCTCCTTCCAGAACATCTTTTTATTCTCCCTAAAATCTAATGATACTCTCTCACCCCAACTCTCATTTGCCCTCTTTTTCACCTCTTGCACCTTTCTCTTGACCTCCTGTCTCTTTCTTTTATACATCTCCCACTCATTTGCATTTTTTCCCTGCAAAAATCGTCCAAATGCCTCTCTCTTCTCTTTCACTAATACTCTTACTTCTTCATCCCACCACTCACTACCCTTTCTAATCAACCCACCTCCCACTCTTCTCATGCCACAAGCATCTTTTGTGCAATCCATCACTGATTCCCTAAATACATCCTATTCCTCCCCCACTCCCCTTACTTCCACTGTTCTCACCTTTTTCCATTCTGTACTTAGTCTCTCCTGGTACTTCCTCTCACAAGTCTCCTTCCCGAGCTCACTTACTCTCACCACCCTCTTCACCCCAACATTCACTCTTCTTTTCTGAAAACCCATACAAATTTTCACCTTAGCCTCCACAAGATAATGATCAGACATCCCTCCAGTTGCACCTCTCAGCACAATAACATCCAAAAGTCTCTCTTTCGCGCGCCTGTCAATTAACACGTAATCCAATAACGCTCTCTGGCCATCTCTCCTACTTACATACGTATACTTATGTATATCTCGCTTTTTAAACCAGGTATTCCCAATCACCAGTCCTTTTTCAGCACATAAATACATATATATGTATATATATTATCCTTGGGGATAGGGGTGAAAGAATACCTCCCACGTATTCCCTGCGTGTCGCAGAAGGTGACTAAAAGGGGAGGGAGCGGGGGAGGCTGGATATCCTCCCCTCTCGTTTTTAATTTTCCAAAAGAAGGAACAGAGAAGAGGGCGAAAAGAGGATATTCCCTCAAAGGTTCAGTCTTCTGTTCTAAATGCTACCTCGCTAACGCGGGAAATGGTGAATAGTATGAAAAAAAAATGTATGTAGCATTCATGGATCTGGAGAAGGCATTTGATGGAGTTGATAGAGATGCTCTGTGGAAGGTATTAAGAATATATGGTGCGGGAGGCAAGTTGTGAGAAGCAGTGAAGTTTTTATCGAGGATGTAAGGCATATGAACGTGTAGGAATAGAGAAAAGTGATTGGTTCTCAGTGAATGTAGGTTTGCAGCAGGGGTGTATGATGTCTCCATGGTTGTTTAATTTGTTTATGGATGGGGTTGTTAGGGAGGTGAATGCAAGAGTTTTGGAAAGAAGGGGGAAGTATGCAGTCTGGTGGATGAGAGACTGTGGGAAGTGAGTCAGTTATTCGCTGATGATACAGCACTGGTGGCTGATTCATGTGAGAAACTGCAGAAGCTGGTGACTGAGTTTGGTAAAGTGTGTGAAAGAAGAAAGTTGAGAGTAAATAAGAATAAGAGCAAGGTTATTAGGTACAGTAGGGTTGAGGGTCAAGTCAATTGGGAGGTAAGTTTGAATGGAGAAAAACTGGAGGAAGTGAAGTGTTTTAGATATCTAGGAGTGGATCTGGCAGCGGATGGAACCATGGAAGTGGAGGTGAATCATAGGATGGGGGAGGGGACGAAAA
The DNA here is from genome assembly GCF_036320965.1 of Panulirus ornatus. Classification (NCBI taxonomy): domain Eukaryota; kingdom Metazoa; phylum Arthropoda; class Malacostraca; order Decapoda; family Palinuridae; genus Panulirus; species Panulirus ornatus. The sequence continues at coordinate 41,519,193 of NC_092269.1, forward strand.
TTCTGGGAGTGTTGAAGAATATGTGGAGGTCGAGAACATTATCTCGGAAAGCAAAAATGGGTATCTTTGAAGGAATAATGGTTCCAACAATGTTATATGGTTGCGAGGCATGGGCTATGGAAAGAGTTGTGCAGAGGAGGGTGGATGTGCTGGAAATGAGATGTTTGAGGACAATATGTGGTGTGAGGTGGTTTGATCGAGTAAGTAATAACAGGGTAAGAGAGATGTGTGGTAATAAAAAGAGTGTGGTTGCGAGAGCAGAAGAGGGTGTTTTGAAATGGTTTGGTCACATGGAGAGAATGAGTGAGGAAAGATTGACCAAGAGGATATATGTGTCAGACGTGGAGGGAACGAGGAGAAGTGGGAGACCAAATTGGAGGTGGAAAGATGGAGTGAAAAAGATTTTGAGTGATCGGGGCCTGAACATGAAGGAGGGTGAAAGGCGTGCAAGGAATAGAGTGAATTGGAATGATGTGGTATACCGGGGTCGACGTGCTGTCAATGGATTGAACCAGGGCATGTGAAGCGTCTGGGGTAAACCATGGAAAGTTCTGTGGGGCCTGGATGTGGAAAGGGAGCTGTGGTTTTGGTGCATTATCACATGACAGCTAGAGACTGAGTGTGAACGAATGGGGCCTTTGTTGTCTTTTCCTAGCGCTACCTCGCACACATGAGGGGGGAGGGGGTGGTTATTTCATGTGTGGTGAGGTTGCGATGAGAATGATTAAAGGCAGACAGTATGAATTATGTACATGTGTATATATGTCTATGTGTGTATATATATGTATACGTTGAGATGTATAGGTATGTATATTTGCGTGTGTGGACGTGTATGTATATGCATATGTATGTGGGTGGGTTGGGCCTTTCTTTTGTCTGTTTCCTTGCGCTACCTGACTAACACGGGAGACAGCGACAAAGCAAAATGACTCATGTATGACTCATGGTCAGGTGCCTGAGGATTGGCAGAATGCTTGCATAGTGCCATTGTACAAAGGCAAAGGGGATAAGAGTTAGTGCTCAAATTACAGAGGAATAAGTTTGTTGAGTATTCCTGGGAAATTGTATGGAAGGGTATTGATTGAGAGGGTGAAGGCATGTATAGAGCATCAGATTGGGGAAGAGCAGTGTGGTTTCGGTAGTTGTAGAGGATGTGTGAATCAGGTGATTGCTTTGAAGAATGTATGTGAGAAATACTCAGAAAAGCAAATGGATTTGTATGTAACATTTACGGATCTAGAGAAGGCATATGATAGAGTTGATAGAGATGCTCTGTGGGAGGTATTAAGAATATATGGTGTGGGAGGCAAGTTGTTAGACGCAGTGAAAAGTTTTTATCGAGGATGTAAGGCATGTGTATGTGTAGCAAGAGAGGAAAATGATTGGTTCTCAGTGAATGCAAGTTTGCGGCAGAGGTGTGTGATGTCTCCATGGTTGTTTAATTTGTTTATGGATGGGGTTGTGAATCATAGGGTGGGGGAGCGTTCTGGGAGCGTTGAAGAATGTGTGGAAGTTGAGAACATTATCTCGGAAAGCAAAAATGGGTATGTTTGAAGGAATAGTGGTTCCAACAATGTTATATGGTTGCGAGGCATGGGCTATGGATAGAGTTGTGCACAGGAGGGTGGATGCACTGGAAATGAGATGTTTGAGGACAATATGTGGTGTGAGATGGTTTGATTGAGTAAGTAATAACAGGGTAAGAGAGATGTGTGGTAATAAAAAGAGTGTGGTTGAGAGAGCAGAAGAGGGTGTTTTGAAATGGTTTGGTCACATGGAGAGAATGAGTGAGGAAAGATTGACCAAGAGAATATATGTGTCAGAAGTGTAGGGAATGAGGAGAAGTGGGAGACCAACTTGGAGGTGGAAAGATGGAGTGAATTGGAACGATGTGGTATACCGCGGTCGATGTGCTGTCAATAGATTGAACCAAGGCATGTGAAGCGTCTGGGGTAAACCATGGAAAGTTCTGTGGGGCCTGGATGTGGAAAGGGAGTTGTGGTTTCGGTGCATTATTACATGTCAGCTGGAGACTGAGTGTGACCGAATGTGGCCTTTATTGTCTTTTCCTAGTGCTACCTCACGCACATGAGGGGGAGGGGGTTGTTATTTCATGTGTGGCAGAGTGGCGATGGGAATGAATAAAGGCAGACAGAATGAATTATGTATATGTGTATATATGTATATGTCTGCGTGTATATATATGTATACATTGAGATGTATAGGTATGTATATGTGCATGTTTGGACGTGTATGTATATACATGTGTATGTGGGTGGGTTGGGCCATTCTTTCGTCTGTTTCCTTGTGCTACCTCGCTAACGCGGGAGACAGCGACAAAGCAAAAAAATAAATAAAATATACATATGAGTGAGGAGAGGTTGACGAAGAGGATACATATGTCAGAACTAGAGGGAACATGATAAAGTAGGTGATGGAATGAGAGACTGAAAGAGATGTTGAGTACTCAGGTCCAGAATGTGCTGGAAGGTGAAAGGCATGCATGAGACAGAGTGAACTGGAGCAATGTGATATACAGGAGGCAAAGTGCTCTTCATGGACTGAACCACAATATGTGAAGCAACCAGGGGAAACTATGGCAAGGTCAGTGGTGCCTGGTTGTGGATAGGGGGAGGCTGAGGTTTTGATACATTACACATAAAAGCTAAGGAATGGATATGAGAAAATGAGGCATTTTCTTTGCCTATTCCTGGCTGTTTAGTCTTTATAAGATAAAAAGTGAGGCCAGCTATCCTGATATGGAGGGTGAAAGACAGATCCAGAAACCATTCCAATTCTCCTACATCAGAATGATAGCACTTCCTGGATGACTTATCTACATCCTATCAATCACCAACCTCAATCTTTATGATTCTATGAAATAACACATAATGTGACCTAATTAAAAATCATGTAAAGCATATCATCATACTGTCACTAGCAAAACTTACACTCAAATTTCTTTTTTCAAATGTTTTTCCCTTCAAGTCCATTTTTTCTGATGGCATTGTAATCATTTCTTGATCTACTTTTGCAAGTGAATTCCTTGAAAAAACATCTTTCAAAGCTTTGACTTTATCACTTAAATCCATCTCTCTAGGCTAATATTGTAAGCAGGTTCTTATTACACTGACTCATTTTGTCTAATGTTAATGTGTTTAATATCACTGATATACTGATATACTGGACAGGTTATGCCACATTAAATACAATAGGAATGGGAGTACACCTAGTGATAAGCAATCTCAAATTAGATATTGTTTACTATTTATTGATCTTATCTAAACAATAATTACGAAACATGTTTTGAACTTCCAATTCATGGTAATCATGATCATTTGTGCACTTCACTTTTCAAATAAGCATGGTATTATCTTGTCAAATTCCTTTTACAACACCATTACTTTATTTAAAAATTTCCCCTAACCCCATTCTTAAAAGTGTATAAGAAAACAATATTCAACATGCATACTCACTCATCAATTTCAGGTTCACTATGACAACAAAGTCTATGTGGCAATAACATAATCAAAATAACTGAATGTTCCCAAATTTAGAGCTATCAAGAAAGGAAAAACTATAACTAACAATTATGAGCACCACCAAAGCTCAGAACTTTGATCAGTACAAAGGCTAAGGTTCATGACCATAATGACTAAGACTCGCCTTTCATAATCACCAATAATATCATTAACCCCAATTATCATCTAGGTCTGAGAAGATTACTACAAATGTGGGATTATATAGCATTAATGGCTCATGTTCTAAACTTTTACAGGCTTTCTTCTTTACTGCTCACTGTTTTCGTCTGAAAACTGTTATAATTATCTCTGAGTACTATCACTACTGAAACAATTCAGATGATACTGCCATACTGGATAATAAATATCCTTTCACCAAGTATTCTAACACCTCTTTACTAATTCAAATACAAGCTAAAAATATCTCTGTATCATGTGTAGAATGCCTGAATCATTAAAGAATAAAAACAAACAAGCAAAAATCTCTGTAATTCAACAAGTATTGAATATATCAATAATTCATTTTTTTGGAAAAGTCAAAACTGGAGGGTAGGATTTCCAGCCCCCCAACTGCCTCCCCTTTCAGTTGTCTTTTACAACACAAAGGGAATACATGGTATATATTCTTTCTCCCTTATCCCCAGGGATATATACTTATTTATTTTGCTTTGCCGCTGTCTCCCACGTTAGCGAGGTAGCGCAAGGAAACAGACAAAAGAATGGCCCAACCCACCCATATACACATGTATATACATACACGTCCACACACGCAAACATACATACCTATACATCTCAACGTATACATATATATACACACACAGACATATACATATATACACATGTACATATTTCATACTGTCTGCCTTAATTTCATTCCCATCGCCATCTCGCCACACATGAAATAACAACCCCCTCCCCCCTCATGAGTGTGAGGTAGGGCTAGAAAAAGACAACAAAGGCCCCATTCGTTAACACTCAGTCTCTAGCTGTCATGTAATAATGCAACGAAACCACAGCTCCCTTTCCACATCCAAGCCCCAAAAAACTTTCCATGGTTTACCCCAGACGCTCCAAAATGCCCTGGTTCAATCCATTGACAACACATTGACCCCGGTATACCACATCGATCCAATTCACTCTATTCCTTGCACACCTTTCACCCTCCTGCATGTTCAGGCCCCGATCACACAAAATCTTTTTCACTCCATCTTTCCACCTCCAATTTGGTCTCACACTTCTCCTCGTTCCCTCCACCTCTGACACATATATCCTCTTGGTCAATCTTTCCTCACTCATTCTCTCCATGTGACCAAACCATTACAAAACACCCTCTTCTGCTCTCTCAACAACACTCTTTTTACCACCACACATCTCTCTTATCCTATTATTACTTACTCGATCAAACCACCTCACACCACATATTGTCCTCAAACATCTCATTTCCAGTGCATCCACCCTCCTGCGCACAACTCTATCCATAGCTCACGCCTCGCAACCATGCAACATTGTTGGAACCACTATTCCTTCAAACATACCCATTTTTGCTTTCCAAGATAATGTTCTCGACTTCCACACATTCTTCAAGGCTCCCAGAACTTTCGCCCCCTCCCTCACCCTATGATTCACTTCTGCTTCCATGGTTCCATTCGCTGCCAAATCCACTCCTAGATATCTAAAACACTTCACTTCCTCCAGTTTTTCTCCATTCAAACTTACCTCCCAATTGACTTGACCCTCAACCCTACTGTACCTAATAATCTTGCTCTTATTCACATTTACTCTCAACTTTCTTCTTTCACACACTTTACCAAACTCAGTCACCAGCTTCTGCAGTTTCTCACATAAATCAGCCACCAGCGCTGTATCATCAGCGAACAACAACTGACTCACTTCCCAAGCTCTCTCATCCACAACAGACTTCATACTTGCCCCTCTTTCCAAAACTCTTGCATTCACCTCCCTAACAACCCCATCCATAAACAAATTAAACAACCATAGAGACATCACACACCCCTGCCGCAAACCTACATTCACTGAGAACCAATCACTTTCCTCTCTTCCTACATGTACACATGCCTTACATCCTCGATAAAAACTTTTCACTGCTTCTAACAACTTGCCTCCCACAGAGCATCTCTATCAACTCTACCATATGCCTTCTCCAGATCCATAAATGCTACATACAAATCCATTGCTTTTCTAAGTATTTCTCACATACATTCTTCAAAGCAAACACCTGATCCACACATCCTCTACCACTTCTGAAACCACACTGCTATTCCCCAATCTGATGCTCTGTACATGCCTTCACCCTCTCAATCACTACCCTCACATATAATTTCCCAGGAATACTCGAAAAAACTTATACCTCTGTAATTTGAGCACTCACCTTTGTCCCCTTTGCCTTTGTACAATGGCACTATGCAAGCATTCTTCCAATCCTCAGGCACCTCACCATGCATCATACATACATTAAATAACCTTACGAACCAGTCAACAATACAGTCACCCCCTTTTTTAATAAATTCCACTGCAAAACCATCCAAACCTGCTGCCTTGCCGGCTTTCATCTTCTGCAAAGCTTTTACTACTTCTTTTCTATTTACCACATCATTTTCCCTAACCCTCTCACTTTGTACACCACCTCGACCAAAACACCCTATATCTGCCACTCTATCATCAAACACATTCAATAAACCTTCAAAATGCTCACTCCATCTTCTCACATCACCACTACTTGTTATCACCTCCCCATTAGCCTCCTTCACTGAAGTTCCCATTTGTTCCCTTGTCTTATGCACTTTATTTACCTCCTTCCAAAACATCTTTTTATTCTCCCTAAAATTTAATGATACTCTCTCACCCCAACTCTTATTTGCCCTCTTTTTCACCTCTTGCACCTTTCTCTTGACCTCCTGCCTCTTTCTTTTATACATTTCCCACTCATTTGCACTATTTCTCTGCAAAAATCGTCCAAATGCCTCTCTCTTCTCTTTCACTAATAATCTTACTTCATCCCACAACTCACTACCCTTTCTAATCTGCCCACCTCCCATGCTTCTCATGCCACAAGCATCTTTTGTGCAAGCCATCACTGCTTCCCTAAATACATCCCAGTCCTCCCCCACTCCCCTTACCTCCTTTGTTCTCACCTTTTTCCATTCTGTACTCAGTCTCTCCTGGTACTTCCTCACACAAGTCTCCTTCCCAAGCTCACTTACTCTCACCACTCTTTTCACCCCAACATTCTCTCTTCTTTTCTGAAAACCTCTACAAATCTTCACCTTCGCCTCCACAAGATAATGATCAGACATCCCTCCAGTTGCACCTCTCAACACATTAATATCCAAAAGTCTCTCTTTTGCTCGCCTATCAATTAACACGTAATCCAATATATCCAACCCTCTCATTTTTTTTTTTTTAAATTTTCCAAAAGAAGGAACAGAGAAGGGGGCCATGTGAGGATATTCCCTCAAAGGCCCAATCCTCTGTTCCTAACGCCACCTCGCTAACGCGGGAAATGGCGAATAGTTCGAAAGAAAGAAAAAAAAAAATATATATATATATATATATATATATATATATATATATATATATATATATTATCCCTGGGGATAGGGGAGAAAGAATACTTCCCACGTATTCCCTGCGTGTCGTAGAAGGCGACTAAAAGGGGAGGGAGTGGGTGGCTGGAAATCCTCCCCTCTCGTTTTTTTTTTAATTTTCCAAAAGAAGGAACAGAGAAGGGGGCCAGGTGAGGATTTTCCCTCTAAGGCCCAGTCCTCTGTTCTTAACGCTACCTCGCAAATGCGGGAAATGGCGAATCGTATGAATGGAGAAAAACTGGAGGAAGTGAAGTGTTTTAGATATCTGGGAGTGGATCTGTCAGCGGATGGAACCATGGAAGCGGAAGTGGATCATAGGGTGGGGGAGGGGGCGAAAATTTTGGGAGCCTTGAAAAATGTGTGGAAGTCGAGAACATTATCTCGGAAAGCAAAAATGGGTATGTTTGAAGGAATAGTGGTTCCAACAATGTTGTATGGTTGCGAGGCGTGGGCTATGGATAGAGATGTGCGCAGGAGGATGGATGTGCTGGAAATGAGATGTTTGAGGACAATGTGTGGTGTGAGGTGGTTTGATCGAGTAAGTAACGTAAGGGTAAGAGAGATGTGTGGAAATAAAAAGAGCGTGGTTGAGAGAGCAGAAGAGGGTGTTTTGAAATGGTTTGGGCACATGGAGAGAATGAGTGAGGAAAGATTGACCAAGAGGATATATGTGTCGGAGGTGGAGGGAACGAGGAGAAGAGGGAGACCAAATTGGAGGTGGAAAGATGGAGTGAAAAAGATTTTGTGTGATCGGGGCCTGAACATGCAGGAGGGTGAAAGGAGGGCAAGGAATAGAGTGAATTGGAGCGATGTGGTATACAGGGGTTGACGTGCTGTCAGTGGATTGAATCAAGGCATGTGAAGCGTCTGGGGTAAACCATGGAAAGCTGTGTAGGTATGTATATTTGCGTGTGTGGACGTATGTACATGTGTATGGGGGGGGTTGGGCCATTTCTTTCGTCTGTTTCCTTGCGCTACCTCGCAAACGCGGGAGACAGCGACAAAGTATAAAAAAAAAAAAAAAAAAAAAAAAAAATATATATATCCCTGGGGATAGGGGAGAAAGAATACTTCCCACGTATTCCCTGCGTGTCGTAGAAGGCGACTAAAAGGGAAGGGAGCGGGGGGCTGGAAATCCTCCCCTCTCGTTTTTTTTTTTTTTTAATTTTCCAAAAGAAGGAACAGAGAAGGGGGCCAGGTGAGGATATTCCCTCAAAGGCCCAGTCCTCTGTTCTTAACGCTACCTCGCTATCGCGGGAAATGGCGAATAGTATGGAAAAAAAAAAAAAAAAAAAAATATATATATATCCAAAAGTCTCTCTTTCGCGCACCTGTCAATTAACACGTAATTGGTAATTGACAGGCGCGCGAAAGAGAGACTTCTGGATGTTAATGTGCTGAGAGGTGCAACTGTTGGGATGTCTGATCATTATCTTGTGGAGGCGAAGGTGAAGATTTGTATGGGTTTTCAGAAAAAAAGAGTGAATGTTGGGGTGAAGAGGGTGGTGAGAGTAAGTGAGCTCGGGAAGGAGACTTGTGTGAGGAAGTACCAGGAGAGACTGAGTACAGAATGGAAAAAGGTGAGAACAATGGAAGTAAGGGGAGTGGGGGAGGAATGGGATGTATTTAGGGAATCAGTGATGGATTGCGCAAAAGATGCTTGTGGCATGAGAAGAGAGAGAGTGGGAGGTGGGTTGATTAGAAAGGGTAGTGAGTGGTGGGATGAAGAAGTAAGAGTATTAGTGAAAGAGAAGAGAGAGGCATTTGGACGATTTTTGCAGGGAAAAAATGCAGTTGAGTGGGAGACGTATAAAAGAAAGAGGCAGGAGGTCAAGAGAAAGGTGCAAGAGGAGAAAAAAAGGGCAAATGAGAGTTGGGGTGAGAGAGTATCATTAAATTTTAGGGAGAATAAAAAGATGTTCTGGAAGGAGGTAAATAAAGTGCATAAGACAAGGGAGCAAATGGGAACTTCAGTGAAGGGCGCAAATGGGGAGGTGATAACAAGTAGTGGTGATGTGAGAAGGAGATGGAGTGAGTATTCTGAAGGTTAGTTGAATGTGTTTGATGATAGAGTGGCAGATATAGGGTGATTTGGTCGAGGTGGTGTGCAAAGTGAGAGGGTTAGGGAAAATGATTTGGTAAACAGAGAAGAGGTAGTAAAAGCTTTGCGGAAGATGAAAGCCGGCAAGGCAGCAGGTTTGGAGGGTATTGCAGTGGAATTTATTAAAAAAGGGGGTGACTGTATTGTTGACTGGTTGGTAAGGTTATTTAATGTATGTATGACTCACGGTGAGGTGCCTGAGGATTGGCGGAATGCGTGCATAGTGCCATTGTACAAAGGCAAAGGGGATAAGAGTGAGTGCTCAAATTACAGAGGTATAAGTTTGTTGAGTATTCCTGGTAAATTATATGGGAGGGTATTGATTGAGAGGGTGAAGGCATGTACAGAGCATCAGATTGGGGAAGAGCAGTGTGGTTTCAGAAGTGGTAGAGGATGTGTGGATCAGATGTTTGCTTTGAAGAATGTATGTGAGAAATACTTAGAAAAGCAAATGGATTTGTATGTAGCATTTATGGATCTGGAGAAGGCATATGATAGAGTTGATAGAGATGCTCTGTGGAAGGTATTAAGAATATATGGTGTGGGAGGCAAGTTGTTAGAAGCAGTGAAAAGTTTTTATCGAGGATGTAAGGCATGTGTACGCGTAGGAAGAGAGGAAAGTGATTGGTTCTCAGTGAATGTAGGTTTGCGGCAGGGGTGTGTGATGTCTCCATGGTTGTTTAATTTGTTTATGGATGGGGTTGTTAGGGAGGTGAATGCAAGAGTTTTGGAAAGAGGGGCAAGTATGAAGTCTGTTGGGGATGAGAGAGCTTGGGAAGTCAGTCAGTTGTTGTTCGCTGATGATACAGCGCTGGTGGCTGATTCATGTGAGAAACTGCAGAAGCTGGTGACTGAGTTTGGTAAAGTGTGTGAAAGAAGAAAGTTAAGAGTAAATGTGAATAAGAGCAAGGTTATTAGGTACAGTAGGGTTGAGGGTCAAGTCAATTGGGAGGTGAGTTTGAATGGAGAAAAACTGGAGGAAGTGAAGTGTTTTAGATATCTGAGAGTGGATCTGGCAGCGGATGGAACCATGGAAGTGGAAGTGGATCATAGGGTGGGGGAGGGGGCGAAAATTCTGGGAGCCTTGAAGAATGTGTGGAAGTCGAGAACATTATCTCGGAAAGCAAAAATGGGTATGTTTGAAGGAATAGTGGTTCCAACAATGTTGTATGGTTGCGAGGCGTGGACTATGGATAGAGTTGTGCGCAGGAGGATGGATGTGCTGGAAATGAGATGTTTGAGGACAATGTGTGGTGTGAGGTGGTTTGATCGAGTGAGTAACGTAAGGGTAAGAGAGATGTGTGGAAATAAAAAGAGCGTGGTTGAGAGAGCAGAAGAGGGTGTTTTGAAGTGGTTTGGGCACATGGAGAGAATGAGTGAGGAAAGATTGACCAAGAGGATATATGTGTCGGAGGTGGAGGGAACGAGGAGAAGAGGGAGACCAAATTGGAGGTGGAAAGATGGAGTGAAAAAGATTTTGTGTGATCGGGGCCTGAACATGTAGGAGGGTGAAAGGAGGGCAAGGAATAGAGTGAATTGGAGCGATGTGGTCTACCGGGGTTGACATGCTGTCAGTGGATTGAATCAAGGCATGTGGAGCGTCTGGGGTAAACCATGGAAAGCTGTGTAGGTATGTATATTTGCGTGTGTGGACGTATGTATACACATGTTTATGGGGGGGTTGGGCCATTTCTTTCGTCTGTTTCCTTGCGCTACCTCGCAAACGCGGGAGACAGCGACAAAGTATAATAAAAAAAAAATAATATAAATATATATATATATATATATATATATATATATATATATATATATATATATATATATATATATATATATTTTTTTTTCATACTATTCGCTATTTCCCGCGATAGCGAGGTAGCGTTAAGAACAGAGGACTGGGCCTTTTTTGGAATATCCTCACCTGGCCCCCTCTGTTCCTTCTTTTGGAAAATTAAAAAGAAAAAAAAAAAAAAAACGAGAGGGGAGGATTTCCAGCCCCCCGCTCCCTCCCCTTTTAGTCGCCTTCTACGACACGCAGGGAATACGTGGGAAGTATTCTTAATCCCCTATCCCCAGGGATATATATATATATATATATATATATATATATATATATATATATATATATATATATATATATATATATTTTTTTTTTTTTTGCTTTGTCGCTGTCTCCCGCGTTTGCGAGGTAGCGCAAGGAAACAGACGAAAGAAATGGCCCAACCCACCCCCATACACATGTATATACATACGTCCACACACGCAAATATACATACCTAAACAGCTTTCCATGGTTTACCCCAGACGCTTCACATGCCTTGATTCAATCCACTGACAGCACGTCAACCCCGGTATACCACATCGCTCCAATTCACTCTATTCCTTGCCCTCCTTTCACCCTCCTGCATGTTCAGGCCCCGATCACACAAAATCTTTTTCACTCCATCTTTCCACCTCCAATTTGGTCTCCCTCTTCTCCTCGTTCCCTCCACCTCCGACACATATATCCTCTTGGTCAATCTTTCCTCACTCATTCTCTCCATGTGCCCAAACCATTTCAAAACACCCTCTTCTGCTCTCTCAACCACACTCTTTTTATTTCCACACATCTCTCTTACCCTTACGTTACTTACTCGATCAAACCACCTCACACCACACATTGTCCTCAAACATCTCGTTTCCAGCACATCCATCCTCCTGCGGACAACTCTATCCATAGCCCACGCCTCGCAACCATACAACATTGTTGGAACCACTATTCCTTCAAACATACCCATTTTTGCTTTCCGAGATAATGTTCTCGACTTCCACACATTCTTCAAGGCTCCCAGAATTTTCACCCCCTCCCCCACCCTATGATCCACTTCCGCTTCCATGGTTCCATCCGCTGCCAGATCCACTCCCAGATATCTAAAACACTTCACTTCCTCCAGTTTTTCTCCATTCAAACTCTCGTTTTTTTTTTTTTTTTTTTTTTTTTTTTTTTTTTTTTTTTAATTTTCCAAAAGAAGGAACAGAGAAGAGGGCCAGGTGAGGATATTCCCTCAAAGGCCCAGTCCTCTGTTCTTAACGCTACCTCGCTATCGCGGGAAATGGCGAATAGTATGAAAAAAAAAAAAAAAAAAATATATATATATATATATATGCAAAGTGAGAGGGTTAGGGAAAATAATTTGGTAAACAGAGAAGAGGTAGTAAAAGCTTTGCAGAAGATGAAAACCAGCAAGGCAGCAGGTTTGGATGGTATTGCAGTAGAATTTATTAAAAAAGGGGGTGACTGTATTGATGACTGGTTGGTAAGGTTATTTAATGTATGTGTGATTCATGGTGAGGTATCTGAGGATTGGCGGAATGCTTGCATAGTGCCATTGTACAAAGGCAAAGGGGATAAGAGTGAGTGCTCCAATTACAGGGGTATAAGTTTGTTGAGTATTCCTGGTAAATTATATGGGAGGGTATTGATTGAGAGGGTGAAGGCATGTACAGAGCATCAAATTGGGGAAGAGCAGTGTGGTTTCAGAAGTGGTAGAGGATGTGTGGGTCAGGTGTTTGCTTTGAAGAATGTATGTGAGAAATACTTAGAAAAGCAAATGGATTTGTATGTAGCATTTATGGATCTGGAGTAGGCATATGATAGAGTTGATAGAGATGCTCTGTGGAAGGTATTAAGAATATATGGTGTGGGAGGCAAGTTGTTAGAAGCAGTGAAAAGTATTTATCGATGATGTAAGGCATGTGTACATGTAGGAAGAGAGGAAAGTGATTGGTTCTCAGTGAATGTAGGTTTGCAGCAGGGGTGTGTGACATCTCCATGGTTCTTTAATTTGTTTATGGATGGGGTTGTTAGGGAGGTGAATGCAAGAGTTTTGGAAAGAGGGGCAAGTATGCAGTCTGTTGTAGATGAGAGAGCTTGGGAAGTGAGTCAGTTGTTGTTCACTGATGATACAGCGCTGGTGGCTGATTCATGTGAGAAACTGCAGAAGCTGGTGACTGAGTTTGGTAAAGTGTGTGAAAGAAGAAAGTTGCGAGTAAACATGAATAAGAGCAAGGTTATTAGGTACAGTAGGGTTGAGGGTCAAGTCAATTGGGAGGTAAGTTTGAATGGAGAAAAACTGGAGGAAGTAAAGTGTTTTAGATATCTGGGAGTGGATCTGGCAGCGGATGGAACCATGGAAGTGGAAGTGAGTCATAGGGTGGGGGAGGGGGCGAAAGTTCTGGGAGCCTTGAAGAATGTTTGTAAGTCGAGAACATTATCTCGGAAAGCAAAAATGGGTATGTTTGAAGGAATAGTGGTTCCAACAATGTTGTATGGTTGCGAGGCGTGGGCTATGGATAGAGTTGTGTGCAGGAGGGTGGATGTGCTGGAAATGAGATGTTTGAGGACAATATGTGGTGTGAGGTGGTTTGATCGAGTAAGTAATGTAAGGGTAAGACAGATGTGTGGAAATAAAAAGAGTGTGGTTGAGAGAGCAGAAAAGGGTGTTTTGAAATGGTTTGGGTACATGGAGAGAATGAGTGAGGAAAGATTGACCAAGAGGATATATGTGTCAGAGGTGGAGGGAACGAGGAGAAGTGGGAGACCAAATTGGAGGTGGAAAGATGGAGTGACAAAGATTTTGAGTGATCGGGGCCTGAACATGTAGGAGGGTGAAAGGAGGGCAAGGAATAGAGTGAATTGGATCGATGTGGTATACTGGGGTCGACGTGCTGTCAATGGATTGAATCAGGGCATGTGAAGCATCTGGGGTAAACCATGGAAAGTTCTGTGGGGCCTGGATGTGGAAAGGGAGCTGTGGTTTTGGGCATTATTGCATGACAGCTAGAGATTGAGTGTGAACGAATGGGGCCTTTGTTGTCTTTTCCTAGCGCTACCTCGCACACATGAGGGGGGAGGGGGATGTTATTCCATGTATGGCGAGGTGGCGATGGGAATGAATAAAGGCAGACAGTGTGAATTGTGTGCATGTGTATATATGTATGTGTCTGTGTGTGTATATAAATGTGTACATTGAGATGTATGGGTATGTATATTTGCGTGTGTGGACATGTATGTATATACATGTGTATGGGGGTGGGTTGGGCCATTTCTTTCGTCTGTTTCCTTGCACTACCTCGCAAACACGGGAGACAGCGACAAAGCAAAATAATAATAAAAATATAGTAAAATATATTTAAGGTTAAGGGACAAGTAAATTGGCAGGTGAGTTTGAGTGGAGAAAAACTGGAGGAAAAGAAGTGTTCTAAATATCTAGGAGTGGATTTGGCAGCGGATGGAACCATGGAAGTGGAAGTGAGTCACACGGTGGGGGAGGGGGGGAAGTTCTGGGAGCATTGAAAAATGTGTGGAAGGCTAAAATGTTATTTTGGAAAGCAAAAATGGGTATGTTTAAAGGAATAATGGTTCTAACAATGTTATATGGTTGCGAGGCATGGGCTATAGATAGAGCTGTGCGGAGGAGGGTGGATGTGCTGGAAATGAAATATTTGAGGACAGTGCAAGGAATAGAGTGAATTGGAAAGATGTGGTATACCAGGGTTGACATGCTGTCAATGGATTGAACCAGGGCATGTGAAGCATCTGGGGTAAACCATGGAAAGTTTAGTGGGGCCTGAATGTGGAAAGGGAGCTGTGGTTTCGGTGCATTATACATGACAGCTATTATACATGACAGTGTGAACGAATGTGGCCTTTGTTGTCTTTTCCTAGCACTACCTCACATACATGCGGGGGAGGGGGTTTTCATTTCATGTGTGGTGGGGTGGCAACAGGAATGAATAAGGGCAGACAGTATGAATTATGCACATGTGTATATATGTATATGTGTGCTTGTATATATATATGTGTACATTGAGATGTATAGGTATGTATATGCACATGTGTGGACGTGTATGTATATACATGTGTATGTGGTTGGGTTGGGCCATTCTTTTGTCTGTTTCCTTGCGCTACCTTGCTAATGCGGGAGACAGCAGCAAAGTATAATAAATATAAATAAATATATTTTTTTCATACATACTCGCCATTTCCTGCATTAGCAAGGTAGCTTTAAGAACAGAGGACTGAGCCTCAGAGGGAACATCCTCACTTGGCCCCCTTCTCTGTTCCTTCTTTTGGAAAAAGTAAAACAGGAGGGGAGGATTTCCAGCCCCACACTATATATAAAGGGGAGAAAGAATACTTCCCATGCATTCCTCATGTGTCATAGAAGGCAACTAAAGGGGACGTGAGCGGGGGGGCTAGAAACCCTCCCATCCTTGTATTTTAACTTTCTATAAGGAAAAACAGAAGGAGTCACACAGGGAGTGCTCATCCTCCTCGAAGGCTCAGATTGGGGGTCTAAATGCGTGTGCATGTAACCAAGATGAGAAAAAAGGAGAGATAGGTAGTATGTTTGAGGAAAGGAACCTGGATGTTTTGGCTCTGAGTGAAATGAAGCTCAAGGGTAAAGGGGAAGAGTGGTTTGGGAATGTCTTGGGAGTAAAGTCAGGGGTTAGTGAAAGGACAAGAGCAAGGGAAGGAGTAGCACTACTCCTGAAACAGAAGTGGTGGGAGTATGTGATTGAGTGTAAGAAAGTAAACTCTACATTGATATGGGTAAAACTGAAAGTAGATGGAGAGAGATGGGTGATTATTGGTGCATATGCACCTGGGCATGAGAAGAAAGATCATGAGAGGCAAGTGTTTTAGGAGCAGCTAAGTGTGTTAGTAGTTTTGATGCACGAGACCGGGTTATAGTGATGGGTGATTTGAATGCAAAGGTGAGTGATGTGGCAGTTGAGGGAATAATTGGTGTACATAGGGTGTTCGGTGTTGTAAATGGAAATGATGAAGAGGTTGTAGCTTTATGTGCTGAAAAAGGACTATTGATTAGGAATACCTGGATTAATAAGAGAGATATACATAAGTATACATATGTAAGTAGGAGAGATGGCCAGAGAGCATTATTGGATTACGTGTTAATTGATAGGCATGCGAAAGATAGACTTTTGGATGTTAATGTGCTGAGAGGTGCAACTGGAGGGATCTCTGGTCATAATCTTGTGGAGGCAAAGGTGAAGATTTGTAGAGGTTTTCAGAAAAGAAGAGAGAATGTTGGGGTGAAGAGAGAGGTGAGAGTAAGTGAGCTTGGTAAGGAGATTTGTGTGAGGAAGTACCAGGAGAGACTGAGTAAAGAATGGAAAAGGTGAGAACAAAGGACGTAAGGGGAGTGGGGGAGGAATGGGATGTATTTAGGGAAGCAGTGATGGCTTGTGCAAAAGATGCTTGCGGCATGAGAAGCATGGGAAGTGGTCAGATTAGAAAGGGTAGTGAGTGGTGGGATGAAGAAGTAAGATTATTACTGAAAGAGAAGAGAGAGGCATTTGGACGATTTTTGCAGGGGAAATAACGCAAATGAGTGGGAAATGTATAAAAGAAAGAGGCAGGAGGTCAAGAGAAAGGTGCAAGAGGTGAAAAAGAGGGCAAATGAGAGTTGGGGTGAGAGAGTATCATTAAATTTTAGGGAGAATAAAAAGATGTTTAGGAAGGAGGTAAATAAAGTGCGTAAGACAAGGGAACAAATGGGAACATCAGTGAAGGGGGCTAATGGGGAGGTGATAAGAAGTAGTGGTGATGTGAGGAGATGGAGTGAGTATTTTGAAGGTTTGGTGAATGTGCTTCATGACAGAGTGGCAGATATAGGGCATTTTGGCCGAGGTGGTGTGCAAAGTGAGAAGGTTACGGAAAATAATTTGGTAAAGAGAGAAGAGGTAGTAAAAGCTTTGCGGATCATGAAAACCGGCAAGGCAGCGGGTTTGGATGGTATTGCAGTAGAATTTATTAAAAAAAGGAGTGACTGTATTGTTGACTGGTTGGTAAGGTTATTTAATGTATGTATGACCCATGGTGAGGTGCCTGAGGATTGGCGGAATGCGTGCATAGTGCCATTGTACAAAGGCAAAGGGGATAAGAATGAGTGCTCAAATTACAGAGGTATAATGGTTGTTGAGTATTCCTGGGAAATTATATGTGAGGGTATTGATTGAGAGGGTGAAGGCATGTACAGAGCATCAGATTGGGGAAGAGCAGTGTGGTTTCAGAAGTGGTAGAGGATGCATGGATCAGATGTTTGCTTTGAAGAATGTATGTGAGAATTACTTAGAAAAACAGATGGATTTGTATGTAGCATTTATGGATCTGGAGAAGGCATATGATAAGAGTTGATAGAGGTGCTCTGTGGAAGGTATTACAAATATATGGTACGGGAGGTAAGTTGCTAGAAGCAGTGAAAAGATTTTACCGAGCATGTAAGGCATGTGTACGAGTAGGAAGAGAGGAAAGTGATTAGTTCTCTATGAATGTCGGTTTGTGGCAGGGGTGCGTGATGTCTCCATGGTTGTTTAATATGTTATGGATGGGGTTGTTAGGGAGGTGAATGCAAGAGCTTTGCAGAGAGGGGCAAGTATGCAGTCTGTTGTGGATGAGAGGGCTTGGGAAGTGAGTCAGTTGTTGTTCACTGATGATACAGTGCTGGTGGCTGATTCGGGTGAGAAACTGCAGTAGTTGGTGACTGAGTTTGGTAAAGTGTGTGAAAAAAGAAAGCCGAGAGCAAATGTGAATAAGAGCAAGGTTATTAGGTTCAGTAGGGTTGAGGGACAAGTTAATTGGGAGGTAAGTTTGAATGGAGAAAAACTGGAGGAAGTGAAGTGTTTTAGATATCTGGAGGTGGATTTGCCAGTGGATGGGACCATGGAAGCAGAAGTGAATCACAGTGTGGGGGATGGGTCGAAGGTTCTGGAAGTGTTGCAGAATGTGTGGAAAGTGAGAACATTATCGCGGAGCAAAATGGGTATGTCAGAAGGAATAGTGGTTCCAACAATGTTATATGGTTGCGAGGCATGGGTTATAGATAGGGTTGTGCAGAGAAGGGTAGATGTGTTGGAAATGAGATGTTTGAGGACAATATGTGGTATCAAGTGGTTTGATTAAGTAATGAATAGGTAAGAGAGATGTGAGGTAATAAAAAGAGTGTGGTTGAGAGAGCAGAAGAGAGTGTATTGAAATGGTTTGGTCACATGGAGAGAATGAGTGAGGAAAGATTGACAAAGAGGATATATGTGTCAGAGGTGGAGGGAACGAGAAGTGGGAGACCAAATTGGTGGTGGAAGGATGAAGTGCAAAAGGTTTGAAGTGATCGAGGCCTGAACATACAGGAGGGTGAAAGGCATGCAAGGAATAGAGTGAACTGGAACAATGTGGTATATAACTGTCGATGTGGTGTCAATAGATTGAACCAGGGCATGTGAAGTGTCTGGGGTAAACCATGAGAAGTTTTGTGGGCCGTGGATGTAGAAAGGGAGCTGTGATTTTGGTGCATTACACATGACAGCTAGAGACTCAGTGTGAACAAATGTGGCCTTTGTTGTCTTTTCCAAGTGCTACCTCATGCACGTGCAGAGGGAAGGGGTGCTGTTTCATGTGTGGTGCGGTGGCGGCGGGAATGGATGAAGGCAGCAAGTATGAATATGTACATGTGTATATATGTATATGTCTGTGTATGTATATGTATGTATACATTGAAATGTATAGGTATGTATATGTGCATGTGTGGGCATTTATGTATATACATGTGTATGTGGGTGGGTTGGGCCATTCTTTCGTCTATTTCATTGCGCTACTCGCTAACGCATGAGACAGCGACTAAGTATAATAATAATAATAATAATAATAATAAAAAATCATTCTTTGATTATACTTAATCGCATCATACTGACAAATATCACCGAAAACCACAGCAGCTTAGACTATTGATATAGATGCTTAACCTTTCCATTAAAATTCAGCCAGAAGTGGGAACAACTTCACTCTGGTGTTGCTTAAACTGGTCATATAAAAGTTTATCAAGGTTGCTTAATCTTGTACTCACTTAAAAATCCAATATTTGGAAATGTTCTTATTCATATATCTTAAAGCAAAGAACCTCAGTGATTTTTCATGTTGCTTAACTCTCATGAATCACTGAAGAGCCACCACTGAAACACAAAAACAGCTTAGCAGTGACTTGCCCTTCTCTAAGTTCTGTCAAATGTTCACTTTCAGTAAAATCACTAGCATAATGTGCTTAATTTTCACTCCACTAACACAACTGCACTTATCACTGGATCTTGTATGCTTCCCAAACACCATTATAAGGGCAAAACATACAAAAACAAGAAAGGAAAGCATAGGACAAAACTACTTGATTGGATACAGAGCAAACAATTGGCCACAGGCAACTTGCAAGAGAGATGCCCAGACAACAAAGAGATTAGTTCTACAAACATGAGTACACATCATCTAGCACCATTCCCCTGACTTAATGAACTATAGGAGTTATGCAAGCATGGAAAGCAAGAGTAAAGTCATCATTTGTGTTCCAATAATATGACTCCTATAAAGTCTGACTATCTCTAATGACACCAACTCAAAATCAAAATGAGTTAAAACTCAATGTGTAAAATACTTTCACTTCAGGATAAAAACACCATGACAGAAAAATCAAAGGTATTGGAACTTTTTTAGCATAAATGGCAGATTTAAAATCATTTTGAACTCCAGAAATCAAAGTATAACCCACAAGTTTCATTAAGACCATACTCACCTTGAATCATCAGTAATAAATCAGTCGGAATCACCATGAAAAGCAGTACAACAAAAACTTTGAAACAAAGGACAAATTCTTCATGCTACAAAGTCTTTATGTGAATTACACATTATTATAAGACAGAGGAAAGTTTCATTCATGCTAAGCAACAACTTACGGGCCATTTCCCTTTTTAAAACGCCAATTTATTTCTTTTTTCTTTAAGAGTATACACAATTCTTCAACCTACTACACCTAAAACTACCTAAACTATAGCAAAACAATTATTACAACAAAAGAACAAAGTTTTTATATCCTACATCACTAGAGCATCTTTTCATTCAGATGGTAAAACCTAAGACTTACCTGACAGGGTACACCCATTAAATGAACCTTTAACTGACACAGTTCACCTATCAAATGAACCTACAATTGTACCATTTCAAATTGGTTTATGTATTATTAGTGTCCTACTTTAGATTTGGTGGTTTACAGTGTTGCAGGAAAAAATCTTCATCATCCTCTTGGTAAACTGCAGTATCAACAAGGCCCAACATTTTACTATCACTAGCCATTTCTATCTTGTTTCCCTTCGCAATGAACTGATATTCCACCAAGTTACTGCATGTGTCCTATTACACATTATAGTAAGATAAAGGAAAGTGTCATTCATGCTATGCAACAATTTACAGGCCATTTCTCTTTTTAGAAGGCCAGTTCATTTATATTTTCTTTAGCTAAGAGTCCACGATTCTTCAAACTACTAGACTTAAAACTACCTTGACCAAAGTCAAACAGTTATTACAACAGGTGAACAGAGTTTCTATATCCTACATCACCTGTAGTATATCTTCATTCAGAATGGTAAAACCTAAGACTTACCTAACAGGGTAAACCCATTAAACGAACCTCTAACTGACACAGTACACTTATCAAACAAACCTCCACAACTGTACCATTTGAAATGGTTAATGTAATGTTAGTGTCCTACTTCAGTTTTGTTGTCTCTGTTTACGCAGCGTTGCGGAGAAAAATCTTCATCATCCTCGTGGTAAACTGCAGTATCAACAAGGCCCAGCATTTCGCTGTCACTAGCCATTTCTATCTTGTTTTCCTTCACAATGAATTGACATTCCACCAAGTTACTGCATGTGTCCTACTTCAATTTCATCAAAAATTCTGTGGAGAGATTATATAATCAGAAAATGGCAACAATGTATGAGATATAGTTCGCAATCACAACTGCATATCAATCTATACCCATCTTCAGTGTGTAGACATGTCTTTGTCATATGTATATCAGGGGAGAGGTGAACTTCAGTGCCACTTCTTTGACTTTAGCATCTCACCCTTAATAGGCCACTGGTCAAAAGCAACTCTAGTGGTGTTTCCAGGGGCTCCTAACAAAGGTTCCTACCAACTACTTCTACCTAATGACTACCTCATGTTCCAATCTACAATCTCTACCTAATGCTCCAGCCTATTACTTCTTCCTAATAGTCCTACACATTTCAACTACCTATGGATCCCACCATTTTGCCAAAAGGCAGGACTAGCACAAAGGGTTCACCACAGGAAAATTTAGAAGACAAAGATGAATTCTGTGGGTTAAGTGTTTTCAAATGTTATACGTGTTCATTCTTCTTGAACTAACAGTATAGAAAGGGAGGATTTCCTGCCTATTGTTTCAACTCCTCTTAGTGGTACACAGCATCAGATGATAAATACAAAACAATAATAAATACAACAAGTTTGTGAAGTATTACTTTAACAAATAACATGCTGTTCCATAACACAGCACACTGCACACTGAAATGTTGTCACAGTGTGGTCAAACAATTATGGAACCCAAGAACCCCTTCTATGAAGCTCCTATAGTTTTGAGGCTGCAAAACAGAGTAAGACTGGCTTTTTTGGAGCAAGAAGCTCCTCCACAAAGATATACTCATTTCCATTTGCTAACAATTATACAGCTACCTCAAATGTTACTTCCCACTCGCAGTGAGAACACTTGCAGGCAGAGTCCATGAACACCATATGATACATTTTGAATCAATCTATCTGTATTTCTGACGCTTGTCTCCAACTGAAACTCCCTCAATGGGTGCCCATGTCAAAAGATTCTCAGAACTAGTGAACTACAGCGCCCCTTCTTAACAATGATCTTAAACTTATATAATTACCCTATATCTTTATAGTCCTCCACACTTTCAACTTATGTATATCTGGAGAATAACAAAGAATGCTCTATATTATTCTCTGCCACTATCATTCTTCTTTCTTCACTCAACAGTGTGTCAATATCATTCCAGACATATATCTATCCTGTACCTTAACTGGACTTTTACCGAAAACAAATAAACCTAATGACTCTCACCAGACTTAAATGATGTTCTATTCTTCCAATACTAGTTCTGTTGTACACCACAGTCAGATTCATTGTGGGGCATAACCACTGTACTTGATAAGTAACCAAACTTGTAACATCAACAATGAAATGATGTATACATAATCACCTTAATGGTATAATATACCAGAGCAATGTCAATATATAACGGGTATAACGAACAGCCGACACTCACACGAATCATCAACTTCCAATTGATGGGAGTTCAACTAACACAGTCTTCATTAAACACTGGGAAAATACCGTGATTGCCTCCTGGTCATAAATTCTTAACATCCGCTGAAGTGTCGTCATCGCATCCTACGCAATCATCACCCACTCTAAACGCTCACGAATTACTCACAGAATACATCCAACAAACAGTGTCTTATGATCTAAGTACTAGATTCATGGAATAAATTCTCTTTGAATATAAAGTAAAAGAAAAAAATGCCTACCGGTTCGCTCATGATCAGTTCCTGCATGATATTATTAGTGTGATGTCTGCGACTCGTCACTTGCCTGACTACAGATTTCATTACCCGAAAATTTACCTCCCAGTGTTCAAGTCTAATATTCCCTTACTCCTTACTTATCCTATCTGGTTAAGAAATTGATTTATTAGAATGCAGATAGTTCAATGTATTCGGACAGTTTCATACTCCGTAAAATATTAGTTAATGTTAACAAATACAATATCATTGACGCATATCGATATATTGAGAACTTACGAAAAGCTATGACAACGTGACCTATCATGGTCATGTGTCAGCCAAACCATATCTCAAGGGATTTTTTTTTTTCTAAACGCATACATATTACTGGGTACACGCATATATGCCATGTAGTTCTAACCTTACTGATATAGTGCTGCATCATGAGAGCCATAGCGTTAGACTCTGAAAAACGAACATTCTTAGATCTATGGCTATATTGCTATATATCACAAAAGTAATTGAATCGTTGATGACAGACATTGAAGGACAATTCAATATGAACTATCTAACAAAAACTGCAATCACTGTAGCTCACCACATCAGCCCATAAATTTCTGTCCAAAATAAGTTACCAGGAGGGATCCACGACTTCCTTTGTTAGACAAAACATCTTACCTGTACCAAGATTTGTCTGAATTTTGTCACATTTTGCGAAGTTCTTCTAACATACTTTCAAATATTCTGATACTATCACATATCTATTCAAAAACCACATCATGAATATTCTCCACTTAATAGTATGTAAAATTTTCCAGGTTTCATAGGTCACATGCTGCCCCAGGATATGTGAGCGGCCTAGGCTCCTTAAGTTGATGGCTTCGTCGTTTTTCTTGCGTGAGACGCAACTGGTTGTGAAGTGTAAGAAAAGAACAACTTTGTGGTAAATCAACCTTTCCTAATAAGAAAAAGGGTCAGAAGTAAGGGAAAATTAGTAATTGTGCTATGTCTGTCTGTCTTTCTGTGTGGGAACCTAGCTTAGCATGTAACGACGAGGATGTCATGAAAAGCAGATTAACCATAATCTAGAGAAAATAAGGGGGTGGGAGTGATTCTCCCCCCTCCTCTCTCTCTCTCTCTCTCTCTCTCTCTCTCTCTCTCTCTCTCTCTCTCTCTCTCTCTCTCTCTCTCTCTCTTCGGTACGCCTTATTGCAGGGTTTTGATTGTGGTTTGGGATGTCACCACTGTCCTTCACTTCGGTCTACTGGTATGGTGAGAATTATACGTAGACCACAGGATTTTCGGGGAGTAAAGTCATCACCAATTCTTTCCCTTCACATTAGGGATACCCTTATAAATTTTTTCGATGAGTTGAAGGATAGACGTATTCCAACTGCCTGAAGCTCACACACGCATATTAGGATCACAGTTGAGCGCGGGATCAAGTATATTCCTTTGAGTCCACGGGAAATGAAACACGATAATTTCTAAGTGTACTTTCGTGTAATAATCACATCATCAGGGGAGACACAAGAAAAAATAACACAGTTGATATTCAAAGATACAGCTATTTGTTGTACTGTGCACGGAGAGAACTTGACATTCTTGGTACTCGGTCTCTTTCTCCCCGTTTAACAGGAATCTACAAATGTCAAGAGTTCATTTACGTAATATTAGTCTGACTGAAAGGATACAAAGACATCAATAAAACAGTTCTTCATTTCTTCTATAATTTTAACGCAAAAACAAAGAAATACTGTTAGAGTTGGTCTGTTAGACGATAGGTCTGTCTGTCATATACTATGGGAGGTGATAATGGGCTCGACGCCCCGTTCACACCAGCCGTTATCAGCCACAGAGTCTTGGGTACATGATCAGGGGACACATGCACCACAATTCCCTCCATATCAAAGGTGGAACATAGCTGCGCTCTACCACAGCCTTGACATCAGCAGCGTTTTCATGATATTGATCTCAATTACTTAATATTTCTGTATCTGTAAATCTCATACGCAATGGCAGACCGTTTTGGTAAGGATAATATTATTTATATTGTAAATGCACATCAAATTTTCGCTTCAAGAAACAGAACAATATTGGTATAGGTTTGATTATTTGAGAGCGTTTATGTTAATAGTAGAACGAAGGACTACAAACAACATACAGGGAATAACTGTAAATGAAATTGATTTGAGAGAAATGATGAATGGGAACACACAAATCCGCTTACCTAATTTATGTAAAATTTTCCCGGGCGTCATTAGGTGCATTTGTTACTCTAGAAGAACTTCAAGAGATATGTAAGAAAGTATTTCAAAGCTTAATGGATTTGACATTTCATATCAAATCATAAACATACACAAAATAGGGCTTTTATTAAGTCAGCTTTGTGTGCAGAAACAGCAAAAAAGAAAAAAAAACTACAATGAATAGAAAACCTATACTGTGAGAAAGATACATAGGCAACGTACATATGGCTATGAAATTCCATTAGGCTGTATAATCTTGATTTCTTTATGATTCACCTCATGAAATACGAATAAAATTGAGGGTCTTACCTAGAATAATTACTTCTTTCTTTTATGAACCAGTGGAGTTTTTTCTTGGCAAACTTTATAATAAATCCCTCAGTGTGACAGATATCCTGGCGTCAGTAACTGCCGCTACAAGAACGGCTGGTAAACATATCAAGTTGTCAACAAACACCAATCAATCGTACAGAAAATCTTAAATACTCGAAATGCTCTCTTTGCAGTGTGATTTAAATGTTTCTAAAAGTCTTCAGGTAATGTGTATGAAAATACGATGAAAAGGAATAGTATAGGTACTCTCCATAGGCTGACCCCCATCTACAGACAGATAGGATATAATCAAACATGTCTCAGTAGAGAATATCATCAAATCTTAATAGATGATATCAAATGAATCTCAGTAGTACTATAGTTTGTCTCGGCATCAAGCTTTGTTGTAATGAATGAGTGATTTTGCTCTTCAATACTAGTGTAGAGTTCAGAGAATACAATAATAATAGCTGAGTCTGATGCATTAAAATATATCTATTGAACGATATTATATGAGGCTATAGTAGT
The DNA here is from genome assembly GCF_036320965.1 of Panulirus ornatus. Classification (NCBI taxonomy): domain Eukaryota; kingdom Metazoa; phylum Arthropoda; class Malacostraca; order Decapoda; family Palinuridae; genus Panulirus; species Panulirus ornatus. Next base: position 41,544,930 of record NC_092269.1, read on the forward strand.
AATTGTTCGTTAAAGTAGGTAGTACACATCTCAAATACAATTCAAACATCATGAAATACATGAAACATACACTGGTCGAGAGTGGCTCTTGTTGGAACACCATAATGATTACATTATTTTGTATCCCTAATATTTTTTATTGGCTTTTGTAATAATAAAAAGGAAGATGAAAGCCGGCAAGGCAGCGGGTTTGGATAGTATTGCAGTGGAATTTATTAAAAAAGGGGGTGACTGTATTGTTGACTGGTTGGTAAGGTTATTTAATGTACGTATGATTCATGGTGAGGTGCCTGAGGATTGGCGGAATGCTTGCATAGTGCCATTGTACAAAGGCAAAGGGGATAAGAGTGAGTGCTCAAATTACAGAGGTATAAGTTTGTTGAGTATTCCTGGGAAATTATATGGGAGAGTATTGATTGAGAGGGTGAAGGCATGTACAGAGCATCAGATTGGGGAAGAGCAGTGTGGTTTCAGAAGTGGTAGAGGATGTGTGGATCAGGTGTTTGCCTTGAAGAATGTATGTGAGAAATACTTAGAAAAGCAAATGGATTTGTATGTAGCATTTATGGATCTGGAGAAGGCATATGATAGAGTTGATAGAGATGCTCTGTGGAAGGTATTAAGAATATATGGTGTGGGAGGCAAGTTGTTAGAAGCAGTGAAAAGTTTTTATCGAGGATGTAAGGCATGTGTACGTGTAGGAAGAGAGGAAAGTGATTGGTTCTCAGTGAATGTAGGTTTGCGGCAGGGGTGTGTGATGTCTCCATGGTTCTTTGATTTGTTTATGGATGGGGTTGTTTGGGAGGTGAATGCAAGAGTTTTGGAAAGAGGGGCAAGTATGAAGTCTGTTGTGGATAAGAGAGCTTGGGAAGTGAGTCAGTTGTTGTTCACTGATGATACAGCGCTGGTGGCTGATTCATGTGAGAAACTGCAGAAGCTGGTGACTGAGTTAGGTAAAGTGTGTGAAAGAAGGAAGTTGAGAGTAAATGTGAATAAGAGCAAGGTTATTAGGTACAGTAGGGTTGTGGGTCAAGTCAATTGGGGGGTAAGTTTGAATGGAGAAAAACTGGAGGAAGTAAAGTGTTTTAGATATCTGGGAGTGGATCTGGCAGCGGATGGAACCATGGAAGTGGAAGTGAATCATAGGGTGGGGGAGGGGGCGAAAATCCTGGGAGCCTTGAAGAATGTGTGGAAGTCGAGAACATTATCTCGGAAAGCAAAAATGGGTATGTTTGAAGGAATAGTGGTTCCAGCAATGTTGTATGGTTGCGAGGCGTGGGCTATGGATAGAGTTGTGTGCAGGAGGGTGGATGTGCTGGAAATGAGATGTTTGAGGACAATGTGTGGTGTGAGGTGGTTTGATCGAGTAAGTAATGTAAGGGTAAGAGAGATGTGTGGAAATAAAAAGAGTGTGGTTGAGAGAGCAGAAGAGGGTGTTTTGAAATGGTTTGGGCACATGGAGAGAATGAGTGAGGAAAGATTGACCAAGAGGATATATGTGTCAGAGGTGGAGGGAACTAGGAGAAGTGGGAGACCAAATTAGAGGTGGAAAAATGGAGTGAAAAATATTTTGAGTGATCGGGGCCTGAACATGCAGGAGGGTGAAAGGCGGGCAAGGAATAGAGTAAATTGGATCAATGTGGTATACCGGGGTTGATGTGCTGTCAGTGGATTGAATCAGGGCATGTGAAGCATCTGGGGTAAACTATGGAAAGTTGTGTGGGGCCTGGATGTGGAAAGGGAGCTGTGGTTTCGGGCATTATTGCATGACAGCTAGAGACTGAGTGTGAACGAATGGGGCCTTTGTTGTCTTTTCCTAGCGCTACCTTGCACACATGAGGGGGGAGGGGGATGGTATTCCATGTGTGGCGAGGTGGCGATGGGAATGAATAAAGGCAGACAGTGTGAATTGTGTGCATGGGTATATAGGTATGTGTCTGTGTGTGTGTATATATATATGTGTACATTGAAATGTATAGGTATGTATATTTGCGTGTGTGGACGTGTATGTATATACATGTGTATGGGGGTGGGTTGGGCCATTTCTTTCGTCTGTTTCCTTGCGCTACCTCACAAATGCGGGAGACAGCGACAAAGCAAAATAAATAAAAGATAATGATAAAAAATAGAAATAATAAAAATTATAATTAAAAAAGTAGGCTTACTCATTTTTTTCTTAAACTTTATTGTTCTGGTTTTGTGGATGGGTTTTTAAGTTTTGATTAATATGGTTCATGTCACTGAAATATGGCTGTAGTAATTTACGTTATGTGACATGTCTTTAATCTCGTACTATGTTATCACTTGTCAGAAGACCAGTTCATTTTGTTTTGTAAGTAATTTACATTATGTGACGTGTTCAATCTCATACTATATTATCACTTGTCAGAAGACCAGTTCATTTTATTTTTAAAGTATAATCGTAAAAGCATTGCTCTGTCATAGCACAGGCTAAATATGAATATACCTTTAAGTGAGTACCGTATGTATTGTTCCTCAATGAAGTATTATTTCAAATGATGTTTGCTCTTCTATTTCTTATTTGTCTGGTGTTTTAAATGCGAAAATTGATATTATTTTTATTAGCATTGTGAATGACTGAACCTTCTCCAATGTAGTTAAGTGGATATTGGTAATTATACGCTTCTTATATGGATATTATATACAGGGTTGTAGACTTATTCTCAGAAGATAGAAAAAAAAATTTAGTGATGTAATATTAAAGGGTATTTTCAATTTTCAGATCTTTTAATTTCTAAAACTGTTATCTGATTGTTATTGTTGCATTGAATGCCCTTGTGAAATTTCATTGCACACCATTATTGATAGTATCAAATATTGTTTTATTGGTGGAGAAGCTTTGAATATTATTCTCCATATTTACAGTGGCTTCGTGGGAAAGGGGAACTGTGTGATGTTGTAGTCATAGGTGGTGACGGGCAGCAAACTTCAGCACACAGTTGTGTACTTGCTGCTCACTCTACAGTCATAGCTGCTGTGCTGCAAGGTCGCTTGGGAGCACAGCGTGATTGGTCTGTCTTACGTCCTCTCGTTATTTCAATAGATAATGTAACCATGAGTCCTCCATCTCCACAGCAAGGTTAGTTTAGTGTAGATGATGAAACTTGATTATTTTGTCTTTAACATTACTGTAAGTAACCATTTGCTAATAGCAGTTTTCATGGGAACCTGAGCCTGATAGGAAAAGACAACAAAGGCCACATTCATTCACACTCAGTCTCTAGCTGTCATGTGTAATGCACATAACCACAAATCCCTTTCCACATCCAGGCCTCACAAAACTTTCCGTGGTTTACCCCAGTCGCTTCACATGCCCTGGTTCAGTCCATTGACAGCATGTCGATCCCGGTATACTATATCGTTCCAATTCACTCTATTCCTTGCAAGCCTTTCACCCTCCTGTATGTTCAGGCCCTGATCACTACATATGTATGTATATGTTGATATTTTGATATGTAGATGTATGTATATGTGCATATATTGGAGTTTATGTATGTGTGTGTATATGAGTGGATGGGCCATTCATCGTCTGTTTCCTGTCGCTACCTCGCTGACGTGGGAAACAATTTTATATGATGTTAATGATAATAATGATGATAGAGTGAACTGGAACAATGTTGTATACCAGGGTCGCATGCAGTCAATGGATTGAACCAGGGCATGTGAAGCATCTGGGGTAAACCATGGAAAGTTTTGTGGGGCCTGGATGTGGAAAGGGAGCTGTAGTTTCGGTGCTTTATACATGACAGCTAGAGACTGAGTGTGAACGAATGTGGCCTTTGTTGTCTTTTCTTAGTGCTACCTCGCGCGCCTGCGGGGGGAGGGGGTGACATTTCATGTGTGGCGGGGTGGCGGCAGAAATGGATGAAGGCAGCATGTGTGAATATGTACATGTGTATATATGTATATGTCTGTGTATGTATATGTATGTATACGGTGAAATGTATAGGTATGTATATGTGTGTGTGTAGGCGTTTATGTATATACATGTGTATGTGGGTGGGTGGGGCCATTCTTTCATCTGTTTCCTTGCGCTACCTCGCTAATGCTGGAGACAGCGACAAAGTATAATGAATATAAATAGATAATGATAATGATAAAAATAATTATAATAATAATAATAATAATAATAATAGTAATATTAATATTCTCATTTACTCTCAACTTTCTCTTTTTCACACATTTTTCAAAGTCAGTCACCAACTTCTGCAGTTTCTCTCTCGAATCAGCCACTAGAGTTGTATCATCTGTAGAAAACAACTGACTCACTTTCCAGGCCCTCTCATCCACAACAGACTGCATTCTTGCCCCTCTCTTCAAAACTCTTGCATTAACCTTCTTAACCACCCCATCCATAAACAAATTAAACAACCATGGGGACATCACACATTCCTGACATGGACCGACCTTCACTACAAAGTAATCACATTCCTCTCTTCCTACTCATACACATGCCTGACATCCTTGATAAAAACTTTTCACTGCTTCTTGCAACTTACCATGGACAATCACATGTTTACTAAATGGTGTCCTAGCTACGTCTCTTCGTTGTATATCAGCTGACTGTTATATTTTTCTCTTGTGTCTCCCCTGATGATGTGATTATTACACAAAAGCGCTCTTGGGAACTTATCGTGTTTCATTTTCCCCATGGACTCATAGGAATATACTTGATCACGCGCAAAATTGTGATCCTTTCCACATACGTACATATACATACACAGACATATACATGTATATGTATATACATATTCATACTTGCTTGCCTTCATCCATTCCTGCTGCTACCCCTCCCCACAGAAAATAGTATTGCTACCCCCTGCTACATGATCTTTCTTCTCATGACCACGTGCACAAGCACCAATAATCACCCATCTTTCAATCCACTCTCAGTTTTACCCACATCAGTCGAGAATTTACTTTCTTACACTGTCACACACTCCCACAACTGCTTCAGGAGTAGTGCTACTCCTTCCATAGTTCTTGTCCTCTCTCCAACCCCTGACTTTATTCCCAATACTTTTCCAAACCATTCTTCCCCTTTACCCTTGAGCTTTGTTTCACTCAGAGCCAGAATATCCTGATTCATTTCCTCAGACATACTACCATCACTCTGCTAATTAGTATTCTTGAATACACTTCTGGTATACTTAACAGACTTAATCCCTTATAATTGCTACATACATCCATAGCACCTTTTCTTTTGAATAAAGGGAACAATAATAGCTTTCACCCAATCCTCAGACACAACCTTGTTTCCGTGCTAAATTACATGCAAGATGCATCCACTCTCACACTTTCTCCTCTATACTTCAGCATTTCAACCATAATCCCGCTCACTCCAGGTGCCTCTCCTACCTTCAGCCTCATTATTGCCCTTCTTACCTCCATTTTTGCTGTAGGCCCCTGCACTTGTATCCTCTTCCTTTCATCCTCCATATCCATGCATGTAACAACTGCTGCCTACCCTTCTCCCACATTCATCAGCTTTTCAAGATACTCTTTCCGTCTTCCTTTCACTTTCTCCCTTTGATTCAGCAATTTCCTTTCCTTACTTTTCACATCAGCCCTTACACTCTTACATCCACCTCTTTCCTTTTTCTCCTCCTTCCAGTATAGTTTCTTATTATCCTGAAAGTTTTCATATAACTTTCTTCCAAAATCTTCATCTACTTTTTTTTTGCTTTCCTGTATCAGCTTCTTAATGTTCCACATACATATTTTGTATTCCCTCCTCATTTACTGATCCTCCACTGGTACATTCTTATTGAGCAGTCTACCATATATGCCTTTTTCTTCTCGTCCATGGCATTTCTAATCTCTTCTGTCTATCATGCATTGCCCTTTTTATTCCTGTATCTCACTACCGTTCATTCATCTATTGATTCTACATCCTTTAATAGTATTTCTCCAAACATTTTAAACACTAACTGCATTCCTGCATTAACTGCACTTCCATCTAAGTTTTCAGTTGCCTTCCTTTCATACTTTTCTCTACATTTTTCCTGATTCATCTTCTCGCTTGCCAACATTTTTACCTCTCCATTCTTCCTTACACCATACCTCCACTTCTCCCAGATCCTAATTCCCACAAGAGCCGTGAAATGGTCAGAGTCTCCAGAGAATCCTCTCACGACTCTAGCATCCAGCACAGCCTTTCTCAATCTTTCATCCTCTGCCACATAGTCAAATCAAAACCATAGTCAATCAAAACCTTTTGCTCTTCTTTTCCATCTTTTCTCATCCATGTATGTCTGTGGATCATCTTGTGCTGAAGGTTTTTGCAAGGAATGAACCTCTCTCAGCACAAATATCCACAAGATAGCTTCCATTCTCATTTACTCCAGGCACTTCCCGTTTACCAATTCCTCATTTACTTTGTCTCACCAATTTCATCACATCCCACTTTTGCATTCATATCACCCAATATGGCCACATTTCTCTTGTTCTCAAAATGTTTATACAGTCATTCAAATTTCTCCAGAAAAGTTTCGTTTCATCCTTACCTCATACAGTCTTCATATTCACAGGCGCATATACACATACCCATTTATACTTCACAATCCCAATCCTTACTTTCACTTACACTATTCTTGATCCATTCCATCCATGCTCTATAACACCCTCCCATACTCTTGGTGATAGCAGAATTACACATCCTTCTTTTCCTCTTCCCTGATGATTTTCACTCATTCCCATCCATACCACACCTCCTTCCATGCCCTCCCATAATTTGTATTCTTGATTCTATTCTCACTCTGTACACCCTACCCAAGGATATAGGTTTCCCCAGTTCCTAGCACATCCATGCTACAACTTTTAAACCTCTCCACAGTATCCCTCCTTTTATTCTCACCAGTCATCCCATTCACTTTCAGTTTCATTACCCTCAGTTACTCATCTCTTTTAACCCTTGGCATAACTGGTAGACTCTAGTGTCACTTCTTAGCTTTTTGTGCCTCACACTTGATGGCGCAGTGTTCCCAGAGGTAGCGAGGCTTCAAAATTGTCAAAAAAAGTAAAAGTGACATCACATCTCAGGTGTTTGTCCAAATATAAAAGTATTGCTCCGATGTAATTGGGCAACATCTTCCCCTTTAGTTCCATCCCACAGGGGTGTAATAATGAGGTCACCATGAGAAGGTGGGGTGAGACTTGGGTACTACAGTAAAACTAGAGACCTCAAGTTGCTGAAACTTAACAACTTTTTGCAATTTCAAGCTTCTTTTACTTTCTAAAGTAGCTGCACCTCTTACCTGATCAAAGCCCGATTTTAAATGAACATAGAAAGGATTAAAGAGACTAAGATATAGTTCTCCCATCTCTCCTTCTCTATTTGATGGGATAAAATAAGTAAAAAAGTGAGGGACATTAAGAAAGTATGAAGGTAGTAAGTAAATCCTCCACTTCCTGCTTCCACAACTCCCCAGCAATGCTCCTCCCACCCTAAATCATTTTAGATATTAAGCAGTTCACAGTGAGAAAAGTACAGATTGGAAAAAAATGTGAAAATGGGAAAGAAGAAAGAATTGGATAGGTGTATGGAGCATGTGGGGAGGTATTAAAACGTAGTTTTAATGATACAGAAAGTAACACCAGCAATCCTAGCACAATGGATAGATGATTTTGGGTGCCACTTTAATACTAAGTTAAGACAGTAGTACTTTCTCATGCAGTTATTGTTAGCCTAATTCCTGTCCCAGTGCCCCGTAGAACATTTGATTTTAGTTAACTTGTTCTGATAATGACAGAATGAAAAATGGAAATAGATCAAAAGACTTGCAAGGTGTTTAAAGGGTTCCTTCAAATAAAGTAGATCTGTAAAGACTTGTAATTCTTCAGGTTAGTACTGTGTGTGAGGATGGCATGTAAGGACAGGGATAGGAAGACTCTTTTGGCAAAGCCACCCCCTTGATTGGAGTTCCTTGAAGGAACAGGCATCAAAGATATACATTGATAGAATACTGCTGAAAATTGGTTCTGCATTCCTGAGGAAAAATATTTATAATTTTTTCAAAATACCCCTTAGTTTATCAATTTTAATTGTTACAGTGATATGTTGTCCTTAATCCCCAACAGGTGGTACATCTGAAGTGAACACGATTGAGGCCCTTGTAGGTCTTTTATATGGAGAGACTGTGAATGTGTCATCAATACACCTTGCCACCCTGAATGAGTATGCTTATATGCTTGGCCTGTCACATCAGATTTGTACTTGTCTGGAAATGAGCAAAGAAAGAAATTCATTTCATGTAACAGAAAATAACAGCAGCACTAGTATGGGTGTTACTAAGAAAAAACATAGTAGAAAACCAGTTTTGAAAAAATGTTTTGAAAAAAAAGAAAATGAAGTTGAGCAAATTGAGCCAGTGAATGAAGGATGTTTGGTAAATGAAACTATACCTGAACAGTTATCAAACTCTTTACAAAATAAACATTCAACAGACTGTCCCTTGCCTGAAAACTTGGAAGTCAAAGTTAATTGTGAAAATAGTATACTGGAATTGTCAGTGTTATGCAGCAATGATCAAGATATGGATACAAATGCAAACAATAACTGGACTCTTGTTCAGTGTAGAGATAAACATGTAGATAATGAACAACAGTCAAACTCTCAAATTCAAGAATCTAATGCATGTAACAATGAGAATTCAGCATCTTTAGAAGGAGTGAGAGACCTTACAATTGATGCACCCATGGAGTCACTGAATATTAAAATGGAAGCTGTTAGCCATACTGAAACTGAAAGTGATGGAAATATTCATAGTGCAAATGACAGTACAAATGATATTTTAGGCTTAGTTGTAAATAAAGAAGAACAGTTGAGTGTTTACTGTGGTGATAATCAGCATTTACAACACCAGAAGAAACATAAACAAAAGTCAATTGGAAAAGGGTTGATGTGTACAGTATGTGGGACGTCCTTCCAGCGTTGTGGAGACTTGGTGAAGCATGTGCAACACACACAGCACTTTACATCTCAATGTCCACTCTGCTTTATTCAAGTGAGCTTCTAGCATACCATTTTATATTTCAGTAGTTTCATTCTGTCATACACTAAGAAAGTGTAGAAATTTTGTTTTGTAAACTGCCTTATGCCTAATATTGAAAACTGCATCATATCTACCCATTGATGTTCTGTATGACCCACCATAATTGCAAATTTACGCTTTAGGTACGAGACTTAGAGGGCCAGCGACTTCACTTTGCTCTTCATGACCAGGAGCTACCATTTTTTTGCATGTATTGTGATCTGAGGTTTCGAACTCGGGCAGCCTTAACCATGCACACACCAAAGCATTCCACCACAAAACCGTAAGTTTCTTTTAGTGAAGTTTACGAAATTTAAAAAAAGAGTGAGTCTTCAGTCTGCTGAATACTTATCAGTGGTACAGTGAAAAAGGTGTGTGTGTGTGTGTGCAAGGAGAGGCATTTGCCACTAAGCACCATTTTAACAGCCAGTTCACCCAGAATTTTTTTTTTCCGTAAACCCTTAACTCATAAAATTATATATGTTTGACATCAAATGCTTGTGTATCATAAGAGATATCATACTGAAAGCAATCTCTTAATAATCAGTGTTAGAGTGACTGAAATAGTTTTGGAACTTTGTACTTTGTAGTTGATAGGAAATTTAGAAGTATGCTGTGTGCCATCACTGAATGTGTAGTTGTCAAAGGGAGGGGATTTTATGAATTTCATCCATACTTACAGGGGTATAGAGGGTCCTAAACTCATGTGAACAAAGAACTCCATCACCTATGGTGCTTCACCTTTAGGAGAAAAAACTTTTTTCATACTTCAAAATCTACATTTTCCATTTTCTCTCTCTTTTCGTAAACATTAAAATTTTTCTCTCCTTTGCAAATCTGCATGGTATGAGACCTCATTTTTGGAATATTAATTCTCACAAAAGATGCCCATGGTATATTTTGTTGAAAAGGGATGTAGAGAAGACTTTCCTCCTATAAGGTATTTTGTAAGGCCTGTTTTAGCACTCCAACACTGATTTTTCTGCTTAAAATATAATTTCCTTAGGTGCCCATGCCCACCTACACAGTGTCCTAATTATTCCTTTATTTTTCCCTTGCTAGTGTCATCTCCATGTTTTGAGACATGATGACATCATGTCCTCTCTGTCTTTAGAAATATTTCCTAAGAAGAAATACTGCCTCTCATCATCCCTGCAACTATTCTCATTATTTTAACAATGAATGTGTGACAGTTTGTGTTATGTTAAAGAAGAGAGATTTTTACCTAGGACACCCTTTATTGAATGTGGGCTTAGAAATATTGAACTAAATAACATACATTTTGTTTTTCTAGTTATTTTTCAGAGCTTACAGTACAATTTGCATGGTTATCATTTCTCCTTCAGGTTTGTATGTAGTGAGTGTGGAAGAGGATTCAAGTGGCGTCATGCCCTTCAGGCTCACTTATATACACATAGCCCCACCAGTCGCCTGCTGTGTGATATATGTGGCTTCTCTTCTAAGTACGTAAGTAGCTTCAAGGCCCATTTAGTGCAGCATTCAGGACGAGCATTCCCTTGTCCTCATCCAGGGTGTGCCTTCACATCTAACCGAAAGACTCATCTCAACGATCACCTTGCTACACATTCTAAGGTACTTACTTTTGCAGGCTGCAAAGGCATCAGTAATCAAGGAATAATTTTTTTTTTATGTTGATAGACTTCGAACTCTAATATAGAAAATGGACTAGCACCAGAAATTTTAATTTCCTTTATTAAGTTGTGAAAAAAGTATTTACATCTTTTCACTAAATTTATTTTCAACATAAGGGCATTTTGTAAAAAGTTTTATTAGTTTGCCTGCCAAATTTTCAAAGCATTTCCTGGTTTCTTGTTCCAGAAAAATGCATGTTTTTAAGTTGAAAAACTTTTTTCCACAAAATGGTGCCCTGCAAGCATGAGATTCCCTGGGAATGCTCAGGTCAGGATTCAGTTGGCACCTTTATAATCTGGTGAGCAAGTAACAGCCTTTCTTCATTGCTTTACAAATGAGCAAAATGTCCACAGCCATTGCTCATAAAATGGGGCCACGCTCAGCCAATCAAAATCTTTCACCAGGCTATCATTTACTTGTCCCCAACAACTACTAGGAGCTCACATTTCACAGATCATTTCTTGAAAAAGGAGGTAAAAGCAGGGAAGCAAAATTTAGGAAAAATTACTTACCCTTAGGGTCCAGAGAGAAAAGGTTTTTGAATTTTTAAACCCTACTTTTCTCTGCTCATGAGCATGCAAGTACACCCACTTGAAGGGAGAGGGCAAGAGAATTTTTTTTTCTTTTAGTAAGTTCTTTTAGGTAAGAACTATCCAGAATTTAGAAATAACTCATGATTAATTGGAGGAACTCTGGTGACTGATTCTATAAAAGGAGGAATCTCAGAGCTACACAGGATAGATCCACCACTTCCAGTAAGGAACCATTTGACAAGGCAGAACATGAGTGCAAAAATTTATTTCTAGATTTGTTCTTTTAAAAGGTTCTGAGGAAACCAAGTAATAAACCATTTTCTCCCAACATGGGTAGAAGTGTAAAGCCCACAAGCCACTGAAGATGTTTGAAGTCTTTGTAACAAGAAAATATTATGAAATCAAGTCATGCTGGTGCAGAAACCTGCTAATCTTTTGTACTGATTCAGTAGTACTGCCAAGTAAGTTTTATTGATACTTATTTAAAATCTGGCCAGAAAAAGTTGAAGACTGGGATGAACAAATAACAGGTCTCCTTAGTATTTTTAGTGAAGTTCAGAGATTTCCAAGAGAATCAGTTGAGCACAGTAAAAGGCTCTCACTTGAAACTTCTAAGTTTTAAGAGCTAATGAAAAAGGACGCTTTTAACCTTATTTTTTCTCTAAACCCATCAACAGATTGCGAAAGAATATATCTGGTGTTTGTATGCACTGTGAAAATCCTAAATTTTCCTCTCAGAGCCCAAATCCTATAAGGACAAGAGTTTATGTTTGCTGAGATCTTTAGCAGGGTTAAAAATTTCTGTTCCTTTATGAGTAATCTGTTCAGCAGTTATTGACGAAAAGATTTTTACGCATGATGTTGAACAAAGCTGAAACCCCTGAAAGGTAGCTTTGATACTAAGCTTGCAGCTAAGTAAATAAGTGTAGGAAGAGAAGGCTTCTTCTGATAGATCTTTATTTTCTTACTAAGAAGGATTATAGGATGAAAATGGTATTTATTATGAATATAACCGTCAAGCAGGAACAATATGTAGACTCCTTAGGTAGGGGTAGTCGGTAGGAAAATAAGGGAAAAGCTTCTGAACACATGGTGCTAGAGTAGCCCTTTGCCAGTGGCCTGTTAAGGGCAAGGCACTAAAGGCTGAGGCATTAGAGATACAGATAGATGAATACTACTGACAAGTACTGTCTCTTCCCTTTCAGACACGGGTACATCAGTGTGAAGTGTGTGGCCACTCCTTCTCCCATGCTAAGAATATGCGGCGACATATGCGTCTTCATGCACCTGCCTCCAATCTACTTACATGCACAACAGTATCAAAATTGCAGTGTAACTTTAGAACTACACGACCAGACAAGCTGCGTGACCACTTGACAAAAAAACACAACATTAGTCGCCATACAATTTCTTCGGATCCTTTCGCTAAACTGCTAAGTACATCATCTGTGGCAGGTAATGATTCTGACCTTGTTAAAAAACCCACTATAGATGTATTGCAAGGTCTTGATGACTTAAAAGCCACAACTAATTCCTCAGATTTTTGTACTGTTGTGCAGGAATCAAATGCAGTTATCAAAGATTTTGAGAAATTACACCCTAAGCTGGAAAAAGCTGAAAACATGAACAATGTTACAGCTGAGAATGGAGCAATTTTTCAAAATTCTGGTCAGGTTCATGATTCTGACCTCAGTGGACACACAGATTTGTCAACTGAACAGGAAACTTTCTCAGTACTTGTGAGTTCACCAGATATAGTAGATTTACCCGATATTCAAAGTTTGGAGAGTCATGCAGGACAGTCAGCAAAACAACAGAGTGTTACTGAAATTGCAGATACTTTTCCCTCAGGATTCTTAGTAGAACATGATCTTTTACTGAATAAACCAGAATCTGATGTGAATGAATCACAGCGGTTGGATACCGAAAACAGTATTTCTGCTCTTCAGGGTAGCCTTATTACACAGCCAGATCATAAATTAAGGCTTTCAGTTAATAACCCAGTTCAGGACCAAGGGGATCTGGACCTAGTTGACTCAGTTTCATACTCAAATCACTGTACCTTCCCAAGGTCAGAAAATAGTGTTGTGCTGGAGGTTATGGCTCCTGATGGAGATATATCTACCCAATCTTCAAACCAGAGATCAGGTATAAGTCTCATGGATCAGGATACTCTGCAGAAAAAGACTGAGAAACAGGAACAGTGCATGGAATCCCTAAATATATTAGAGTTTATGTTAGACAATGTAACAGACTGATTTCCCTGCATTACCATTTCATGCATATTATGTGTATTAGGATCTGATGACTGTTTTTTGATATTTGATTGGGTAAAAATAAATCCATAGATTGTACATACTTTGGCCTTGGTTCCCCAGATGGTTCACATGTTCTGGTTCAGTCCACTGACAACACATCGACTCCAGTGCACCACATCATTCTAGTTCACTGTATCATGTGCATGCCCTTCAACCTTCTGCATGTTCAAGCCCCAATTGCTCAAAATCTTTTTCACTTAATCTTTCCATCTCCAATTTGGTCTCTCTTCTACTTGTTCCCTCCACTTCCTTATTTATAGCCCATGCCTCCCATCCATATAATATTTTTAGAACTGTTGTTCCTTCAGACATACCCATTTTTGTCCTCCCAAATAAGGTTGTTTTCCTTATTTGATTTATTATACTTATTTAATTCACAGATAATCTTTAAGCATCAGTAATAAATCATTCTCATGAATAAAGAAGCTGACTAACAATGGATTATATTACAAAACAGCTTTCAATATTATATGGTTTCGACACCTTCGGCTTGGAAAATCAGTGGTAAGAGCAGGAGTGACAACTTCACAAAAAAAATCATAATACTAATCAGAGTAAGCATATTCAAACAATCTCTGCAGATTGCAATGTATCTAGGAGAAAGGCTGTGATCATTATGATACATTATGAGAGCAATTTTCTCATCAGGAAAACACAATTCCAAATAATTTTTTTTTACTTATGGGTGGAAGGGCCTCCCTTAATGCAAGAAGACCCACAGTGTTCACTACTTGTGTTAATGAGGTAATCTGGCATAGCCTTGTGATACTCTAATGATCACATAAAATTTACTTTTTATTTATTATTTATTTTATTTTGCTCTGTCGCTGTCTCCCGTGTTAGCGAGGTAGCGCAAGGAAACAGACGAAAGAATGGCCTAACCCGCCCACATACACATGTATATACATACACATCGACACATGCAAATATACATACCTATACATCTCAACGTATACATATATATACACACACAGACATATACATATATACACATGTACATACTTCATACTGTCTGCCTTTATTCATTCCCATTACCACCCCGCCACATATGAAATAACAACCCCCTCCCTCCTCATGTGCACGAGGTAGTGTTAGGAAAAGACAACAAAGGCCACATTCGTTCACTCTCAGTCTCTAGCTGTCATGTAATAATGCACTGAAACCACAGCTCCCTTTCCACATCCAGGCCCCACAGAACTTTCCATGGTTTACCCCAGACGCTTCACATGCCCTGGTTCAATCCATTGACAGCACGTCGACCCCGGTATACCACATCGTTCCAATTCACTCTATTCCTTGCACGCCTTTCACCCTCCTGCATGTTCAGGCCCCGAACACTCAAAATCTTTTTCACTCCATCTTTCCACCTCCAATTTGGTCTCCCACTTCTCCTCGTTCCCTCCACCTCTGACACATATACCCTCTTGATCAATCTTTCCTCACTCATTCTCTCCATGTGACCAAACCATTTCAAAACACCCTCTTCTGCTCTCTCAACCACTCTTTTTATTACCACACATCTCTCTTACCCTATTATTACTTACTTGATCAAACCACCTCACACCACATATTGTCCTCAAACATCTCATTTCCAGCACATCCACCCTCCTCCACACAACTCTATGTATAACATTGTTGGAACCACTATTCCTTCAAACATACCCATTTTTGCTTTCCGAGATAATGTTCTCAACTTCCACACATTCTTCAACGCTCCTAGAACTTTCGCCCCCTCCCCCACCCTATGATTCACTTCCGCTTCCTTGGTTCCATCCGTTGCCAAATCCACTCCCAAATATCTAAAACACGTCACTTCCTCCAGTTTTTCTCCATTCAAACTTACCTCCCAATTGACTTGTCCCTCAACCCTACTGTACCTAATAACCTTGCTCTTATTCACATTTGCTCTCAGCTTTCTTCTTTCACACACTTTACCAAACTCAGTCACCAGCTTCCGCAGTTTCTCACACAAATCAGCCACCAGCACTGTATCATCAGCGAACAACAACTGACTCACTTCCCAAGCTCTCTCATCGACAACAGACTGCATACTTGCCCCTCTTTCCAAAACTCTTGCATTCACCTCCCTAACAACCCCATCCATACACAAATTAAACAACCATGGAGACATCACACACCCCTGCCGCAAACCTACATTCACTGAGAACCAATCACTTTCCTCTTTTCGTACACGTACACATGCCTTACATCCTCGATAAAAACTTTTCACTGCTTCTAACAACTTGCCTCCCACACCATATATTCCTAATACCTTCCACAGAGCATCTCTATCAAATCTATCATATGCCTTCTCCAGATCCATAAATGCTACATACAAATCTATTTGCTTTTCTAAGTATTTCTCACATACATTTTTCAAAGCAAACACCTGATCCACACATCCTCTACCACTTCTGAAACCACACTGCTCTTCCCCAATCACATAAAATAATTTGTTATATATCTCAAGCAATGCACTCAAGTCTTTCAAAGAAATATGAAGATTTCAGTTAATGAATGTTTCACCATCTTAAATTTTAAAGCTTCAGAAATCACAGTATACTTGAAAAAATGCTAGAAAACTGTGGCTCTAATAGCAGTTATCCAACTGTTAGTTGATACTTTACCATAAATTTTGAATAAGAATGAAATACACTAAAATTCAAACTAATGCTTTTTATGTGTAAAGTACCATTACAAAATTTTAGTGGAATACATGACAAATACTCTACATACATATATATATATGAGTAACATACCACTTATCATGTGTATGTTTAATAGAGATAACCTAGAGATAAACTGGGTGTAACTGGCACACATATATTCTCAAGAATATTTACATTACTATCTCAACACTAGTGTACGAAATATCACCTTAAAAGTAAAACTGGTATTAATTTAAAGCATGACTACAACAGTTTTTGTTATGTATATTACACATATACAAGGCAAAATAATGAACAGCTCAATACTTTTAGATTATTTCAAGGACAAATTTTTGTTACAAAAGGACCTTTGAACTTTATCAATACCCATGCAAAATTTGGTCACTCGGAGTATTTTTTCAGTTATATAAAAAATATTGAAGGCATCAAAGCATATGTGCCATGACTCCCAATTGAAGCATCACAATACTGATGACTTGACTAGCAATTTGATAAATGTGTGATAATCACAGTACCTCACATGCTTGTCTTAAACTCTCTTTGCACATATAGTGTGTTTATACAAACTCCTACAAAATACTGACAAAGAGTATTTTAAATAAAGACTTTTCCTCACTTTGTCCTGACATGACGTTGCTAATGTGGGAAACTGTGTACAAGCATGAATGCTAATAATGTAATGTAAGGACCCATTCTATGCAGTTCTTAGAATTGTAACCTTTAACCACAGGATCTCTTTAAATGCAAAAACATTATCATTTGTAAACTTTTTGAAAGCTCAGAAATATTTCAAGTGGTTATAAATCTGATTATGCAAGGCCATTCTAATCAGTCATATATTTACAAATCATGTATACTCTTTACTGTATTTGTCAAGTTGTGTATAATGTCGATTTATTCCCTGTACCTTGGAAAAGTACAAATGTGAATGAAACAAAGCTGTGAAAGCAAAACACACATAAGTCCAGTTTAAATCTTGTTTAAGCAAGGCATTGAAAAAGATATGGAAATCTGGATGTTTATGGAGCACAAGCCACACCATAAGGTATAATCTAAATTTTAGAAAGGTGAGAGCAACTAGCTGGTTGATGGATAGATCAGTTTCTCAGAGTGCAAGACCCCACTTGGTAAGGTTATGAAATACATGTAATAAGTTACCTAGACATTCTTTATAACAGTAAACCATGGTCAGTTCTGTCAATTATGGTGCACTTTTTACCACATTGTTATTCTTACATGATAAACTTACACCAAATATTGTCCTCAGGCATTTAATTTTCAACACCCTCATTCATTTCTTTTTATTTTTTTTTCATTTAGAGCCCCAAGACTCATCCATACAATGCTGCTGGGACTAACATACCTTCAAACATACCCAACTTTGCCATAACAGACAATGAACTCTCAAAGTCCTCAATGTACTCAGGACCTTAGCTTTCTTCCCCACCCTGATTCACTTCAGCCCCTGTATTTCTATTTGCTGCCATGTTTACTCCCCAATACCTAAAGCACTTTTTTTCCTTCAGGTCCTCTCCATTTGCATAGATTCTCAAATGTACTGTCTCATTTCCCTGCTGCACCTCATTACCTCACTTTTGTTTACATTCACTTTCAGCTTTCTACTCTCACATACTCTCCTAAACTCAGTCTCAAACTTCTGCAGTTTCTCACTCAAATCAGCCACCAGTGCTGTATTGTCGGCAAACAACAACTGACTCACTTCCCAGGCTCTTTCATCTTCAACAGACTGCATACTTGCCCCTTTCCAACAGTATATATAAATGTAGTATGATACAGGCAGTATGATACAGTGGTTAAATTGATGAAAACTACTATTGATGTTTGTGTAAATAAATTATACATTTCCCTTTTCCATAGCCAGAGGTTGAACCATTATGTGACATTCATTTTTCATTTCATTTCAAGCTAGAAGTTCCAGTTTTCTAAATTATTTCTTACATTTTTCATATGTATATATATATATATATATATATATATATATATATATATATTTTTTTTTTTTTTTTATACTTTGTCGCTGTCTCCCGCGTTTGCGAGGTAGCGCAAGGAAACAGACGAAAGAAATGGCCCAACCCCCCCCCATACACATGTACATACACACGTCCACACACGCAAATATACATACCTACACAGCTTTCCATGGTTTACCCCAGACGCTTCACATGCCCCGACTCAATCCACTGACAGCATGTCAACCCCTGTATACCACATCGCTCCAATTCACTCTATTCCTTGCCCTCCTTTCACCCTCCTGCATGTTCAGGCCCCGATCACACAAAATCTTTTTCACTCCATCTTTCCACCTCCAATTTGGTCTCCCTCTTCTCCTCGTTCCCTCCACCTCCGACACATATATCCTCTTGGTCAATCTTTCCTCACTCATTCTCTCCATGTGCCCAAACCATTTCAAAACACCCTCTTCTGCTCTCTCAACCACGCTCTTTTTATTTCCACACATCTCTCTTACCCTTACGTTACTTACTCGATCAAACCACCTCACACCACACATTGTCCTCAAACATCTCATTTCCAGCACGTCCATCCTCCTGCGCACAACTCTATCCATAGCCCACGCCTCGCAACCATACAACATTGTTGGAACCACTATTCCTTCAAACATACCCATTTTTGCTTTCCGAGATAATGTTCTCGACTTCCACACATTTTTCAAGGCTCCCAAAATTTTCGCCCCCTCCCCCACCCTATGATCCACTTCCGCTTCCATGATTCCATCCGCTGCCAGATCCATATATGTGTGTATATATATATATATATATATATATATATATATATATATATATATATATATATATATATATATTATCCCTGGGGATAGGGGTGAAAGAATACTTCCCACACATTCCTCACGTGTCGTAGAAGGCGACTAGAGGGGACGGGAGCGGGGGGGCCAGGAATCCTCCCCTCCTTGTATTTTAACTTTCTAAAAATGGAAAACAGAAGGAGTCACACGGGGAGTGCTCATCCTCCTCGTAGACTCAGATTGGGGTGTCTAAATGTGTGTGGATGTAACCAAGATGTGAAAAAAGGAGAGATAGGTAGTATGTTTGAGGAAAGGAACCTGGATGTTTTGGCTCTGAGTGAAACGAAGCTCAAGGGTAAAGGGGAAGAGTGGTTTGGGAAAGTCTTGGGAGTAAAGTCGGGTTTGTGAGAGGACAAGAGCAAGGGAAGGAGTAGCAGTACTCCTGAAACAGAAGTTGTGGGAGTATGTGATAGAATGTAAGAAAGTAAATTCTCGATCAATATGGGTAAAACTGAAAGTTGATGGAGAGAGATGGGTGATTATTGGTGCATATGCACCTGGGCATGAGAAGAAAGATCATGAGAGGCAAGTGTTTTGGGAGCAGCTGAATAAGTGTGTTAGTGGTTTTGATGCACAAGACCGGGTTATAGTGATGGGTGATTTGAATGCAAAGGTGAGTAATGTGGCAGTTGAGGGAATAATTGGTATACATGGGGTGTTCAGTGTTGTAAATGGAAATGGTGAAGAGCTTGTAGATTTATGTGCTGAAAAAGGACTGGTGATTGGGAGTACCTGGTTTAAAAAGCAAGATATACATAAGTATACGTATGTAAGTAGGAGAGATGGCCAAAGAGAGTTATTGGATGACGTGTTAATTGACAGGCGCGCGAAAGAGAGACTTTTGGATGTTAAATGTGCTGAGAGGTGTAACTGGAGGGATGTCTGATCATTATCTTGTGGAGGCTAAGGTGATGATTTGTATGGGTTTTCAGAAAAGAAGAGTGAATGTTGGGGTGAAGAGGGTGGTGAGAGTAAGTGAGCTTGGGAAGGAGACTTGTGTGAGGAAGTACCAGGAGAGACTGAGTACAGAATGGAAAAAGGTGAGAACAATGGAAGTAAGGGGAGTGGGGGAGGAATGGGATGTATTTAGGGAATCAGTGATGGAGTGCGCAAAAGATGCTTGTGGCATGAGAAGCGTGGGAGGTGGGTTGATTAGAAAGGGTAGTGAGTGGTGGGATGAAGAAGTAAGATTATTAGTGAAAGAGGAGAGAGGCATTTGGATGATTTTTGCAGGGAAAAAATGCAATTGAGTGGGAGATGTATAAAAGAAAGAGGCAGGAGGTCAAGAGAAAGGTGCAAGAGGTGAAAAAGAGGGCAAATGAGAGTTGGGGTGAGAGAGTATCATTAAATTTTAGGGAGAATAAAAAGATGTTCTGGAAGGAGGTAAATAAAGTGCGTAAGACAAGGGAGCAAATGGGAACTTCAGTGAAGGGCACTAATGGGGAGGTGATAACAAGTAGTGGTGATGTGAGAAGGAGATGGAGTGAGTATTTTGAAGGTTTGCTGAACGTGTTTGATGATAGAGTGGCAGATATAGGGTTTTTTGGTCGAGGTGGTGTGCAAAGTGAGAGGGTTAGGGAAAATGATTTGGAAAACAGAGAAGAGGTAGTAAAAGCTTTGCGGAAGATGAACGCCGGCAAGGCAGCAGGTTTGGATGGTATTGCAGTGGAATCTATTAAAAAAGGGGGTGACTGTATTGTTGACTGGTTGGTAAGGTTATTTAATGTATGTATGATTCATGGTGAGGTGCCTGAGGATTGGCAGAATGCGTGCAGAGTGCCATTGTACAAAGGCAAAGGGGATAAGAGTGAGTGCTCAAATTACAGAGGTATAAGTTTGTTGAGTATTCCTGGTAAATTATATGGGAGGGTATTGATTGAGAGGGTGAAGGCATGTACAGATCATCAGACTGGGGAAGAGCAGTGTCGTTTCAGAAGTGGTAGAGGATGTGTGGATCAGGTGTTTGCTTTGAAGAATGTATGTGAGAAATACTTAGAAAAGCAAATGGATTTGTATGTAGCATTTATGGATCTGGAGAAGGCATATGATAGAGTTGATAGAGATGCTCTGTGGAAGGTATTAAGAATATATGGTGTGGGAGGCAAGTTGCTAGAAGCAGTGAAAAGTTTTTATCGAGGATGTAAGGCATGTGTACGTGTAGGAAGAGAGGAAAGTGATTGGTTCTCAGTGAATGTAGGTTTGTGGCAGGGGTGTGTGATGTCTCCATGGTTGTTTAATTTGTTTATGGATGGGGTTGTTAGGGAGGTGAATGCAAGAGTTTTGGAAAGAGGGGCAAGTATGAAGTTTGTTGTGGATGAGAGAGCTTGGGAAGTGAGTCAGTTGTTGCTCGCTGATGATACAGCGCTGGTGGCTGATTCATGTGAGAAACTGCAGAAGCTGGTGACTGAGTTTGGTAAAGTGTGTGAAAGAAG
The DNA here is from genome assembly GCF_036320965.1 of Panulirus ornatus. Classification (NCBI taxonomy): domain Eukaryota; kingdom Metazoa; phylum Arthropoda; class Malacostraca; order Decapoda; family Palinuridae; genus Panulirus; species Panulirus ornatus. Next base: position 41,566,430 of record NC_092269.1, read on the forward strand.
ATAGTTAAGAGTAAATGTGAATAAGAGCAAGGTTATTACATACAGTAGGGTTGAGGGTCCAATCAATTGGGAGGTAAGTTTGAATGGAGAAAAACTGGAGGAAGTACAGTGTTTTAGATATCTGGGAGTGGATCTGGCAGCAGATGGAACCATGGAAGCGGAAGTGAATCATAGGGTGGGGGAGGGGGCGAAAATCCTGGGAGCCTTGAAGAATGTGTGGAAGTCGAGAACATTATCTCGGAAAGCAAAAATGGGTATGCTTGAAGGAATAGTGGTTCCAACAATGTTGTATGGTTGCGAGGCGTGGGCTATGGATAGAGTTGTGTGCAGGAGGGTGGATGTGCTGGAAATGAGATGTTTGAGGACAATGTGTGGTGTGAGGTGGTTTGATCGAGTAAGTAATGTAAGGGTAAGAGAGATGTGTGGAAATAAAAAGAGCGTGGTTGAGAGAGCAGAAGAGGGTGTTTTGAAATGGTTTGGGCACATGGAGAGAATGAATGAGGAAAGATTGACCAAGAGGATATATGTGTCGGAGGTGGAGGGAACGAGGAGAAGTGGGAGACCAAATTGGAGGTGGAAAGATGGAGTGAAAAAGATTTTGAGTGATCGGGGCCTGAACATGCAGGAGGGTGAAAGGCGGGCAAGGAATAGAGTGAATTGGATTGATGTGGTACACCGGGGTTGACATGCTGTCAGTGGATTGAATCAGGGCATGTGAAGCGTCTGGGGTAAACCATGGAAAGTTGTGTGGGGCCTGAATGTGGAAAGGGAGCTGTGGTTTCGGGCATTATTGCATGACAGCTAGAGACTGAGTGTGAACGAATGGGGCCTTTGTTGTCTTTTCCTAGCGCTACCTCGCACACATGAGGGGGGGAGGGGGATGGTATTCCATGTGTGGCGATGGGAATGAATAAAGGCAGACAGTGTGAATTGTGTGCATGGGTATATATGTATGTGTCTGTGTGTGTATATATATGTGTATCCCTGGGGATAGGGGAGAAAGAATACTTCCCACGTATTCCCTGCGTGTCGTAGAAGGCGACTAAAAGGGAAGGGAGCGGGGGGCTGGAAATCCTCCCCTCTCGTTTTTTTTTAATTTTCCAAAAGAAGGAACAGAGAAGGGGGCCAGGTGAGGATATTCCCTCAAAGGCCCAGTCCTCTGTTCTTAACGCTACCTCGCTATCGTGGGAAATGGCGAATAGTATGAAAAAAAAAAAAAAAAAAACATTGAGATGTATAGGTATGTATATTTGCGTGTGTGGACGTGTATGTATATGCATGTGTACGGGGGTGGGTTGGGCCATTTCTTTTGTCTGTTTCCTTGCGCTACCTCGCAAACGCAGGAGACAGCGACAGAGCAAAATAATAATAATAAAAAATGTAATAGTAAATAATGTTTGAGAGATGGGGCCCCAAGACTGCAAAATTTCTTCCATGCACTGTTCAAACTGATGAACATATAATTACAAATTCTAACCAGTCTTTTTATGGCATACAACTCCACAAGCTGCACACCATTTTCATTCACCTATCACTACTACTTGATCCCTTACTTAAAAATTGCTCACATACTCACTTGGCTCCTTCAGAAATACTTGTTTCTCTTCCTCACTCCCCTCTCTACCCATTGCATAGCCACTATCAATCAGCTACCTCTCATAATTCACTATTATTTCCACCCGTATCAATCTGAGACTAACTTCCTTGCACCCTTTCACACATTCCCACAACACCTACAGCAGAAGTACCACCCAGTATTTAACTCTTTGTCTCTACACTAGCCTCAGATTTTATCTCCAGTACATTCCCAAATTATTCTCTCCCTTCACTTGAACTTTATTTCACTAATAGATAGAACATCCAGGTGCCTCTTCCCATGTATGCTAACTATTTTTCCCTTTTTTTTGTAATGGTTGCTACTACATCTTCATTTCTTCTTAAACTTTACATACTAATCCAATAACCTTGCACAGACATGATCTTAATAAGTTAAAGTATTAAGTTGTTAATTATTAACCACATCATATGTGTCCATATTAAATGTGGCCATTTTCTTACATTTTAGTAAAATCTGATATTACTTACTTGATTCTCGCTGAACGGCCTTTCATTTCCTTTAAAAACATTCCCACAAAGTCATATTCTACTTACTATTTCATGCTCTGCTGTTACTGTCCATATATCTACATATCAAACTTATTTTCCTTTCAATTTTCAATACACAACAGCTTCATGGTACATCACTGTTCACTATATAAACCTGCTTTTTCTTTAACTTACCCTACATATAAGTTTCAGGATTATTCTCAGTTTATCAATTTAAGTCCATCTGTTTCTCCTATCTGAAGTACATATCACAGGATTTTTCTATTTCTAACAGTTTACAATGTCATCATCAATAGTAACAGTAAATTTTCTGATTGCCCAAAATTCAGTCTTTATCCTAATCATGTAACCATTATTCTACACAAAGTAAAAACAGGATAACACAGATCACACAAACAAAAGAATCTTCTAAAACTGAAATACAAAACCATACATAATCAATATTACTTTCCTCAAGAAGGAACTGAGGAAGGAGCCAAGAGAGGATCCCCCCCCCCTGTATCTCATTAATCTGTTCTGCATGCTAACTTGCTCATTTGTAAAACACCGAACATGTAAGAAAAATTAACTTATGAAAAACATAATGATGAAAAATATTTCTATGATGTGTGTTAAGCATACATACACTGTATGATAAAAAAGTGGATCGTTCCAATAATAATGAGACTATGTATACATTACAAATAGTTGGCATTGTACTTGACTTTACTAGTACATAATACAAAACTCACTTTGTATCTACTAGATGACGAGTCAAGTGCAAAACTGGTCTCTAAATTTTCCTTAAAAGATTTGTTTTTGTGGGAGGTTCAACTGGATAGTTTCAGTCATCTCTGAACCTGCCATCATAGGGGAAATTAAGATGTTGCCTATTTACTCTTTCTGACATTAATTCAACATGATACTCATTGTACACCACAGCATCTCAAACTCCATATTATTCTTCAAATGCTGTATTTTCATTTCTTTGTCTTTATTGTTTCCTCTTACTTCTAATAGCCTGTCCCTTGTGCTTCATTATTTCTGCTTCCTTTCAAGTATATATATACTCAAATACTTCTTACTCTTTTCTCACAATGCATTTTCTACATGCAAGAGGTATCTACTTTGCTTATATGAAAACCAATCAACAAGCAAAATCTACAGCAAACTTTTACCACTGTCTCTTACATTAGAAGCTGCTGGAATAATCAGCAACTAAAACACTTGGAAGATGTTAACCCTGCAATGACTGCAGGAAAAGATGCAAACGACTTAAAAGAAAGTAGAGTTGTTTTTCAACAGAAGTTGTTTTTCTTCAACACAATAAGGAAAAATCTTATCAAAAACTTGTGATATATACAGAGCATGCTTCTTTAGTATTCACTCCAGATTTACAAAACATCTTATGCATTACAATGGTATAAATACATTAATAAAGAATATTTTGCCAGGTGACAACAGCAAGGCACCAATGAAGTTTTATTAAAGAGTCACACCTTCCATTTCTATGAAAATGTAAATCAATCACACTGCTTTGGTACTCTAAATTTTAGTCATTATTACGTATGGACACTTTTAGGACAAAAATTCCTGATACTACAAAAACAAGTATGAAGTTCAGGCGTTCGTCATATGAACAGCCAAAAGGAGTGGCATATTCAAAGCATTCATTTTTTCAATTTAAGCAAAGCCATGTAGCAATGAAAAATTACACATTATCCCAATCATTTTTCAGTTATCAATGGTTTTACCTAATCCCAAAATATTCATCTATTTTAAATACACTGGTAAATATTACAACAAACCTCTTCTATGAAATTTTAATAAAAATTTTCTGACATGTACATTCATTCCTTACGTAGGAGGTATAAGGAAGACCAATACATATGACCATGCAAATGATCATATTTCTTACTTCAGGTAATGTAACTGAAATCAAAACATGAATATGTGTTCAGTCAATTTGTGGAAATCAATGAAATACTCATCAGATTTCCTTTACATGAGTGAAAACACTCATTCAATAGGAGGCATATCTCAAAATAAATCATTTATTCTAAATATATCCCAAAAACCTTCTTGTTGTTTAAGCTCATTGGTTCACATGTAATTTTTAAATAATTGGGATGCTAAACATCTTTGCCGAAAGTTGATAACTAACAAACCAAATGACAAAAATAATTATCATTGAATTTCCCACATTCATTAAGCAGTCCCCTGAGTTGAGCACTTGCCTTCTGTTCACACTAATAAAAACTGTTATTACGATCTGAAATAATGAACTCAAAACCACCCTAAAATTATCACTATAACAGAAATATGTGGTAATGCAAATACACATATTAACTGTAAGTGCTAACCATGTTGGTAATGTTTATTTTTAAATCCTTACTGCAAAAAGGTTTAATAACTAATCTAATAAAGAGGTTTATCTAAATGAGTATGAGGTGTCAGATTATAACTAGCTGTCTATATGCTTAAAAAAAACCATCCCTATCATATTTTGGAAGGGGTATATCTTCTTTTTTTGCCATTGGAAACACTGAAGCAAAACTACTAAATTGTTAGAATGTTATAATTTACTTGAATTCCCATTACTCCTCCCAATGACTTACATCCACATAGCAAAATAACATTCCTATTGCAGGCTTTGTTGCAACCATACAATTTAATAGATCTTTAATTCTATCTTAATTTTCTGTCTTTCCTTGTCTATCAGCTTTTCTAACCTCTTATCTTGGCTGGATCCTATCACTTGTCAGAGCTATTTTTACTCCCCACACATCTAAACAGCTTCATTATAAACATGTCAAGCAGAAGGCAATTGCTGTATATAAATGGTATCTTAACTAACATGCTGAGTAACATATCTGGTGAGTGTTGTTAATGGATCTCTGACATAGAATGGACTAATAAATTCACTGATAGAAGTGTTAAGATTCAGGAGAGAAAATCCTCCTATGACTTATTTTTAAAAAAAAAGTGTTGGATGTAAATGCTCATTTCTTCCTTCAGTCTTTAATAATAAGCAAAAGCTAACCCAAACTTTATAGAACTGCTCATTAAAGCAGCTACTGATTTTGGCAAATGTAAGAATTCCATACAAACACCCCACCTTAGAGAGATGCTATGTACAAAGTGGTTAAAAAGAATGTACAATGACAAATCTATCAATTCACAATAAAAATATTTCTATCTACAAATACTGTACTGTCAAACACATATCTTAGAGTAATTGTTTTAACACTTTCTGAGACAGGAATCTCCAAACACATGGTGCAATCACAAACCCCTGAATGGCAACCTGAGACTCACCTTGCACCTGAGATCTGAAAACACTAAACCTGGTCCCAAACAACAAAAGCACCATCTAATGACATGCAGAAGGCTCCAGTAATGAGGCTATGAATAGTGTTATAAACTTTTTTAAACAAAATTTGTATTTCAGTACAACTCCCTGCAGACAAAACCTATCACAAAAGCAGGCCCTTTATTGGGTAACTGCACAAAGAGATCGACCAATAAAGTCTGAACAAATCATCAAATGACATTTTCCATATTCAGTATCAATGTTTTTTTCCAGGAGCTACTTGAGGGGATCTATCTTATCATATGAAAGCTAATTTGCTTTATTCATTTTTCTATAAAGGATTTTTGGTAAAATCCACTTCATTACTGACAGCAACAAAAGTTAAATAAAGAAGGAAATATACATTCCAGTACCATAAAATTCATGAAACCTAAATTTTACTATATATTTCTTAACTACAAATCAACCATGACAAGAAGTAATTAGTTTTACATCAAAACTCTGAACCCATCTGAGGCATTTATACAATACCATATTTTCATTAATATAAGAAAATACATAGTCCCTGTATGTAGGTTATAATTCCATGACTACATGCATTCTACCTGACAAAATTACACATCAAAGAAATTGCAAAGGTGCACTTTCAATACAGCACTATATATTACACAAATCAATCTGAATTTAAGTAGAAAATTGAAGTAAAAGATAAAAGGATGCAAAATACAAAATCATGTTTATTCATTTTATCTATAGAATAAATAAATTTTCTTTTTTATATATATTCGCCATTTCCCACATTAGCGAGGTAGTGCCAAGAACATAGGACTGACTCTAAAGAGAGAAAATCCTCACTTTGCCCCCTTCTCTGTTCCTTCTTTTGGAAAAGTAAAAACAGGAGGGGAGGATTTCCAGGCCACCACTCCCTCCCCTTTTAGTTGCCTTTTTCAACACACATGGGAAGTATTCTTTCTCCCCTATCACCAGGGATATAAAAATTGGAGGAAGTGTGTTATAGATATCTGAGAGTGGACATATACACATGTACATAATCCACTCCTGGCGCTACCCCACCCCACAGGAAAAAGCATTGCTACCCCTTGCTTCAGCAAGGTAGCACCAGGAAAACAGACAAAAAAGGCTACATTTGCTCACACTCAGTCTCTTGCTGTCATGTGTAATGTACTGAAACCATATCCCCTTTGTCAATCTTTCCTCACTCATTTTCTCCGTATTTCCAAACCATTTCAACACACCCTCTTCTGCTCTCTCAAACACACTCTTTTTATTACCACACATATCTCTTACCCATTCATTACTTAATCAAATCACCTCACATCACATATTGTCTTCAAACATATCATTTCCAACACATCTACCCTACTCCACACAACCCTATCTATAGCCCATGCCTTGCAACCATATAACATTGTTGGAACTACCATTCCTTCAAACACCCATTTTTGCTCTCCGAGATAACATCCTCTCATTCCACACATTCTTCATCACTTCCAGAACCTTCTCCCCCTCCCCCACCTTGTGACTTACTTTCACTTCCATGGTTCCATCCACTGCTAAGTCCACTCCCAGGTATCTAAAACACTTCACTTCCTCCAATTTTTCTCCTTTCAAACTTACATCCTAATTAACTTATCCCTCATCCCTAATGAACTTAATAACCTTGCTATTATTCAAATTCACCCTCAACTTTCTCCTTTCCCACACTTATCCAAACTCGGTCACCAACCTCTGCAGATTCTCACCTGAATCAGCAACCAGAGCTGTATCATTAATGAACAACTGACTCACTTCTCATCCCCAACAGACAGAATACTCACCCCTTTCTCCAAAACTCTTGGATTTACCTCCCTAACCATCCAATCCATAAACAAGTTAAACAACCATGGGGACATCACATACCCCTGCCACAAACTGACATTTACAGGGAACCAATCACTCCTTTCTTCCTACTCGTACACATGCCTTACATCCTTGGCAAAAAATTTTCACTGCTTCTAGCAACTTACCTCCCACACCATATACTCTTAAAACCTTCCACAAAGCATCTCTATCAACCCTATCATATGCCTTCTGATCCATAAATGCTACATACAAATCCATCTGTTTTTCTAAGTATTTCTCACAACCATTCTTCAAAGCAAACACATGATCCTCACATCCTCTACCACTTCTGAAACCACACTGCTCTTCCCCAATCTGATGCTCTGTGCATGCCTTTACCCTCTCAATCAATACTATTATTTTTTATTTTTATTTTGCTTTGTCGCTGTCTCCCACGTTAGCAAGGTAGCGCAAGGAAACAGACGAAAGAATGGCCCAACCCACCAACATACACATGTATATACATACACGTCCACACACGCAAATATACATACCTATGCATCTCAATGTAAACATATACATACACGCACAGACATATACATATATACACATATACATAATTCATACTGTCTGCCTTTATTTATTCCCATCGCCACCTCGCCACACATGGAATAACAACCCCCTCCCCCCTCATGTGTGCGAGGTAGCGCTAGGAAAAGACAACAAAGGCCCCATTCGTTCACACTCAGTCTCTAGCTGTCATGTAATAATGCACCGAAACCACAGCTCCCTTTCCACATCCAGGCCCCACAGAACTTTCCATGGTTTACCCCAAACGCTTCACATGCCCTGGTTCAATCCACTGACAGCACGTCAACCCCGGTATACCACATCATTCCAATTCACTCTATTCCTTGCACGCCTTTCACCCTCCTGCATGTTTAGCCCCGATCACTCAAAATCTTTTTCACTCCATCTTTCCACCTCCAATTTGGTCTCCCACTTCTCCTCCTTCCCTCCACCTCCTACACATATATCCTCTTGGTCAATCTTTCCTCACTCATTCTCTCCATGTGACCAAACCATTTCAAAACACCCTCTTCTGCTCTCTCAACCACACTCTTTTTATTACCACACATCTCTCTTACCCTTACATTACTTACTCGATCAAACCACCTCACACCACATACTGTCCTCAAACATCTCATTTCCAGCACATCCGCCCTCCTGCGCACAACTCCATCCATAGCCCACGCCTCGCAACCACACAACACTGTTGGAACCATCATTCCCCCAAACACACCCATTTCTGTCCTCCGAGATAATGTTCTCGACTTCCAAACGTTCTTCAAGGCTCCCAGAATTTTCGCCTCCTCCCCCACCCTATGATTCACTTCCGCTTCCATGGTTCCATCCGCTGCCAGATCCACTCCCAGATATCTAAAACACTTTACTTCCTCAAGTTTTTCTCCATTCAAACTTACCTCCCAATTGACTTGACCCTCAACCCTACTGTACCTAATAACCTTGCTCTTATTCACATTTACTCCCAACTTTCTTCTTTCACTCACTTTACCAAACTCAGTCACCAGCTTCTGCAGTTTCTCACATGAATCAGCCACCAGCGCTGTATCATCAGCGAACAACAACAGACTCACTTCCCAAGCTCTCTCATCCACAACAGACTGCATACTTGCCCCTCTTGGTCAATCTTTCCTCACTCATTCTCTCCATGTGACCAAACCATTTCAAATCACCCTCTTCTGCTCTCTCAACCACACTTTTTATTTCCACACATCTCTCTTACCTTAAAATTACATACTTGATCAAACCACCTCACTCAACATATTGTCCTCAGACATCTCATTTCCAGCACATCCACTGTCCTCCACACAACTCTATCTATTGCCCACACCTCGCAACCATATAACATTGTTGGAACCACTATTCCTTCAAACATACCCATTTTTGCTTTCCGAGATAATGTTCTCGACTTCCACACATTCTTCAACGCTCCCAGAACTTTCGCCTCCTCCCCTACGTACTCCCTGTGTGTCGTAAAAGGCAACTAAAAGGGGAGGGAGCAGGGGGTTGGAAATCCTCCCCTCCCCCTTTTTTTTTTTCACTTTTCCAAAAGGAACAGAGAAGGGGGCCAAGTGAGGATATTCCCTCTAAGGCTCAGTCCTCTGTTCTTAATGCTACCTCATTAATGCGGGAAATGGCAAATATGTATGAAATAAAAAACCTTAAGATGTATGGGTGTGTATATGTGCATGTGTGGGCGTTTATGTATATACATGTGTATGTGGGTGGGACGGGCCATTTTCTCGTCTGTTTCCTTGCGCTACCTCGCTAATGCAGGAGACAGCGATAAATCATAATAGAAAAAAAATATGTATATTAATGTACTGGTGACACACTTAAGTAAATAATGCACAGCTTCTGTACACAAATAATGTATTCAATTTGACAATACAAAATTAATTCCTCCTGTAATATCTTTTTTACATAAACAGCTACAAAATTTAGCTGAACAAAATATCTATTATCCAAACCAGTATATGTATTAAAGCTTCTATTACATAAACATTGTGCTACAAAATTTAATAAATTACAGAGAACATGGATTTGAGTACTACAAAGATTCAAAACTTAGTTCTAAGCTCATAACATTTTCAGGATTGATCACTAAATAAATTCTGTAATGCAGGTGGTTTATTTAGATGAGTAAGAATCTCCCAAAAGATGACCCACATTCTAAGTTCATCAATCAACTTTTAAGTACAAAGTTTAACTGATGCCAAATAAGCTCATGATGTCTAGGCACAACAGCAGGTCCTGCCATCTGGGAGTGAAAAAGATCACTATGCTAGGTCACTATGACCAACATTATGTCACTTGAACTGGTTAAAAAATGTGGCAGAAATATGCTGTGCACACATCATTGAGCTGTCTTTTATGGACATAATTACTCTAAACTAAATTCATTGAAAGAGACAAGAATCTCAAGAAGTCATCTACATAATTTGATAGGTGAAAGTTAGTCATATATTACAGTGATTAAGTATGATCAACAGTAATGCAGTGCTACTTTACTAATGGGACCTATCAAACATACGTGTCCAACAGACATGAACAAGCTAGCCCGTACTCATCAGCAAATCATCAAGAAGGGAAAAATCTAAGACATAAAATACTGATATTACTTATACTTATCGTATATTGCTATTTGGAACCAACCGTCGATGAACCATGAGACTGGTGGAGTCACAAAGAGAAGCACTGGAGTAATGTGATTTTGTCACCAGTTTTTCCATAAAGAATTCATCTTCACTGTCACTGGATACATACTGATGCACATTCTGTGTCTTGTTGTCCCGCAAAGAGTCTAAATAACTGGCTTTGCTATCGACAACACTGAGTGAGATTCCAAGTTGAGCAGCATAGTAGGTTACCATTATGATGGCCTAGAATAGATAATAGGTTTTGAAAATAAAAAAATTTGTCTGTATCAACCTACATATCTAACTTATTTATTCATATCTTTGATGCCTTTTTCAATTTTAACTCTCATAGGGGTGGCCACGGTAACAGTCTCCATAACCAAAGAACTCCAGTGCCACTTCTTAGTATTTAGTGCCTCACCCTTAACAGGCCACTGGCAGAGGGCAAGTCTAGTGCAGTGTTTGCAGAAGTTCCTACCTAATATTCCTAATGTCTACTTCTATCTAATGCTCCTACCTATTACTTCTACCTAATGTTTCAACCTAATGCATCCCTACCCTTTAGGTACCTGCAATACTATGGTATAGGACTGGGGTTCTACAAAATCAATGCCCATAAAAAGGCACATCCCAATATGCATCAAATCCACACCCATGGAAATGCTAAACAAATCTATGATTAAAGAAATAAGAGTAGAATGAGGGAAAGAAGGAGAATGAGAGGAAGGAAGATGGAAAAAGCACAGGGCAAAGTAACAGCAGTGGCAAGCACAAGGATACATAATTCAAAGCAGGTATAACTAATTTCAAGCTGGACAACCTACAATGAAAGAAAACCTAAGGTAGTATCTGTACCTTAAAAACGCAAGTGACAGTACCTCTGACCTGTCAGACTCAGCAATTCGTAAACTATCAGAAAATGAGTCTAATCACTGAAGAAGAGTTACATCCTACATTACCATACTAATGGATCACACCTTATCTTACATGACTCCAGAAGGTTTGCTGGCTTTTAGTCATGATTTAGTTTACACAATGTACTCATCTAGTTACAGCAACAATCACTCCTTGTAACTAAAGATTAATATGTAGTCCTAGAACCCCTTTCATGGGACTCCTGCAGCATCAAGGTTACACTCCACAAAGAAGTAGGATAAGGTGGACTCATTTTAGGGCAAGAAGATCCTTAACAAAGCTGTAATCTCTTCCATTCACTGATGAAAGTAAAGTTTTTTCAAAGGTGACTTCTTGCTCTTTGTGTTACCACTTGCAAGTAGTGTCTGTTAACATACTCATAACTTATAACTGAGCTAAACACAATTCAGCTTGAACTATGCACAAGCAAATATTCAGAGAAGGAAAATATCACTATCTTACATCTGGTTAGACTACACCTTAATGTCAACTAATAAGGAAAGAGAATCGAACTTGAAACTGGATCAGAATCTTGAAACACTTAATTTTGTCAATGTACCCATATCTCTTATCAAATGTCTCTAAACCAGGGTGGTACTGCTCCCCTATGAGTATTTTCAAAATTGTAGGGGGTGGTAAGCACTTAGGGAGCATCACAAACTACTTGATCTAAAATATAAAATCTGTGAGAAGCATTAATTGCTTCCAGAACACTTATGTATCACTCTTTCATCCACTAACCTTGTGCAACATTAAACCGACTGTTTAGTGACCATACATTTTCAACAGAAGGCATTCTTGAAGTTAAATTCAATTTACATGAAGGGGAGGGGGGGACCAGGCATCACTATTTTCTGAAAAGGGGTACTGGATTGAGAAAGGCCATCGACAACAGATCTCTTCTCAGTGAAAAACCTTTCAGGTGAAAATATGTACTATAAAGAACGGGTAATTCATAGTTCTCAATATAACACAGAGGTATGGCATCCACATTCTGTAATATGGGCAAAACTCAAGAATTCATATTTCAAGCCTGTAAAGCTCAACAATCCATACAGTTTCAGACAAAATATATTACTTTTACTTTCATATAAAAGCTTAAGATAACAAAAAGAATTGATATAAGTGTTTTTACGTGCAAACCTATTGATCAATATGGTGTCGGAGACACAGCAGTTTATGATATTGACGCAACGTGACATATCACTGAAAATGTGTACTGTTAGTGAAATAAACAAGAGCATGGCCTAGAGTAAGTCACTGTACAGAACAAGGTTTCAAGATAGCTTGATGAAGCTAGAGTTCAACAGTTACAGAGACTTTATTGCCATGGCCACTCCTTTGAGGGAGTTCCAGGAGGCAACTGTCATCAGAGATAATAAATAAATAATAGAATAAAGAAAGTAGTTGAGAGAGCAGAAGAGAATGTGTTGAAATGGTTTGGACATATGGAGAGAAGTGAGTCAGTTGTTGTTCGCTGATGATACAGCGCTGGTGGCTGATTCATGTGAGAAACTGCAGAAGCTGGTGACTGAGTTTGGTAAAGTGTGTGGAAGAAGAAAGTTAAGAGTAAATGTGAATAAGAGCAAGGTTATTAGGTACAGTAGGGTTGAGGGTCAAGTCGAGTGAGGTAAAGTTGAAAAAGAGGATATAAGTGAGGTGGAAGGAACAAGGAGAAGCAGGACACCAAACTGGAGTGAAAAAGATTTTGGGTGATCAGGGTCTGACTATGCAGGAGGGTGAGAGGCATGCAAGGAACAATGTGGTATACCAGGGTCGACGTGCTGTCAATGGACTGAACCAGGGCATGTGAAACGTAAGGGGTAAACCATGGAAAGGCCTGTGGGGCCTGGATGTGGATAGCGAGCTGTGGGTTTGGTGCATCACACATGAGAGCTAGAGACAAAGCATGAATGAATGTGGCCTTTTTTGTCTATTATCCTGGCGCAAACTTGCTGACAGAGAGGGTGGTGATGCTATTTCCTGTGGGGTAGGGTGGTGCCGGGAATGAATGAAGGCAAGCGAGTATGAATATGAAGAAGGGTATGTATATATATGGCTGTGTATGTGTATATATATTCATGTATATGTGAATATGTTGATGTGTATATGTATATGAATGTATATGGGCATGTATGGGAGTGTATGTATATGTGTGTGTATATGAGTGGATATATATATAATGACTGAGAGATGTATAAAAGAAAGAGGCAAGAGGTCAAGAGAAAGGTGCAAGAGGTTAAAAAAAAAAGGGCAAATGAAAGTTGGGGTGAGAGAGTATCATTAAATTCTAGGGAGAATAAAAAGATGTTTTGGAAGGAGGTAAATAAAGGGCGTAAGACAAGAGAACAAATGGGAACATCAGTGAAGGGGGCTAATGGGGAGGTCATAACAAGTAATGGTGATGTGAGGAGATGGAGTAAGTATTCTGAAGGTTTGTTGAATGTGTTAGATGATAGTGGCAGATATAGGGTGTTTTGGTCGAGGTGGTTTGCGAAGGGAGAGTGTCAGGGAGAATGCTTTGGTAAACAGAGAAGAGGTAGTAAAAGCTTTGTGGAAGATGAAAGCCGGCAAGGCAGAGGGTTTGGATGGCATTGCAGTGGACTTTATTAAAAAAAGGGGGTGATTGTAGTTGTTGACTGGTTGGTGAGGATATTCAATGTACGTATGGCTCATGGTGAAGTGCCTGAGGACTGGCGGAATGTTTGCAAAGTGCCAATGTACAAAGGCAAAGGGGATAAAGGTGAGTGTTCAAATTAGAGAGGTATAAGTTTGTTGAGTATTCCTGTCAAATCATATGTGAGGGTATTAATTGAGAGGGTGAAGGCATGTACAGAGCATCAGACTGGGGAAGAGCAGTGTGGTTTCAGAAGTGGTAGAGGATGTGTGGCTCAGGTGTTTGCTTTGAAGAATGTATGTGAGAAATACTTAAAAAACAAATGGATTTGTATGTAGTATTTATGGATCTGGAGAAGAGTTGATAGAGATGCTTTGAGGAAGGTATTAAGAGTATATGGTGTGGGAGGCAAGTTGCTAGAAGCAGTGAAAAGTTTTATCGAGGATGTAAGGCATGTGTACGAGTAGGAAGAGAGGAAATTGATTGGTTCCCAGTGAATGTCGGTTTGCAGCAGAGGTGCATGATGTCTCCATGGTTGTTTAATTTGTTTATGGATGGGGTTGTCAGGGAAGTGAATGCAAGAGTTTCGGGAAAAGGGGCAAGTATGCAGTCTGTTGTGGATGAGAGGGGTTGGGAAGTGAGTCAGTTGTTGTTGTTCGCTGATGATACAGTGCTGGAGGCTGATTCGGGTGAGAGACTGCAGAAGCTGGTGACTGAGTTTAGTAAAGTGTGTGAAAGAAGAAAGCTGAGAGTAAATGTGATTAAAAGCAAGGTTATTTGGTACACTAGGGTTGAGGGATAAGTCAATTGGGAGGTACATTTGAATGGAGAAAAACTGGCAAAAGTGAAGTGTTTTAGATATCTGGGAGCAGATTTGGCAGCGGTTGGAACCATGGAAGCAGAAGTGAATCACAGGGTGGGGGAGGGGGTGAAGGTTCTGGGAGCTTTGAAGAATGTGTGAAAGGCAAGAACATTATCTTGGAAAGCAAAAATGGGTATGTTTGAAAGAATAGTGGTTCCAAAAGTGTTATACGGTTGCGAGGTGTGGGCTACAGATAGGGTTGTTCGGAGGAGGGTGGATGTGTTGGAAATGAGATGTTTGAGGACAATATGAGGCGTGAGGTGGTTTGATCGAATAAGTAATGAAAGGGTAAGAGAGAAGTGTGGTAATAAAAAGAGTGTGGTTGAGAGAGCAGAAGAGGGTGTGTTGAAATGGTTTGTTCACATGGAGAGAATGAGTGAGGAAAGATTGACAAAGAGGATCTATGTGTCAAAGGTGAAGGGAACAAGAAGTTTGAGACCAAATTGGAGTTGGAAGGATGGAATGAAGAAGATTTTGAGCGATCGGGGCCTGAGCATACAGGAGGGTGAAAGGCATGCAAGAAATAGAGTGAATTGGAATGATGTGGTATACTGGGGTTGATGTGCTGTAAATGGATTGAACCAAGGCATGTGAAGCATCTGGGGTAAACCATGGAAAGCTTTGTGGGGCCTGGATGTGGAAAGGAAGCTGTGGTTTGGGTGCATTGTACATGACAGCTAGAGACTGAATGTGAACGAATGTGGCCTTTGTTGTCTTCTCCTAGCACTACCTTGCGTGCGTGCGGGAGAGGGGAGTGTCATTTCATGTGTGTATAAAAGAAAGAGGCAGGAGGTCAAGAGAAAGGTGCAAGAGGTGAAAAAGAGGGCAAATGAGAGTTGGGGTGAGAGAGAATCATTAAATTTTAGGGAGAATAAAAAGATGTTTTGGAAGGAGGTCAATAAAGTGCGTAAGACAAGGGAGCAAATGGGAACTTCAGTGAAGGGGGCTAATGGGGAGGTGATAACAAGTAGTGGTGGTGTGAGAAGGAGATGGAGTGAGTATTTTGAAGGTTTATTGAATGTGTTTGATGACAGAGTGGCAGATATAGGGTGTTTTGGTCGAGGTGGTGTGCAAAGTGAGAGGGTTAGGGAAAATGATTTGGTAAACAGAGAAGAGGTAGTAGAAGCTTTGCAGAGGGTGGAAGCTGCCAGGGCAGCAGGTTTGGATGGTATTGCAGCGGAATTTATTAAAAAAGGGGGTGACTGTATTGTTGACTGGTTGGTAAGGTTATTTAATGTATGTATGATTCATGGTGAGGTGCCTTAGGATTGGCGAAATGCTTGCATAGTGCCATTGTACAAAGGCAAAGGGGATAAGAATGAGTGCTCAAATTACAGAGGTATAAGTTTGTGGAGTATCCCTGGTAAATTATATGGGAGGGTATTGATTGAGAGGGTGAAGGCATGTACAGAGCATCAGATTGGGGAAGAGCAGTGTGGTTTCAGAAGTGGTAGAGGATGTGTGGATCAGGTGTTTGCTTTGACGAATGTACGTGAGAAATACTTAGAAAAGCAAATGGATTTGTATGTAGCATTTATGGGTGTGGAGAAGGCATATGACAAGAGTTGATAGAGATGCTCTGTGGAAGGTAGTGAGAATATATGTTGTGGGAGGCAAGTTGTTGGAAGCGGTGAAAAGTTTTTATCGAGGATGTAAGGCATGTGTGCGTGTAGGAAGAGAGGAAAGTGATTGGTTCTCAGTGAATGTAGGGTTGCGGCACGGGTGTGTGATGTCTCCATTGTTGTTTAATTTGTTTATGGATGGGGTTGTTAGGGAGGTAAATGCAAGAGTTTTGGAAAGAGGGGCAAGTATGCAGTCTGTTGTGGATGAGAGAGCTTGGGAAGTGAGTCAGTTGTTGTTCGCTGATGATACAGCGCTGGTGGCTGATTCATGTGGGAAACTGCAGAAGCTGGTGACTGAGTTTGGTAATGTGTGTGAAAGAGGAAGGTTGAGAGTACATGTGAATGGGAGCAATGTTATTGGGTGCAGTGGGGTTGAGGGTCAAGTCAGTTGGGAGGTGGGTTTGAATGGAGAAGGACTGGAGGAGGTGAAGTGTTTTAGATATCTGGGAGTGGATCTGGCAGCGGATGGAACCATGGAAGCGGAAGTGAATCATGGGGTGGGGGAGGGGGTGAAAGTTCTGGGAGCCTTGAAGAATGTTTGGAAGTTGAGAACGTTATCTCGGAAAGCAAAAATGGGTATGTTTGAAGGAGTGATGGTTCCAGCAATGTTGTATGGTTGCGAGGCGTGGGCTATGGATAGAGTTGTGCAGAGGAGGGTGGATGTGCTGGAAATGAGATGTCTGAGGACAATATGTGGTGTGAGGTGGTTTGATCGAGTGAGTAATGTGAGAGTGAGAGAGATGTGTGGAAATAAAAAGAGTGTGGTTGAGAGAGCAGAGGGGGGGTGTTTTGAAGTGGTTTGGTCACATGGAGAGAATGAGTGAGGAAAGATTGACTAAGAGGGTCTATGTGTCGGAGGTGGAGGGAACGAGGAGAAGTGGGAGACCAAATTGGAGGTGGAAAGATGGAATGAAAAAGATTTTGAGTGATTGAGGCCTGAACATGCAGGAGGGTGAGAGGTGTGCAAGGAATAGAGTGAATTGGAACGATGTGGTATACCGGGGTCGACGTGCTGTCAATGGATTGAACCAGGGCATGTGAAGCGTCTGGGGTAAACCATGGAAAGTTCTGTGTGGCCTGGATGTGGAAAGGGAGCTGTGGTTTCGGTGCATTATTACATGACAGCTAGAGACTGAGTGTAAATGAATGGGGCTTTTGTTGTCTTTTCCTAGCGCTACCTCGCACACATGAGGGGGGAGGGGGTTGTTATTCCATGTGTGGCGGGGTGGCGATGGGAATGAATAAAGGCAGACAGTATGAATTATGTACATGTGTATATATGTATATGTCTGTGTGTATATATATGTGTACATTGAGATGTATAGGTATGTATATTTGCGTGTGTGGATGTGTATGTATACACATGTGTACGTGGGTGGGTTGGGCCATTCTTTTGTCTGTTTCCTTGCGCTACCTCGCTAACGCATGAGACAGCGACAAAGTTTAATAATAATTGAAATAATGCGTGGATGGGTCTTTCTTCATCTGTTTCCTGGCACTACCTAACTGATCAGGGAAACAGTGATGAAGTATAATAATCAGATAAGACAGAATAAATAAAGAATACCAACAGGCATGAACAACGATAAGAAGAAACCAAAGATAAAGTTTCAAGGTTTAAGTAAAAAAATGAAACCGCCTGAGATACAATCAATAAGAGACTATGAACTTCAAGAAACCTAGGACTGGGTAGTAAGTACAGAACCACATGTACTTATTTAACTCTCCATTGCAAGTGCTTACAAACTGTTTTTGACAATAACTGAAAAGAAAGTATTTTTGGACAATAACTTAAGAGCAGGAAATGTACTTGAAAATGGGTGATTTCATTCCAGTCTACCACTGGGCATATTCTTTTGTTAATGGATAACATTCACAACACCTGCAAATAGTTTAGATGTAGGTCTGCTTTAGTCCAAACTAAACGGCCAGGAAACTGTTAGAGCCATGAAAATTAAGGTGCTATCATTAGTGGAGCAAAATCAAAACTCTGAACACTTGAATTCATGAGCCTGGGGCAATTCGTGGTTTTACAGTAAGGTGGTCACTCGTATTTTGTGCCTGGGGTCTGTCTGTAAACTGCTGTTCAACTGCTGAGTTGAACCACAGGGACTAGTATACAAAACTGACATTTACAGTAAAAAAACTATGCAGCTAATCATCATTTTACAACAACTATATTAAAATCAAGAATATGAAAATTTCAGGATTTGAAAGAATAAGAAAATAAAACATAATTTGTTACCTGTGAGTGAGGTATGTGGCCATAGAATGCATTAAATCCAATACCAGCATCAGATACAGCAAAGAGGATGCCACCAACACATGAACAAAGTTTCGTCCAAGTCCACAATTCCTCAAAAAACTGTACTCTGGCCACAGCACGCCAAACCATTGTCATTAGCATGAATGTATAGACTGGCATGCCAATGCTGATAAGTCCATATGTGCCAGGTAAGAGAAGGTAAATTCCTGGAAAAGCAGTTGAAATTTTCTAATATCTAATGTGTATTTCTCACAATCATGGCAAATTACATCAACACATTTAATCAAATACAAGACAATCAGAGGACTAAATCTCACTCAAACACAAAAACAGTACAAACTTAAAGTAAAGCTCTATGAAAAATTCTCAACTTTTTCCAGTAAATTGTCTAAGGTAACCAAAATTTATGCTATCTACCTTCATTCTTGCCTTTCTATTTTTTCACCAGGTCCTGTATATCACCCTTTCTTTTTTTCTAAATGCTCTTGGCAAGTTCATACGTGGGAGACATTAATTACAACTGCATAAATGTCAGCTAATATCCATACTGCATCTGCATCACAGAACTCTTCTCTAATTTACATTTATGACTTTTATGTGCCATTGAGTCAGTTTATCATTACTGAAGATAATTTATTTGGGAATATTCAGGCTTCATCCACAACCCAATGCTTCTCTGTATGGTCAATTGGTCTGTACTTATCACTGTACATGTTTTTTTTTTTTTTCAATGATTTCTGCATACATCTGTGATAAACAGCAAAGCTTCTTAATGACTACAGGGATGATCATGAAGGATATCAACTCTAGAATGTTTGATACGTCACAAAATATACTTTGAGGGGAAATGTAGTGATAAAAGGGTGGTAAGCAGTAACAGGTGGTTGGAATCTGAATTTGTGGTCATCTATGGTACCCAGTCTGAAGGACTAAATGCACCACTAGGTGATTTAACTAATTCTACACTATTTGAGACTTTAATGACTAATGACATATTAGAAATTGAAAACCTATCCCAAATTATAAATATGAGCTCAAAATCATTACATACAACCTGCAAAAAATTGGAGTACAAGACATGCCCAGATTATACTGATTTCTTCATACATATTTACCATTTTCTGTGTTGGTGAGGTAGCGCAGGAACAGAAAAGAAAAGGCCTCACTCACTCATATTCATCACCTAGCTGTAATTTGTAAAGTACCTAAACCACAACCCCTATCTACAACCATGTCCCACATATCTTTCCTTGATTTCCCCTGGCACTTCATATATCCTGGTTCAGTCCGCTGACAGCACATCAAACCCCATATAACAAACTGCTTCAATTAATGCCATCATGTATATGCCTTTCACCCTCCTGCATATTTAGGACCCAAACACTTGAATTACTTTTCATCTTCAATCTGTCACATACATCTTCATCAAATTCTCTTCTCTCATTTTCTCCAATTTTGTCTCCTCCACTTCTGTAACATATATCTTCATCAATTTCTCCTCACTCATTCTCTCCTTCTTTAACATATATCTTCATCAATTTCTCCTCACTCATTCTCTCCATATGCTCAAACCAGCACACTCTATTTGGCCCTCTTAACTACACTCATCTAAATTGTAAAGATGAAAAATCCCTTGCTCTTTATAGAAGCACAAGGTCTTATAAAGCTATACAAACAGACAACAGAAATGAATGTTACAAACCTAAAGCTGTGAGGGAGTAAACAACAGTGGCAACATAAATATTAAAAGGTCTGAAGCCAAAGGCAGAGATGTACAAAAACTGTGCAATAAGGAAAGACCCTAGGCCATGGATAAAGAAATCTTCCCAGATGAGCAGTGCATCACCCAACACAGAGAAGATCAATCCAAGCAAGATTCTTCTAGAATAAGCATACCTGGAAAAAAAAGGAAGCATGAGACCATAGCCAATCCAGGAATACTAATAAGGGTATACCACCCTGTTTTACATGTGGATAACTGCTTATCAAGCAGATTATAATTACTTTCATAACATTCAAAACATAAAGTGTACATAGATCTGGAAATATTACCTGAAAGAAAGAACCTGTATTATACAGCATTTTGCACTTAAAGAGAAAAAAATCACCAAAAGGAAAAAAAAAGCTATATCATGGGAATCAATTTTCATCAGTTCTCTATACTGATCTTATTCTTGTATACTCATAAATTATCATGAATTTTATAAAAGCTTAAATACTATTTCATTCATCTGACAAAAGTTGCAAAATGCCACTACTACCCTTGAGTTATTTGACATTCTTATTCATTAAATGTAACTAAATGTTTACCTACCATCATCAATACCTTCATAATCATATGTTGTCCTTTACTTTTATATGAATAGCAGCAACATCTTCAATATAAGCATTATTTCCAAAATATGGTATGCATGGATTTCAGAATACTGAAATACTGCTAAAGAAGTCAGTACCAAAGCTAATCCTTAACTGTTATTAAAAGGTGGTAAAAGTGACTAATTTGAACTTAATGTTGAAATGTATAAGAGATGTGAAATATCACTTTCTTTTACCTGATGAATCAATATGTGAAATTGGAGTGAGAAAGTTGACAGTGAAATACACTCAAATCATGATGAAAACGGTAGAAGTTACCACAGATCTAGTGTGCAACTGATGCCTCTCTGATTGCTGATAATGAAAAGAGGTTGGGTGGAATGGTAAGTCATTCTGATGCATGAAGGAAGCTGCTACTGAGGGGAGATGCAAGTAAGAATAAAGCTCTCATTTCAAAGGGCAGTCTTAGACTTCCTATGTAAAGAAAAGTAAAATAAGAAAGGGAGAAAAATTAATATGCTGCATATGATAAAACCTACTTACAATCTGTCACTTTAGAAGGCAAGCATTCCAGTTCCCCCAAAATCTATGTTCTCCATTCTTTTTTCTCCATTATCTTTTGCCCATTTCTTTCATTCAAGACTTGGCTTTGATAAGGACCTCTGTCTATGACTGAAGCCTATGACATACAAGAAAAAGATGTGACAACATTCACATATTCTGAGTAGCAGTACTTTGTAAGTATACCAACACCAAAGGTGTGAAACATTCATTAAGGTATCATAGGACATATGGTAAACCTTATATGAGAGAACTAATCCCGCTTCCTGTAGCATTCTGATATACTGTATTACTATTATTATTATTATTTTGTTATGTCGCTGTCTCCCGCGTTAGTGAGGTAGCGCAAGGAAACAGACGAAAGAATGGCCCAACCCACCCACATACACATGTATATACATACACATCCACACACACAAATATACATACCTATACATCTCAACGTATACAGATATATACACACACAGACATATACATATATACACATGTACATAATTCATACTGTCTGCCTTTATTCATTCCCATCACCACCCCACCACACATGTAATAACAACCCCCTCCCCCCTCATGTG
Organism: Panulirus ornatus; assembly: GCF_036320965.1. Lineage (NCBI taxonomy): Eukaryota > Metazoa > Arthropoda > Malacostraca > Decapoda > Palinuridae > Panulirus > Panulirus ornatus. The sequence goes on from NC_092269.1 coordinate 41,588,625, forward strand.
TGCAAGGCAGCGCTAGGGAAAGACAACAAAGGCCCCATTCGTTCACACTCAGTCTCTAGCTGTCATGTAATAATGCACCGAAACTACAGTTCCCTTTCCACATCCAGGCCCCACAGAACTTTCCATGGTTTACCCCAGACACTTCACATGCCCTGGTTCAATCCACTGACAGCACATCGGCCCCGGCATACCACATCGTTCCAATTCACTCTATTCCTGGGAGCCCTGAAGAATGTTTGGAAGTCGAGAACATTATCTCGGAAAGCAAAAATGGGTATGTTTGAAGGAATAGTGGTTCCAACAATGTTGTATGGTTGCGAGGCGTGGGCTATGGATAGAGTTGTGCAGAGGAGGGTGGATGTGCAGGAAATGAGATGTTTGAGGACAATATGTGGTGTGAGGTGGTTTGATCGAGTAAGTAATGTAAGGGTAAAAGAGATGTGTGGAAATAAAAAGAGTGTGGTTGAGAGAGCAGAAGAGGGTGTTTTGAAATGGTTTGGTCACATGGAGAGAATGAGTGAGGAAAGATTGACCAAGAGGATATATGTGTCAGAGGTGGAGGGAACGAGGAGAAGTGGGAGACCAAACTGGAGGTGGAAAGATGGAGTGAAAAAGATTTTGAGTGATCGGGGCCTGAATATGCAGGAGGGTGAAAGGCGTGCAAGGAACAGAGTGAATTGGAACGATGTGGTATACCGGGGTCGATGTGCTGTCAATGGATTGAACCACGGCATGTGAAGCGTCTGGGGTAGACTATGGAAAGTTGTGTGGGGCCTGGATGTGGAAAGGGAGCTGTGGTTTCGATGCATTATTACATGACAGCTAGAGACTGAGTGTGAATGAATGGGGCCTTTGTTGTCTTTTCCTAGCGCTACCTCGCACACATAAAGGGGGAGGGGGTTGTTATTCCATATGTGGCGAGGTGGCGATGGGAATAAATAAAGGCAGACAGTATGAATTATGTACATGTGTATATATGTATATGTCTGTGTGTGTATATATATGTATACATTGAGATGCATAGGTGTGTATATTTGCGTGTGTGGACGTGTATGTATATACATGTGTAGGTGGGTGGGTTGGGCCATTCTTTCGCCTGTTTCCTTGCGCTACCTTGCTGTCTTCTCATATATATATATATATATATATATATATATATATATATATATATATATATATATATATATATATATATTAGGTTATTAGGTACAGTAGTGTTGAGGGTCAAGTCAATTGGGAGGTGAGTTTGAATGGAGAAAAACTGGAGGAAGTGAAGTGTTTTAGATATCTGGGAGTGGATCTGGCAGCGGATGGAACCATGGAAGTGGAAGTGGATCATAGGGTGGGGGAGGGGGCGAAAATTCTGGGAGCCTTGAAGAATGTGTGGAAGTCGAGAACACTATCTCGGAAAGCAAAAATGGGTATGTTTGAGGGAATAGTGGTTCCAACAATGTTGTATGGTTGTGAGGCGTGGGCTATGGATAGAGTTGTGCGCAGGAGGATGGATGTGCTGGAAATGAGATGTTTGAGGACAATGTGTGGTGTGAGGTGGTTTGATCGAGTAAGTAACGTAAGGGTAAGAGAGATGTGTGGAAATAAAAAGAGCGTGGTTGAGAGAGCAGAAGAGGGTGTTTTGAAATGGTTTGGGCACATGGAGAGAATGAGTGAGGAAAGATTGACCAGGAGGATATATGTGTCGGAGGTGGAGGGAACGAGGAGAAGAGGGAGACCAAATTGGAGGTGGAAAGATGGAGTGAAAAAGATTTTGTGTGATCGGGGCCTGAACATGCAGGAGGGTGAAAGGAGGGCAAGGAATAGAGTGAATTGGAGCGATGTGGTATACCGGGGTTGACGTGCTGTCAGTGGATTGAATCAAGGCATATGAAGCGTCTGGGGTAAACCATGGAAAGCTGTGTAGGTATGTATATTTGCGTGTGTGGACGTATGTATATACATGTGTATAGGGGGTGGGGTTGGGCCATTTCTTTCGTCTGTTTCCTTGCGCTACCTCGCAAACGCGGGAGACAGCGACAAAGCAAAAAAAAAAAAAGAAAAAAAAAAAAAAAAATATATATATATATATATATATATATATATATATATATATATATATATTATCCCTGGGGATAGGGGAGAAAGAATACTTCCCACGTATTCCCTGCGTGTCGTAGAAGGCGACTAAAAGGGAAGGGAGCGGGGGGCTGGAAATCCTCCCCTCTCGTTTTTTTTTAATTTTCCAAAAGAAGGAACAGAGAAGGGGGCCAGGTGAGGATATTCCCTCAAAGGCCCAGTCCTCTGTTCTTAACGCTACCTCGCTATCGCGGGAAATGGCGAATAGTATGAAAAAAAAAAAAAAAAAAAAAAATATATATATATATATATATATATATATATATATTGGTTCTCAGTGAATGTAGGTTTGCGGCAGGGGTGTGTGATGTCTCCATGGTTGTTTAATTTGTTTATGGATGGGGTTGTCAGGGAGGTGAATGCAAGAGTTTTGGAAAGAGGAGCAAGGATGAAGTCTGTTGGGGATGAGAGAGCTTGGGAAGTGAGTCAGTTGCTGTTCGCTGATGATACAGCGCTGGTGGCTGATTCATGTGAGAAACTGCAGAAGCTGGTGACTGAGTTTGGTAAAGTGTGTGAAATAAGAAAGTTAAGAGTAAATGTGAATAAGAGCAAGGTTATTAGGTACAGTAGGGTTGAGGGTCAAGTCAATTGGGAGGTGAGTTTGAATGGAGAAAAACTGGAGGAAGTGAAGTGTTTTAGATATCTGGGAGTGGATCTGGCAGCGGATGGAACCATGGAAGCGGAAGTGGATCATAGGGTGGGGGAGGGGGCGAAAATTCTGGGAGCCTTGAAGAATGTGTGGAAGTCGAGAACATTATCTCGGGGAGCAAAAATGGGTATGTTTGAAGGAATAGTGGTTCCAACAATGTTGTATGGTTGCGAGGCGTGGACTATGGATAGAGTTGTGCGCAGGAGGATGGATGTGCTGGAAATGAGATGTTTGAGGACAATGTGTGGTGTGAGGTGGTTTGATCGAGTAAGTAATGTAAGGGTAAGAGAGATGTGTGGAAATAAAAAGAGCGTGGTTGAGAGAGCAGAAGAGGGTGTTTTGAAATGGTTTGGGCACATGGAGAGAATGAGTGAGGAAAGATTGACCAAGAGGATATATGTGTCGGAGGTGGAGGGAATGAGGAGAAGTGGCAGACCAAATTGGAGGTGGAAAGATGGAGTGAAAAAGATTTTGTGTGATCAGGGCCTGAACATGTAGGAGGGTGAAAGGCGGGCAAGGAATAGAGTGAATTTGATCGATGTGGTATACCGTGGTTGACGTGCTGTCAGTGGATTGAATCAAGGCATGTGAAGCGTCTGGGGTAAAGCATGGAAAGTTGTGTGGGCCTGGATGTGGAAAGGGAGCTGTGGTTTCGGGCATTATTGCATGACAGCTAGAGACTGAGTGTGAACGAATGGGGCCTTTGTTGTCTTTTCCTAGTGCTACCTCGCACACATGAGGGGGGAGGGGGATGATATTCCATGTGTGGCGAGGTGGCGATGGGAATGAATAAAGGCAGACAGTGTGAACTGTGTGCATGTGTATTTTTGTATGTGTCTGTGTGTGTATATATATGTGTACATTGAGATGTATAAGTATGTATATTTGCGTGTGTGGACGTGTATGTATATACATTGTGTATGGGGGTGGGTTGGGCCATTTCTTTCGTCTGTTTCCTTGCACTACCTCGCAAATGCGGGAGACAGCGACAAAGCAAAATAAATAAATAAATAAAATGAGAAGTGCTGAGAAAACCAGATGGATTTGTATGTGGCATTTATGGATCTGGAGAAGACATATGATAGGGTTGATAATGATGCTTTGTGGAAGGTTTTAAGAGTAAATGCTGTGGGAGGTAAGTTGCTAGGAGCAATGTAAAGATTTTATCAAGGATGTAAGGCATGTGGACAAGTAGGAAGAGAGAAAAGTGATTGGTTCCCAGTGAATGTCAGTCTGTGGCAGGGGTGCATGATGTCTCCAAGGGTGTTAAATTTGTTTATGGATGGGATGATTAGGGAGGTGAATATAAGAGTTTTGGAGAGGGGCTAGTATGAAGTCTGTTGTGGATGAGAGGGCTTGGGAAGTGAATCAATTGTTGTTTGCAGGTGATACAGCATTGGTGGCTGATTCAGGTGAGAAACTGCAGAGGTTGGGGAATGTGTTTGGTAAAGTGTGTGAAAGGAGAAAATAGAGTAAATGTGAATAAGAGCAAGGTTATTAGGTTCAGTAGGGTAGAGGGACAAATAAATTGGGAGGTAAGTTTGAATGAAGAAAAACTGGAGGAAGTGAAGAGTTTCAAATATCTGGGAGTGGACTTAGCAGCAGATGGAACCATGGAAGCAGAAGTGAGTCACTGGGTGGGTGAGGGGGGATAAGGTTCTGGGAGCGTTGAAGAATGTGTGGAAGGCAAGAACATTATCCATTTCTGGCACTACCCAGCCCCACAGGAAACAGTATCACCACCCCCGGCTTCAGCAAAGTAGCACCAGGAAAACTGACAAAAAAGGCCATATTTGTTCACACCCGTCTCTAGCTGTCATGTGTAATGCACCAAAACCACTGCTCCCTATCCACAGCCAGGCCCCATAGACCTTTCTATGGTCGGAATCTTAATTCATTCACTCTCAACTTGTCTTTTACAGTCTTAAAGGTGTCTATCTTGATCACCATAAAAAAATCCTATGTTATTTGAACAAATTCAGGAAAGTAACTGATGGAACCAAACCTTAGATCCAACATACCTATAATATTATGATCATGGTCATATGAATGAAACACAGAATGTGAAATATGTAGACTGTATAATGTTTTTGAAGCTAAATTAAAACAATGCTAAAATCCAACAGTATACTTACTCTTCTCCAAGGCTCATGCCATGGAGGAGGACAAAGGCAATGAGAGACAGGATTGGTAGACATTTTATCACCATGGCAAAAATGGAAGGCTGATCTGATGGGATGAATAAAACAAAGTAGATTGCTACTGTCTTGAAGAATGGCACCAATTTTGGACCCACACTCTTTAACTGCAATGAAAAATAAAATTATTTGATAAGATCAACGTATCTAAAATAAACACTCCAAGTAAGCAGCAAAATGGCAGTGGGAAATAATCTATATCATCAATGCATTTCCCTGCAAAGCTAACAGTATTCCAAGAGCAAAATGTTCAAATAAGGTTGTTTGAAGTAATATAAAAAAAAAGTTATTGACAAAAGTACCCACATGCAGGTCATACTTAACAGAGAAATATAAGGAGGTAAAGAGGTTCTGTCTAGCTGTGGAGAGAAAGAAGCAAACTCCAAACAGTTACCTACATTTACACATCAAATGTAGTATGAATAGGCTGTCAGTTGCTGTGTGCCCTAACAGTGAAAGAGGCATGCAAACAGCTGATCCTTGTAAACGAAGGCCAGAGTACCATCTATTACAGAAGAGAGAAAAGACTAACAAACAAGTAGAGGAGATTTAAGTTGAAAAGAGAGGGAACATAAATAAAGCCTTTGATTGCTATTGATTGAACTCTGTCATGAGGAAGAGCTCCTGTAAGTGTGAGCAGTATTCTAAACACAGATGGATGAACCATGAAGTATGTTAGATATTTGACCAGAATCCCCATTTTTTTCAAGCACACTTAGCTACCACAGTGATATGGAGTTTCCATGAAAGTCAAAACACCACAAAGAAGTTTTGAGAAAAAATAATAGACTTGGAAGCAATGAATCTGAAATTGATAATGTTATCCTACTGAAATGCTGTCAATGCCCAAAATATGGGAAGTAATTGTGGTAGGGCAAGATTCTCCATGTGCAAGACTGATGTTACAAGGAAATGGAAAAGTGCAGATTACTGGTCAAAAGATAACTCAAAAAGATGATGGAGTATATACTGAACTCAAAAGAACCTTGACAAACACCATAACAGTACTGTAAGATACAAAAGGTATGGGTCGAATTGAACAAAAAAAGCTTATAAAGTATAGGAGAAATACAAAATACTGAAACATTTGAAAGTTATGACAATCAACCCCACACCCTTTGGAAAGATTTTGAAATATTAAGAATAAAACATGAGTCTTCCTGATCTCCCTAACAGAGGAGGACCAAATATGACATAAAAGATCACCAAAAGATCTTGTCTTTAAGAAAACCTGCAAGTGATCAGGGAAAAACACACTCAAGACAAGAAAGAAAGGAACCAGAAGAGTTCTATAAATGAAAGCTATACAATGATAATTGGAAACACTAGAAAAGTCTCCCTTCCTAAGGGTAGTCCGAGACAGGATAGAAAAGTGCTGGTATTGAGGGGTACATGAAACAGACAAATAAGCACAGAAACAAGTTCGGAATCATACTTCTTAGGGATACAAAAGAAATCGCGTAGTCCGCATGCTTCATTCACCACTGAGGTAAAAAGTGCTGTTTGGACCGTGTGTTCAGATAAATTAAGATAGCTTATGGAGTAAGAGGACGAGGGAAGTCATAATGGTCCTATATGTAATGAAATAAAGAGAGCTTAAGAAACTTTATTAGGAGAACCAGTTTTTAAGTTGATTGACTGATTGGACTAAATTCAAGCCGATCAAGTGTCAGGGTCATTACGAATGTCAACATCATGTTAATACACCAACTGAAAAATTTTCAACATCTTCAGGCATTATGGATTATTCTAAGACCACATACATTCACCATGTATGTAGCCCATCCAACTTACTGTATAGTATCATCACTTCAGTACATAAGAGTGCAGACATACTGTCGTAAAAAAACATTAGCGGCAAGAGACCTAGATATAATAGTGGAAGAGGATATAATATTATGTGCACTGTCATATTACAACAAATGTTCTAATGTCTGCACTAGTACTGTGAGTGAGATCAATGAAGTGTCTCATTTAAACAGAAATACTATGGTGAATTAAGTTCTGGAAGTGTTAAAAAATGTGTGGAAGGTGAGAACATTATCTCAGAAGGCAAAAATGGGTAAGTTTGAAGGAATAGTGGTTCCAACATTGTTATATGGCTGCGAGGCATGGGCTATGGATAGGGTTGTGTGGAGGAGGGTGGATGTGCTGGAAATGAGATGATTGAGGACAATATGTGGTGTGAGGTGGTTTGATTGAGTAAGTAATGAAAGGGTAAGAGAGATGTGTGGTAATAAAAAGAGTGGTTGATAGAGCAGAAGAGAGTGTCTTGAAATGGTTTGGTCACATGGAGAGAATGAGTGAGGAAAGACGGACAAAGAGGATATATTTGTCAGAGAAGGAGAGAATGAGGAGAAGTGGAAGACCAAATTGGAGGTGGAAGGATGGAGTGAAAAAGATTTTGAGTGATCGGGGCCTGGACATGCAAGAGGGTGAAAGGAGTGCAAGGAACAGAGTGAATTGGAATAATGTGGTATACCGGGGTCGACGTGCTGTTAATGGATTGAATCAGGGCATGTGAAGCGTCTGGGGTAAACCATGGAAAGTTTTGTGGGGCCTGGATGTGGAAAGGGAGCTGTGGTTTCGGTGCATTATACATGACAGCTAGAGACGGAGAATGAATGAATGTGGCCATTGTTGTCTTTTCCTAGCGCTACCTCGGGCACGTGCGGGGGGGAGTGGGTTGTCATTTCATGTGTGGCGGGGTGGCAATGAGAATGAATAAAGGCAGTAAGTATGAATTATGTACATACATACATACATACATACATATATATATATATATATATATATATATATATATATATATATACATATATTATTCCTGGGGATAGGGGATTAAGAATACTTCCCACGTATTCCCTGCGTGTCGTAGAAGGCGACTAAAAGGGGAGGGAGCGGGGGGCTGGAAATCCTCCTCTCGTTTTTTTTTAATTTTTCCAAAAGAAGGAACAGAGCGGGCCAGGTGAGGATATTCCAAAAAAGGCCCAGTCCTCTGTTCTTAACGCTACCTCGCTGACGCGGGAAATGGCGAATAGTTTAAAAGAAAAAGATATACGTATATATATCTTTTTTTTGCTTTGTCACTGTCTCCCGCGTTTGTGAGGTAGCGCATGGAAACAGACGAAAGAAATGGCCCAACCCACCCCCATACACATGTATATACATACACGTCCACACACGCAAATATACATACCCATACATCTCAATGTACACATATATATACACACACAGACACATACATATATACACATGCACACAATTCACACTGTCTGCCTTTATTCATTCCCATCGCCACCTCGCCACACATGGAATAACATCCCCCTTCCCCCTCATGTGTGCGAGGTAGCGCTAGGAAAAGACAACAAAGGCCCCATTCGTTCACACTCAGTCTCTAGCTGTCATGTAATAATGCCCGAAACCACAGCTCCCTTTCCCCATCCAGGCCCCACACAACTTTCCATGGTTTACCCCAGACGCTTCACATGCCCTGATTCAATCCACTGACAGCACGTCGACCCCGGTATACCACATCGATCCAATTCACTCTATTCCTTGCCCGCCCCTCACCCTCCTGCATGTTCAGGCCCCGATCACTCAAAATCCCTTTCACTCCATCCCTCCACCCCCAATTTGGTCTCCCACTTCTCCTCGTTCCCTCCACCTCCGACACATATATCCTCTTGGTCAATCTTTCCTCAACTCATTCTCTCCATGTGCCCAAACCATTTCTAAACACCCTCTTCTGCTCTCTCAACCAAGCTCTTTTTTTTTCAACTTATATATATATATATATATATATATATATATATATATATATATATATATATATATATATATATGATAGAGTTGATAGAGATGCTCTGTGGAAGGTATTAAGAATATATGGTGTGGGAGGAAAGTTGTTAGAAGCAGTGAAAAGTTTTTATCGAGGATGTAAGGCATGTGAACGTGTAGGAAGAGAGGAAAGTGATTGGTTCTCAGTGAATGTAGGTTTGCGGCAGGGGTGTGTGATGTCTCCATGGTTGTTTAAATTTGTTTATGGATGGGGTTGTTAGGGAGGTAAATGCAAGAGTTTTGGAAAGAGGGGCAAGTATGAAGTCTGTTGGGGATGAGAGAGCTTGGGAAGTGAGTCAGTTGTTGTTCGCTGATGATACAGCGCTGGTGGCTGATTCATGTGAGAAACTGCAGAAGCTGGTGACTGAGTTTGGTAAAGTGTGTGGAAGAAGAAAGTTAAGAGTAAATGTGAATAAGAGCAAGGTTATTAGGTACAGTAGGGTTGAGGGTCAAGTCAATTGGGAGGTGAGTTTGAATGGAGAAAAACTGGATGAAGTGAAGTGTTTTAGATATCTGGGAGTGGATCTGGCAGCGGATGGAACCATGGAAGCGGAAGTGGATCATAGGGTGGGGGAGGGGGCGAAAATTCTGGGGGCCTTGAAGAATGTGTGGAAGTCGAGAACATTATCTCGGAAAGCAAAAATGGGTATGTTTGAAGGAATAGTGGTTCCAACAATGTTGTATGGTTGCGAGGCGTGGGCTATGGATAGAGTTGTGCGCAGGAGGATGGATGTGCTGGAAATGAGATGTTTGAGGACAATGTGTGGTGTGAGGTGGTTTGATCGAGTGAGTAACGTAAGGGTAAGAGAGATGTGTGGAAATAAAAAGAGCGTGGTTGAGAGAGCAGAAGAGGGTGTTTTGAAGTGGTTTGGGCACATGGAGAGAATGAGTGAGGAAAGATTGACCAAGAGGATATATGTGTCGGAGGTGGAGGGAACGAGGAGAAGAGGGAGACCAAATTGGAGGTGGAAAGATGGAGTGAAAAAGATTTTGTGTGATCGGGGCCTGAACATGCAGGAGGGTGAAAGGAGGGCAAGGAATAGAGTGAATTGGAGCGATGTGGTATACCGGGGTTGACGTGCTGTCAGTGGATTGAATCAAGGCATGTGAAGCGTCCGGGGTAAACCATGGAAAGCTGTGTAGGTATGTATATTTGCGTGTGTGGACGTATGTATATACATGTGTATGGGGGGGGGGGCCATTTCTTTCGTCTGTTTCCTTGCGCTACCTCGCAAACGCGGGAGACAGCGACAAAGTAAAAAAAAAAAATATATATATATATATATATATATATATATATATATATATATATATATATATATATATATATATCCCTGGGGATAGGGTAGAAAGAATACTTCCCACGTATTCCCTGCGTGTCGTAGAAGGCGACTAAAAGGGAAGGGAGCGGGGGGCTGGAAATCCTCCCCTCTTTTTTTTTTTTTTTCCCAAAGAAGGAACAGAGAAGGGGGCCAGATGAGGATATTCCCTCAAAGGCACAGTCCTCTGTTCTTAACGCTACCTCGCTAGCGCGGGAAATGGCTAATAGTATGAAAAAAAAGGAATATATATATATATAAGTTGAAATGTATGGGTATGTATATGTGCGTGTGGACGTGTATCATCAGTAGGTCCTGGGAAGAAAAAATTGTGCAAATAATGAAGACCAAACAACAGGAAAGGAAAAACGTGTACGAAGCGTGAGGTACAAGACGTTAACACGTTCCGTGGGTCACTACAATTCGTTCTCTCAGGAGCACGGCAGTACGACCTATCTGCATCACGGCGTTAGGAAGACCATCTTTCTTCCAAAAAGAGACAAAGTTTTCCCTTTGAAATGTTCTCCTGGAGATTCAATTATCAGTTCAAGTAAATACATTACCAGAACACATAAAGAAACAGCTTACCCAACTACAGGAAATGTTCTTTATCTGTGTTTTCTGCACTATGAAGTTATAAATAATGTGCAGCTCTTTAAACACTGAACACCAAATCCAATATTCAAAGAGAACCATGGAATATTGATCAGCAGATTAAACTATCATGTATGGAAGATGACGCTTAGGCACCTAGCCCAACCTCCCTGCGGCACCCTTCCCGTTTTCAGGAACTTCCTGAAAGATTCATCACCTACGATCGTCTTTTCAGTAACCTGTAGGATTAACGAAATCTTATGTCCTAGGTGGTAATTAATGTTAATCTCACAGTTCTCTAAGTATTCAAAGATCCTACTAAACGGTAAAAAAAAAAGTTCAGTAATGTTTTCATCCACTTCACAGCAAAGTCAGAAGCTGGTCTATAGAAGGTCAAGACCAGTCTACAGTAATGTCAGAATACAGTGAAGAATAATCATGACCCGGTTCACTAGACACTTGACAATACTAACGCGGGGTATTAATCTTCAGTTCATATTGCTATCAATTGACACCGATAATTCAACTGTCACCTTTATCTGTACTCCATCTCACAATACCTCTCGCGCTCATTACGAATACAAAGGTCATAAATGATAACAGCGAGTGGTACTTCTGTGCCAGCTATTGATAAGAACACAAAGATGATATAAACGTATCTCATGTTTACTCATTCTCACAGTTGATCTATGATAATCCTAGTCGTTCAAATCAAAACTTAATATGTGAAGGATTTAGCCAAAACCAAAAACTGATAAAGAAAAAAAAATCAATATCAAATCTCTATTCCGACAGGCTTGTCTCCCTTTGGTGAGCAAAGTCATATCTAGTTCACCAGGCGAGCCTCAGAGTGGTACGTAAATCAAGAACAGGGTCTCTGTGCGAGAAATTTTGTCAGGGGTACAAAGATTCTTTCGGCTCCCCTTTCCTTCTTCATTAGTCATCCTGTTTTTATCCACTACGATTTTGTGCCATGAAATGTAAGGCCAAAATGGGTATGGAAGATTAGGGCTGGAATAGAGCGCTCTGCTGATTTTCTGCATTTGAGGCCTTATGCTCCTATATTCTCTCCATGATAAATATAAATAAAATAAAAGAGTATTATTTCTATGATGAGTTTCTGTGAATACTTGCTGCCTGTTTGCTCCACCTGCAGCTGTCTTTCATCTTTATCCAAGCCTAAATCCTATAGCGTAGGCCTGAATTATTCTGGGATGATCAAAGGCTACTTCGATAAGTTGCAAGATGAAACGAGTCTAATTCACTTGTGCATAAAGAAAATTTTCAAAATATCTGTTGTATTCACTTACGTATTACAGTTCAATAGTGTTTACTTCATATGTGCGTTGAGAATATTTTAACTATGTAGTTTACACAAAATGTGCAAACATTTTCTGAGATCCCAGGAAATTCTTGGGCCCCCTTATGGACCTCCAGAACGACCCCCCCCCTCTCATTGGTCGTGATCAAATATGCATAATAGGATTAGTTCAGCAACGCTAAAGTGGTTCGACTTCGCAATACCTTGGTTTCATGATGTTGCAACAGCTGTGCGGCTTGTATAACTGATACCTTTCTCCCAGACATTCTCGAAAACCCGATGTTAACAATATCAAACTGGTTCCGTAATTTTCGGCGAGAAAGTCTACGCAGGTGTTGTATACTAGCAAGCTGCGTTTTAAAGTGAAGTCTTGTTTAAACGGCTTCTGCGTTCTTCTGTTAAACGGTAAGAAAAGCTTGTTTTATATGAAACCTGTTTTATGTTAAGATCTTTTACAGTGTCTGAAACTTTTACAAGACTTTGAAGCTACGTTTTTACGGTTCTTTAAAATGATTCTGTCGTATCAGATGTCTGTAATATTGGAACTGCATTTTAATGACCCTTGAAAAACGTAGCATGTTCGAAAACTGCTACAAAACTGGTGCTTTTTAGGATAATGGAACATTATCAGCAGCTGTATCCTTCCTCAATGATGGCGCTGTTGACGATAATATTCATCTGAATTTTCTATTATACGCACTTATGTTTCTCAATCCCTTAAGCATAACCACCTTATTAGGTAAGGTCAAATGCTAGACCATCATACTTGCTTATGGGGTTCACAATAGAATTCGACACATCATAAAACGTCTTTGTTTGCTTCAGTCCAAAACAACGTTGGTTTTACGGTAATCAACGCTCTTCACCAGACGCAGTTACATGGTGATGTCTTTTATTATATATACTTGCCCTTTACTACGATCCGTAAAATGGCGGTGCAGCTCGCGTTGCTAAGCTACGAGAGAGTCTGAGTTGCTATGCGTGCCTCAGTGTTGCCTACACAGCAGTCAATTACTTTTACCCAATGTTCTGAATTCTATTTGCTCACTTGCTTTTTTCTCGTATCTTCACATCACTTCGTTCATTAATAGTAATTCCAACTTTCCGTACAATATTTCTTCGTAATCTTTTCCTGCACTTCTGGGGTACAATAAAATTTCAAATATAAACATAAATACTGGAATGTAACTTCAATCATGTCAACCCAGACAACGACAACAAACCAGCTCTGGCGCTGAACGTCTAAACCCCTTGAACACGACGGTAAGAGCTCTGAGTAAGCTTAGCAGACTTGACTTGTGAGTCAGTGCGCGACAGTGCGACCCTTGAGCAAGACGATTTGCCCCCATGACCTGAACTGACGCTTGAAAGTGAGTGAGAGAGAGAGAGAGAGAGAGAGAGAGAGAGAGAGAGAGAGAGAGAGAGAGAGAGAGAGAGAGAGAGAGAGAAATATTCCTTACTATACTTTCTATGGACAGTCTACAACTCGAACCCTAGAGCAAAACATCCTTTCCTACTACACACTCCAACATCCTTAACATCTCACCCTCAAAATGTAGCAAACATTTCCCCCTCCTTCACCCAACCAACAGAACATTTAAAAGAATCTGGCAAACCATGTATTCATCCCCGTCCTCAAGCACTCACAGCCACTGATGCTTGAGACTTACCCTAGTAGGAACGTTGTCATACTGAGTCTTCGAAGGGCAGGATGCTAACTGACATTATAAACAAGTCACAAACTACTCATAAAAAACAACGTTCAAAAAATATAAAACGACCAAAGAATAATATATATATATATATATATATATATATATATATATATATATATATATATATATATATATATAGGGACAGGCGACTAAACGGGGAGGGAGCGGGGGGCTGGAAATCCTCCCCTCTCGTTTATAATTTTCCAACAGGAGGAACAGAGAAGGGGGCCAAGTGAGGATTTCCCTCAAAGACTCAGTCCTCTGTTCTTAACGCTACCTCGCCAACGCGGGAGATGGCGAATAGTAAAAAAATAAAAAAATAATACATACATACATACATATATATCTTTCTTTCTTTTAAACTATCCGCCATTTCCCGCGTTAGCGAGGTAGCGTTAAGAACAGAGGACTGGGCCTTTTTTGGAATATCCTTACCTGGCCCCACTCTGTTCCTTCTTTTGGAAATTTAAAAAAAAAAAAAACGAGAGGGGAGGATTTCCAGCCCCCCGCTCCCTCCCCTTATATATATATATATATATATATATATATATATATATATATATATATATATATATATATATTTTTTTTTTTTTTTTTTCTTTTGTCGCTGTCCCCCGCGTTTGCGACAGCGACAAAGCACATGGAGAGAATGAGTGAGGAAAGATTGACCAAGAGGATATATGTGTCGGAGGTGGAGGGAACGAGAAGTGGGAGACCAAATTGGAGGTGGAAAGATGGAGTGAAAAAGATTTTGTGTGATCGGGGCCTGAACATGCAGGAGGGTGAAAGGAGGGCAAGGAATAGAGTGAATTGGATCGATGTGGTATACCGGGGTTGACGTGCTGTCAGTGGATTGAATCAGGGCATGTGAAGCGTCTGGGGTAAACCATGGAAAGCTGTGTAGGTATGTATATTTGCGTGTGTGGACGTGTATGTATATACATGTGTATGGGGGGGGGGGGGGGTTGGGCCATTTCTTTCGTCTGTTTCCTTGCGCTACCTCGCAAACGCGGGAGACAGCGACAAAGCAAAAAAAAAAAAAAAAAATATATATATACATATATATATATATATATATATATATATATATATATATATATATATATATATATATATATATATACACTTCAATGCAATTTCTCATCGGCCAAGCACTATACTATCAACACATAAGAAGGCTAAGCGCCTAACAACGATTAAAAGTACAGAGAAAATTATGACAATGCACAAGTGTAGCGTTCCTTCCATTACGTAAGGGAGCCACTGACGCCTTCACTGTGCTCCTCGTGGCAGAGGTCAGCTGGACTCAGTATCACAAGGTCGAGCGCTACATTATGAAGGCTGCCAGCCGATAGTAGTATAGCCTTATGACGACACAACACACCCGATCCTCTGGCCAAAACAGTTTTTGCTTCCCTTAAAACCT
Organism: Panulirus ornatus; assembly: GCF_036320965.1. Classification (NCBI taxonomy): domain Eukaryota; kingdom Metazoa; phylum Arthropoda; class Malacostraca; order Decapoda; family Palinuridae; genus Panulirus; species Panulirus ornatus. The sequence goes on from NC_092269.1 coordinate 41,603,817, forward strand.
TTGAACTTGTCTCAGGGATGGTGAACGGAGTAGGTAATGCGAAATAACATTCAATGCCAACAGATTCATGCCCTTGAACACCATTAGGCACCACGCTACTTACGAACCCTTGGTATGCTACCCTAACCCTTGACCCGACCCTCAAAGGTCACGTTCAAAACTCGTACCGTTGTGCCCCAGGGGCGTACCCTCAGGCTCAAACGGATGAACAGGTAAAGATATACACATTATATGTTGGCCTTGGGCGCTGGTAACGGCGCAATACCGACTATACTCGACATAACAGTTATGTTTAAGACGCAGATCCGTGATGACACAAACAAACAACGTGGTCTGCGAACAATACAAAAATAATTAATTGCTATAACTCGGAAACATACCAAAAACTTTTCTCGTCCTGCATGTTAGTTGACCTTAAAACGGGCGCACTGCTACACTCCCTTTTAACTGTTTTCATCTTTGACATTTCGTATCCATCATCACCCTTTAAATAAAGGTTTTCCACAAAGTGGCCGAGTCTCGAGTCAGCCTGGAAGATACAACGGAGCTTCAACATCAAACGCGGCTATTTCTTCTCCCTTGAAGGTGGTTGAGCGCGTTGCCATGGTGATGTTGACGTGTGTGTTAGGAATGTTATGAGCTAAGCGGGATTTAACATTTCCCTAAATCTCTCGTCGTATAATTAACAATTTGTTATCAATCCTCAAGGGTTATAAATGCAATTAATTCAACGGGAAGCAACGGTGGAGTCAGATGATGGTGTGCGGGACCGTACACCCTGGTGTGGAATTTTCATGCTCATGACCAGCTAGGTAATTTCCAAATTGGTGGCTTCTTCCTTCCACCCCCTGGGTCTGACAGCCCACTAGCATCAGTATGATGTCAGAGCTCACACTGACGAGACGGTTAACACGTTTCTCTCTGTCACTTCTGATTCAAAATGGAATATAACCTGTAATCAAACTACAAAGTTCACCTCTTTAGGTTGACGACATGGCCTTTCAAAGAACCGTAAATGGTGGCACCATTTTGAAATAAAAGTTGAACTACCTGATGCAGAAGTATACTATATATATATATATATATATATATATATATATATATATATATATATATATAGAGAGAGAGAGAGAGAGAGAGAGAGAGAGAGAGAGAGAGAGAGAGAGAGAGAGAGAGAGGCGACGGGAATGGATGAAAGCGGCAAGTATGAATATGTACATGTGTATATATGTGTATGTCTGTGTATGTATATGTATGTACACGTTAAAATGTATAGGTATGAATATGTGCGTGTGTGTATACATGTGTATGTGGGTCGGTTGGGCCATTCTTTCGCCTGTTTCCTTGCGCTGCCTAGCTAGCGCGGGAGACAGCGACAAAGTATAATAAAAATATATATGGATATGTTTGAAGAAATAGTGGTTCCAGCAATGTTATATGGTTGCGAGGCGTGGGCTATAGCTAGAGTTGTGCGGAGGAGGGTGGATGTGCTGGAAATGAGATGTTTGAGGACAATATGTGGTGCGAGGTGGTTTGATCGAGCAAGTAATGAAAGGGTAAGAGAGATTTGTGGTAATAAAAAGAGTATGGTTGAGAGAGCAGAAGGTGTTTTGAAATGGTATGGTCACATGGAAAGATTGACCAAGAGGATATATGTGTCAGAGGTGGAGGGAACGAGGAGAAGTGGGAGACCAAATTGGAGGTAGAAAGATGGAGTGAAAAAGATTTTGAGTGATTGGAGCCTGAACATGCAGGAAGGTGAAAGGCGTGCAAGGAATAAAGTGAATTGGAACGATGTGGTATACCGGGGTCGACGTGCTGTCAATGGATTGAACCAGGGCACGTGAAGCGTCTGGGGTAAACCATGGAAAGTTCTGTGGGGCCTGGATGTGGAAAGGGAGCTGTGGTTTCGGTGCATTATTACATGACAGCTAGAGACTGAGTATGAACGAATGGGGTCTTTGGTGTCTTTTCCTAGCGCTACCTCGCACACATAACAAATAGGGGGGAAGGGGTTGTTTTTCCATGTGTGGCGAGGTGGCGATGGGAACAAATAAAGGCAGACAGTATGAATTATGTACATGTGTATATATGTATATGTCTGTGTGTGTATATATATATGTGTACATTGAGATGTATAGGTATGTATATCTGAGTGTGTGGACGTGTATGTATATACATGTGTATGTGGGCGGGTTGGGCCATTCTTTCGTCTGTTTCCTTGCGCTACCTCGCTCGCTACGCGGGAGACAGCGACAAAGCAAAATAAATAAATATATATATATATATATATATATATATATATATATATATATATATATATATATATATATATATATATATATATATATATATATCCCTGGGGATGGGGGAGAAAGAATACTTCCCACGTATTCCCTGCGCATTGTAGAAGGCGACTAAAAGGGAGGGGAGCGGGGGGCTGGAAATCCTCCCCTCTCGTTTTTAATTTTCCAAAAGAAAGAACAGAGAAGGGGGCCAAGTGAGGATATTCCCTCAAAGGCTCAGTCTTCTGTTCTTAACGCTACCTTGCTAACGCAAGAAATGGAGAAAAAAAGTATATATATATATATATATATATATATATATATATATATATATATATATATATATATATATATATATATATATATATATATATAATATCAATGTTTGCACCAAGCCGACTAAATTTTCTAAAAGTTAATTGAAACAAGTAAAACTAACTCAACCAGTTGTTACATATAGCAGTACAACATGGAAGTAAAGTAATAAAAGTGAATGCTTGTAGTCAATTTCCATAGGTTCTTTACCCCTCTGATTGGAAGTCAACGCTTAAGTATATTTCAAGAAAGGCTTAGCGAGCGGACAGATATGCTTTGTGCTGTCGGTTGACAAATAAAAATTATCTATAGAAAAAAATAACCTTCTCAATAGTGCCACAGGAATGTTTTGATTCATATTTCAAAATGTGCTCGTGTAATTTGTGTGTGAGACTGGGTTGGGGTGGGATGTGTACGCGTTCCATCATCATTTTGGTTGATAATTGTAGGGTTATGTTCGCTCGCTCGCCTGGCCTTTCTAAAAATCTTTGCTTCGACTTCCTTTCAGCTAGAAGGTACAGACATTATGGATTGTGACCATATGTGCTCATGTATCCATGTTTCTATGTGAATAAAGGTACGGGGAAAGATGAGCATGTAGTCCTTGTGATCATCTACCAATAAAGGTACGGGGAAAGATGAGCATGTAGTCCTTGTGATCATCTACCAATAAAGGTAAGGGGAAAGATGAGCATGTAGTCCTTGACCAAGGTCTTCAGAGTGATATTTCCATATCATACATATACACGAATACAACGCAGTGCTAACTCTCTCAAGAGTGGAGGAATGGATACTATGTATGGTTTTCTGATACTCCGCCTTACACATGCTCGACACAGCTTAACTAATTCTGCTCGCTGCCTCCGTCAACCCCAGCACTCACCCGTAAATGGTCGCACTTGAGGATATATCGCGGTTGTGACATAGTGCCAAAACACTGGAAACGCTGATTACAATCGAGAACGAGATTCAAGCAACAGTCTGGCTTACATATGTGTGTGTATCACTCAAACTAACTTCTATCATTGGTTCAAATTTCGTTACTTTGTTTCGATTCATTTATGTAAACTACAATCAGGGATACGAGGATACAGTCACGCTCAGTTGCCTCAGTGAGCATCTACCTTCCCTTAAGGTTGTAAGTACACAGTGCATTAATTCGTTACGACTGTAAGCCTACGCAATATAACAAACCGATGTGTTTTATCAGTTGTGATGCTATCTATGTTTATCAGCACAACAGACTCTGTAAACATGAAAGGATGTCTAGGTGAAGGCTTACAAATATCATTTATGTAAACACAAGGGTTACTATGACAGATGTAACCTATAATTCTTTTACACAGGCCTATCAATCCCTGTTTTGCCATAAGAAAGTTTCCAGCGATGCCAATAGGTTCCACCTTTTCGCTTCATAACCCTTTTCGTAAATATCAGAAGGTACGGTACATACGAAAAAAAATCTGAACTATTTTGAGTGAGAGCATACCGAGAACAAAATATACAGACAACGGCCACCCTTATCAATCTGTCGGTCTATTTGATATGAACAGTTTTCTATGTTTCATCTGTAAAACTCAAATAGCGTTTAAACCAGAAAAATCCAATAAATTGAACAGCGCACATACTCTAATGCACCCATATCATATACAGTACAGTACAGTGCTGCCCTCCAGTCACGGACAAGAGTCCTCTCCAGGGTCAACCCAGTCTGGGCTCCCTATCCCCAAACGCTGGCCTACAGGGCCAGAAGTAACGCCATAGGTGTCCCCGCCTTACAATATCAAAATCGTCCGGCCCAAAGAAAACAGCCTAGGCGTGATGAATATATATTTATTATATATATCATAAATATGTCTCCTGCGTTAGCGAGGTAGCGCAAGGAAAGACAAAAGAAAGGCCCAACCCACCCACATACACATGTATATACACAAACGCCAACACACGCACATATACATACCTAAATATCTCAACGTATACATACATATACATATATACAAATGAACATATTCATACATGCTGCTTTCATCCATTCCTGTCGCCACCCCGCCACACATGAAATGGAACCTCCTCTCCCCGCGCGCGTCGCAAAGTAGCGCTAGGAAAGGACAATAAAGGCCACATTCGTTCACACTCAGTCTCTAGCTGTCATGTGTAGTGCACCGAAAACACAGGTCCCTTTCCACATCCAGGCCCTACAAAACTTTCCATGGTTTACTCCAGACGCTTCACATGCCCCGGTATACCACATCGTTCCAATTCACTCTATTCCTTGCACGCCTTTCACCCTCCTGTATGTTCAGGCCCCGATCGCTCAAAATCTTTTTCACTCCATCCTTCCACCTCCAGTTTGGTCTCCCACTTCTCCTCGTTCCCTCCACCTCTGACACATATATCCCCTTTGTTAATCTTCTTTCACTCATTCTCTCCATGTGACCAAACCATTTCAATACACCCTCTTCTGCTCTTTCAATTACACTCTTTTTTATTACATCTCCGTCACCCTTTACTTACTTACTCGATCAAACCACCTCATACCACATATTGTCCTCAAACATCTCATTTCCAGCACATCCACCCTCCTCCGCACAACCCAATCTAAAGCCCATGCCTCGTAACCATATAACATTTTTGGAAACACTACTCCTTCAAACATACCCATTTTTGTTCTCCGAGATAACGTTCTCGCTTTCCACACATTTTTCAACGCTCCCAGAACCTTCGCCCCCTCCCCCACCCTGTGACTCATCCGCTTCCATGGTTCCCTCCGCTGCTAAATCCACTCCCAGATATCTAAAGCACTTCACTTCCTCCAGTTTTTCTCCATTCAAACTTACCTCCCAATTAACTTGTCCCTCAAGCCTACTGAGCCTAATAACCTTGCTCTTAATCACATTTACTCTCAGCTTTCTTCTTTCACACACTTTACCAAAGTCAATCAACAACAATAATTAAAGCTATAGCTTTACTTGTAGTCGAGGTTTAATAAGCGTTTACATAACTTTGATACAAATATACTTGACTCAAAAAGACAAAATATCGTGAGGATTGTAAAAAATATCCAAACAAATGGGATAATAAGTTTTGATAAAAATAAAAAGCATGAATAACATACGTGATTATCATATTCATTATTGTTAACACCTTTATCTATATCATCTCTAACTATAATGGCGAATAAAAAAAGAAAAAAAAATAACTGCAAACCATGAAACTGATCAAGTCAACAGAACATCTAGCTTCAGGGTACACAGGAGTAAATCAATATACATGCGTCATATGAATCTTGGTCCAACGCTGAAAGACTACAGAGGTGACTGGACTTGCAGTTATTAGCATGTCATGTTGTTACAAAGAAGAGTGGCAATTTCCATGGAGAATAAGATGTGCTGAGGTTAACTGGAAATAATATCTACCTCGAGATTTTTGCGAGGAATGAAAGTCAAGGCTGAAATAGTGGATAGTCCATATATTAGATCACGTATCTTGAAGTCCTGAGAGACAGCAGACCGAAAGGGGAGGATTCTGATAAGCAAAGGAGGAATATTTTGTATAAAACCTGCATATTTTACAAAAACAAAGGACGCAAAGAATAATTGAAAGAGCTAATGACTAGAACGTATGGAAAATCTTGAAACACTTTCACCGTATTCCGATCTACAATCACTGGGTACAAGGAAAGGTCAGCCATAATTAAAAAAAAAAAAAAATTGGAAAGCAAATGAAAGATATTCAAGACAAAGGCATCAGGGGTATAGCTGAGTTAGAAAGAGTTCACAATGAAAATGAATCGTGACAAAACAAATTATAAAGGCACACAATGACAATGAGGCATAACAAATCAAAGGACAAACATATGGACCAATGAGTAAAAAATAAGCAAATGAGGCAGGACGGGAAGAAAGAGGACACGAGAATATATGACAAAGGACAGACATATGACTCAACACGACGGAATAGCCACTTCATTCCTGCTGTCTGACGCATCGCTTGTCTGGTGTTGTCAACGTTGCCAGGGCATCAGTCAACCTCATCTATCGCAGCACTCGTCTGCATCAAATGATCCACTTCAACCAACCCTCCTTTGTGACTCAGACATAGCGGTGTCCAGTTCTTGATACTGATGCAGACATAACATACACGTACAAAGTTAATGACACTATTTTCACAATCGTGTCGCAACCGCAATAGAGAATTAATCATTCTAACAAGTCCCCAAACTTGGATTTACCTTGAAACTCCAAATAAATAAATCACATGAATACGTGCAATAAGTAGGGGGAAATCAAGGTCTACATCGTTACATCACTGGTTTCCAACCAAACTGCAACTCGAGAACGGGATCCCAGGGAGCAGAGGAATACACTGGCAGACATCTTTTAACCTACGGTGGATTCTTATAAGATTTATTTACTCCGTGTTAGATCCTCCCATCTATATGCAATGCTTTTTGTTTGTTAACTTTCTATGTTATTTGCCTTTCACGAGTTACTAGTTTTAAGTGCTCAGCCGACCGTAACTTCCAATGCGGCTTTGTTCATGCCCTCGGGCAACAAGTTTTAATCTGCTTTAATTTGACAAAGTAACATATACATTAAATGACAAATTTGTTCAGTAGTAGGATCAAGAATGGAAGACGCTAAATAAACGAGTTAAGTATATGCAGTCGGTGGTTTAATCGTTGCACTGACCATGGAAGGGCGTGCTAGGTAAAGTGACGCTACAAAATATTTCTTGAACTTGGAGCACAGGGTACAAAGTGCAACACTTTCGGGTGAGAAGGAACGATAACATTATTAGGTTATCGACGAAGATAGAGAAGATTCTAAACTACTACGGTAGATAAGCGTCTATATCAAGCTGATACTGAAGAAGATGACCAATAACTACGCTTATAGAGAATGATACATGAGTGAAGGTTAACGACTGAAACAGCCGGTGAGAAATAGGTAAGGTGCTAGTGACTGTAACCAAGCGCATGAGAATGAATGAGTTCTGCACTAGGTGTGAACCCCCATCCCAAGCCTGCAGGCAGACAAGTGGTGGTGGCAGGACATAATGTCAGCTGTCATACATACTATTATGCTGATGGACTGGAGAGCCATGCAACTCACTGACGTACTCACTCGCACAAATACCACTCCTATCATAAACAATGGTTTTGAAATAACTTTTTCTCTTTCCAAAAAAACTTTATGAAGCCATTAATTCAGTTAGGAACAATCTCTGCTCTGTTAAGGCGGCTGTGGCGTGATTACAAATGGCGATTTGATTTTCTAAATCTAGATAGTTTTGATAGGGGTTACAAGATACTACACTTCATTTGGAGGCAGCTGCATGAGCATAAATTAGGCACTGTCACTAGAGACAGGTATATGCGGCCACACTACTCAAGAATACCACTGGAAAATAAGGTTATGTCAAATCTTTGAAAGAATCTAGACAAACAGACGGTGAGTACAAATATGGTTCAGCAATGGTTAATAACACAATAAGCCCTGATACGTTAGCTATGAGAATTTTGGAATGAAATATGGGGATATCAATTTACCGCTGCGCGCTTAACTTGGAACTCATTATTCAATATGGTCAGTTTCGTGAAATGGCGCCAAGTTCATATATAAATGAAAAAGTAAAATCTAAAATAGATACTGATGAGAAGAGAGGGATTTAGAATTGAGAAGATGGAAAGGTAAGAGGGATGGCACATGATGCGGGGAGCAAGCAGGTGTAGCGACTCACACCAAGTGGACCTGCCTCCTCACTGCCACCTGGCTACTCCCTTACCATTCCTTCCACCTTGAGTTGCTAACTCGTCCGTTTGGGTCACAGTCTCCCTGATATAGTCTATGAGACCAGGCAAGTGAATCGACTTGTCGCAGTCTAGATATAAACTATTTCTATTCAGCGGGAGTTTACCTTTGGGTGATAAAACACTAAAAATAATAATGCAGGTATTGCTCTCCTTGATTTGTGCACCATGGAATGGAAAAATACAGTTCATAAGTTTTACCTTACTAATACCAGAACACAGTTCTAAATGATAAAAACCAAGGTTGCGCTCACACGCAACCACCATGATGTCAATATGAAGATTATCAAGGACAATCAAACATGGTTTAAAGAATACGCTCATAATGTTAAAGTATTTCTAAGATATTATAAGTTTAGGATATATTGTTAATGACTATATTTTTAACTGTAATAGCTTCTTAAATATGAACATATTACATGACGTTATACAACAAATCTAGACAAGTAGCCACACACGTCACCTACAGCAACATGAAAGCCAACTTCCATCCAATACAAGCGACAAAATAAACTTCTGGCGATCTGCTCTCAATATGATGAATATAATAAATCTATCAGTACTAACACACAAGCAAGCCTGTTCAATTTTGTCATGAGATTTTTCGGTACTTGTAACATGGAAAAAAGTAAACTTAAACAAAGATGATCCCTACGGTGAGACGGCTTACGTCAATTGCTCGTCCTGGCGTGGCGGGAATTCTTACCGAGAAACAATTTAACCTTGCCCAACCCCAGGATGATTAACAACAATGTTTGCTTGCACCTACCTTCACAGTTTTGAACTCACTCCTTTAGTTTTCTTTTTCTTTTCACTTTGTGTTTGTATAACAGATGCAAATTCCTTACATCCTGAAATAATCATCATTTACGTCGTCACCTTCCAATCACAAGATATGATGAGAATTATTGTCTCGCAGCAATTGGGATAATGCAAATGTACGAACTGGCGATGTAACGACAGATGATGAAACACGGAGGAACTGGCGTCTTCCGTGCCTCTCCAAACATATGGACATATCAACCTACACACCAAAGGGGGAATACTGTATAGTACTCACGAACGGAGAACTCTCTTCGCAGGTGATAGTTATGGGTAAAGACATGCAGCTAGCCCTGTAGCGTTCCCTGTACTAATCAGTAATTCAATAAAGTAATCCATCAGTACCACCACTACTTATACACACAATTCTATATCCAGCTTCAGCGATCTCTATGACGGCGAACCGTTGGTCATTTGTCCAACATCAGTTTTGTCAAGGGCAAGCACGTATAATCAGGCTATCATGGCAAACATGATAACAGAAGTCGAAGAACTAAGCCATAGTTGGAAACCTAGCATTCCGGAATGGAGGGTTCAGTCTATATAAAGGCTGACATGTAATCCGGGATGAAGTGCTTTCATCAAATCAAACCAGTTTGTGAAACGCGGATTAAAAGAATACCTGGCCATTCAGGAGCATTTCCAGCTAATTTTGTCAAGCTTTCATTCACTGCACTATTAGTATGAACAACGATTAAGTGGTCAGGAGCTCTATTTACTATGCCTACTTAACTAATCAAGTACTACAAATGAATGCAATTCAATGTGTAAACAATATATAAGAAAATAATATTAGGGTAACATATACTTACTCTAAAACATAATTAATCTACCATTAGTAACACGTCTACGAACAACAGCAGATTTTCTTAAACATAACTAAAGATGTTTGATAAAAGTTTGTGAACCTCCGATTTCGTGGTCGTATGTTACATATGGTGATGATTCTCCCAGCACTACGAGAGAGAGAGAGAGAGAGAGAGAGAGAGAGAGAGAGAGAGAGAGAGAGAGAGAGAGAGAGAGAGAGAGAGAGAGAGAGAGAGAGAGCAGGTACAACACGGTAAAGGAAGGGTCTGAACGACGGCCAAAACTTACATTTAAATCAAGTCACACACAAGATATCAAAAGGTATACGGCAGACAAACAAGGGGAAAACGGCTGAAGGTAATCTCAACAATTAAGGTTACTCTTCCAATTCATCTTGAAATTGACTTATCAACAAAGCCTTCTTGTCTGTTGCAGGATAGAATCATGATTATTCCTTTTTGTTTCAAATTTTGAGGTCCAGAAACAGTAGAACAGACCCTTGCCTCTCAAATCAGAAGCAAAAAAGAAAAAAAATTATGTGCACGTGAATAAACTTGATAAATGGAAAAGCACAGATGGAAGACAATATAACTAATAGAAAATTAAAAAAATACAGACGATAACTGTACTGAATGTTGGAATACATTGTAAAGACACTAAAGCAATCCAATAAGAAGAGTATAAGTTGGTCGGTAAGCGAAATAAAAGAATGGAATGTAAGGCTGACACTTTAAGGCTGAAAGATAAAGGTAACGTGGCAATTTCGTAAAATTACACTAAACGATAATGCACGATTATAATAACAAAGAAAAGAGGAAATACAAAACAATGCGAGCCTCTGGATAATATGAGGAATAAAAAGAGAACGGGAGACCAATTTGATGGGAGGATTACAGAGATCCTACCAACAATACACTTCTCTAGACAGACTCGAGGGATGAGCCATCCATGTAATAAACAGTGGTGTGAGACCACACACCGACGAACCAGAGGGAATGTCTCGTCACGACGCGAGATGAAGCCTAACAACGGCACATCGGATATGTCCGTCTTCGCTTCCTTGTTCTACAGAGCCTGCCAACTTGTTTCTTCTCTAGTAAGGGAGACAACTGTCAATCTAATCCCTCCGGTTAATATGATCTACTAAACCAACAATATATTCATGAGCTACTGTTATTGATTCATTATCCTGTTAAAGACAGGTGAATATACACGTGGAAAGAGGGGACAGGACCTGAACCAGGGTAAGACCTAGCACATCTCTACTTTACTACATACGCTTCCATACATAGTAATGATAATGCAGGTTTTCAACATCACGGATTTGTTCAATTCTGAAATACTGGATTTGACTTTCAGATCCTAGTTTCCTGAAATGCCATAGTAATGCAAATTATAAGGTCTCATCGTCCTCTGGAAATATCATGGCTATCCTACACTTTCTCAGGCTCCCCTCCTTGTCCCTCAAAGTTTCACAAGTTTACCTCAACCGCTACAATATATCCAGTCTGCTAACCTCTTCAGCACCACGATATGACCCCTGTGCACAACTTTACCACCTCTGATATGACAATAATATTAAGGGTCAGACTACAGGGCAAGCCACCATACCCAAGGATCGTGCTAAGGGGCGTATGCTGCTGAGCTCAAGGTAAAAAACGCAGACTGCTTTACGAGGAACTGACAGTTCAAGGCTGCAGCAAAGACAAAACGCCAGCGTTACCGTAATATCAGCAAGCATATTTTCTGTAACCTAAACAGTTAAAAAAAATTCCATTTTCGAGTAACATCTATAATACTAACGCAAACACAAACGCACACACATACACACACACACACAAAAAAAAAAAAATAGGTAGTACGGATGAGTATGAGGTTAGCAAATTGGCTTAGGAGCAGTGGCTGAACCGCTATTACCCCCCCCCCCCCCCGAGAGGACAACACTGCATAGCGACGTTCATGGATGCTAGGGTAACTCTTGTGAAACCTCTCACATTGCACGCGACTTACTAAACCAATCTGAAACTTTGGTGAGGCAACAACCCACACAGACAGGCAGAGTGAGACAGCATTTTTGCTCGGGTACCCTTGCAACCTTTCCCTTTCTCACTTCACTTTCTTTGTTGCCACAGTAAACATCCCTTCACCCCTAACCATATCTTGAACTTCATTCACTTTAGGGATAAGGAGCCATTCTTTAAAGTCCTACCAATAACTGATTCATCTTCAACAAGCAAATTCCAGCAGAAGCCTTTCTTGGAATGCTGTACACCAATTCATAAACACATACACACACAATATATATTGTCAGGGAGGTGAATGCAAGAGTTTTGGAAAGAGGGGCAAGTATGAAGTCTGTTGGGGATGAGAGAGCTTGGGAAGTGAGTCAGTTGTTGTTCGCTGATGATACAGCGCTGGTGGCTGATTCATGTGAGAAACTGCAGAAGCTGGTGACTGAGTTTGGTAAAGTGTGTGAAAGAAGAAAGTTAAGAGTAAATGTGAATAAGAGCAAGGTTATTAGGTACAGTAGGGTTGAGGGTCAAGTCAATTGGGAGGTGAGTTTGAATGGAGAAAAACTGAAGGAAGTGAAGTGTTTTAGATATCTGGGAGTGGATCTGGCAGCGGATGGAACCATGGAAGCGGAAGTGGATCATAGGGTGGGGGAGGGGGCGAAAATTCTGGGAGCCTTGAAGAATGTGTGGAAGTCGAGAACATTATCTCGGAAAGCAAAAATGGGTATGTTTGAAGGAATAGTGGTTCCAACAATGTTGTATGGTTGCGAGGCGTGGGCTCTGGATAGAGTTGTGCGCAGGAGGATGGATGTGCTGGAAATGAGATGTTTGAGGACAATGTGTGGTGTGAGGTGGTTTGATCGAGTAAGTAACGTAAGGGTAAGAGAGATGTGTGGAAATAAAAAGAGCGTGGTTGAGAGAGCAGAAGAGGGTGTTTTGAAATGGTTTGGGCACATGGAGAGAATGAGTGAGGAAAGATTGACCAAGAGGATATATGTGTCGGAGGTGGAGGGAACGAGGAGAAGAGGGAGACCAAATTGGAGGTGGAAAGATGGAGTGAAAAAGATTTTGTGTGATCGGGGCCTGAACATGCAGGAGGGTGAAAGGAGGGCAAGGAATAGAGTGAATTGGAGCGATGTGGTATACCGGGGTTGACGTGCTGTCAGTGGATTGAATCAAGGCATGTGAAGCGTCTTGGGTAAACCATGGAAAGCTGTGTAGGTATGTATATTTGCGTGTGTGGACGTATGTATATACATGTGTATGGGGGTGGGTTGGGCCATTTCTTTCGTCTGTTTCCTTGCGCTACCTCGCAAACGCGGGAGACAGCGGCAAAAAAAAAAAAAAAGAAGAAAAAAAAAAAAAAATATATATATATATATATATATATATATATATATATATATATATATATATATATATATATATATATATATATATATTCTGATAAACACAAATGATAGCCCTGACACTAACTCTTATTGGGCTTGGTCAAAGTCTGGGCACTAACGTCTAAGGGTCGTACGATCAATCGTGCTCAAGAGGCTGAACGGGAAGTGAAGGAGTGAGCCGCGCCGGCGATGCTATCAGCCCTTCCGGCACAGCACTTCCCGTCCCAGTAATGCCGGTTACCACGTGTGGCCTACATACGTCCCCGGTCATTATGTATGCAAATGCGTCAGATGCGACACTTGCCACTCTTCTGTTCCTCTAATGTGATTAAAAGTATAAGCGATCAATATGCAGATTCACATGGCACGTTAGGTTTCTAGCATCAAGCTCTGTAAAGGATCACAAGTACTAATGGATGGTGGTCAGTATGGTACGGGTACCATTACCTCTATCTAATAGTGGATAGTTGGTATCTGGTGGTCATAAAAACTGAAGTAGCAATGATGCTTAAGAAATAATCTTGCCATCCACACACCGCCAACAGTCGAAGTCAGTCATGGGAAAAGCCGTCCATAGGTACGAAACCCTTCCCTTACCCTCTAATTACACTACTCGGTCCTGAACTTTCCCTTACCTTCACTACCACGACAATGAACCTCCCTCGCTATACTGAGGCATCCAGCCAGGGATCCACAGCCCCTAATGCTCTAACCAGTATCGGGCCAGCAAGGACGCACTTGACACCTCCTGCTCTAGGCACTACAGCGCCATCAAGCCAGAGGCCCCTCCAACAACCCCTCCTACTCTAGCCAGGGCCAGCTAGGGGCCCTCAAAACCCCTTGCTCTAAACAATACCAGGCCAGCCAACCAGTCAGGGGCCCCCAACCCAGCCTTTACTCTTCATTACTGGGGAATCGATATCCTCCCTACGTCAACATCGAGGATCAGCAGGGAGTGTTGGTGAGAGGGAGGTGCAACGGGAGTTGGTAGCGGGGAAAGATGAGAGGGGAGTGGTGAGGAGGCAGAGGTGAGAGGAAGAACAGCAGAGGGCAAGACAAGGTGAGAAGAAATGTATAATAATAAACATAATAAAACTATCATTTTCAATATCATTATTATCATTATCAACAACAATATCACATAATATGGCTGGGATGGTTTTAACATTGGGTACGTGTGGGCCAAATACTGTTTACAAAGGCACCGAGACAGCAATCTACTAAATAATGATATTCACTATGGTTGGGATCGGGATGAACTTGTAAATGGTCTACACCAGCTCGGATGGGCTCGATGGGCCTGTGATGCTGAACTGTCACCCGGGAACGAGAGATTCGCAATGGCAGGATGTGACGGTGTCGAGCATGTTGCAGGAGATTCTCGGATGAGGTTCAGGGAGGATCGGTATCTTGAGCGCCCCCTGAGGGGAGATGTAAAAGGCACCGAGGATAATATCAAATGCTCTTTCCCGTACCCTTTCTTGCAGCCCTTAAAACAGACATGTGAACCACAGACGACCATGACAGGAATGCCACAACGACCATTCCCTGCCTTGCCAGACACGCGGACGACGAGAGACAGTCGTCTATAACAGGTCTGCCAACAACGCCCGCAATCCACTGCTCCTGACACCGATGAACTCATTTATGCTCTCAGCTATGATGGCGTGGGCCAGACCCAGCCATGTATCAGCCCGGCCTGGGCCGAGCTACCAGCATCCCGAGCAGGTGGTAGTCTTACTGGCCAAGACCTTGGGAAAACTCTCAGCAAAGATGTAACAGGATATCCTACGGTTCAAGGAGGGCACTTTTGGCCATCCTGACCGAGAGAAGTAAGACTCGCACCAAGACTCCCAAGACATTTCCTGGAGCGCACAGAGCTCACCACGAGAGTTGCGCCCCTGAACAAAATAACGAGAACAAGGCGTGTCGGACCTACCGGTCGGCGCCGTGAATACATGACGGTTGGCGGCATCCAAAGTGCGGAGGACATGGGGCATGGGATGGAGGGTAGGCTAGATGGGTACCGTTGAAAGAAAGTATATAGATTGAACGAGATCTGATGGTAAGTAAAGAAGTTTTCTACTGGAAGATAGCAACAATCTTCAATCCTATCTATACAGATGGGGACAGGAAAGCAAAGCGGAAGGTTCCTCCTCATCCATCACTACAGACGAAGACAGAGTAGTAATGTAGTCGGCTCCTCCCCACCCTCCAATATAGACAGAGTAGTTAAGAAGCCGTCTCCTCCCCAACCATAACTATAGACGAAGACAGGATCGTAAAGCACACACATCAGTATCGACGGAAACAGGATACTAAAGATGGCGTCTCCTCCCTACTAGGGAAAAGGAATGGTCTGGTGGCAGACCATGGGCCATGCAGACCGTCCAGACCATTAATGGGGTCTGGTCTTGTAAGCTACCACAGCCGCCCTCCCCACCCCCTTACCACCAAAACGAATGGTCACCGTACAGCATCATGAACAGCTTTCAACTAACAGCCATATCAGAGTCATGAAGGTATTATCCAAGAGTAAATCACATGACGTGTTTTCAATAAAGTGAGTCTCTCCCTATTCCATCCTTTGATGACAGCAATTGTTTTTCATTCTTTCATATTTCTCATCCCATGAAATGCTTTATATACAGCTTCAATAAACATATAAATAAATATAGACCCACAGGACCTGCCTGAACCGGTAAAACACTTTACATAAAACAGGTGATCACGAGGGTGATAACTACAGGGAAGCAGTAGAGCTCAATCACTCGTAACGGCTGTAAAGCGACGCAGAGAAAGGGACAAAATCTACTAAGAAACTTTAGAGACACCTACCACGCGTGTCGGACACGGTTTACCACTAACAGCTTACGACTGCAGTTCAATGGACCACTCTTAACTTATAGAGCAAGACTGCACGATCCTTAGGTATGATGATCTGGCTTTTGACCTGATCCCGCTGGGTCACATCTGAGGTCATACCATCATAAACAAGTGCCGTGCCGATGTCCTCAAGATCATCTGTCGTGCTCAATGGTCGTCCCGCGCGGTTGAGGGTCACATCTTCGTGTTCAGGGGGTTCAATTATTAGCAGGAGATAGGAGCGAGTATGTTAAGGTGGGGGAGGAGAGGAAGCCGGAGTACACACGTGAGGCCGCGGGTCTTGGCACGCGGAAGACATGAGCATGGCGGCGGCCAAGGCCACAACAACAACAGCTGAGGCGCCTGCAGCAGGTCGTGGTTCACAACTGTCAAGCAGGGCACCTGTCGCAACCCTAGCAGAGTGTACAGCCCCGCACCTGTCGCAACCCTGGCAGAGTCTAAACCCCGCACCTGGCAAGCAAGGCACCTGAGGCAACCCTGGCGGAGTCTACCGCACTGCACCTGTCAGGCAGGGCACCTGTCCCAACCCTGGTAGTCTACAGGTCTGTACCTGTCCCAACCCTGGCAGAGTCTACAGACAGCACCTGTCGTAACCCTACCAGGGTCTAAAGCGCTGCATCTGTCAGGCACGGCACCTGAGACAACCCTGGCAAAGAATACAACGGCACAACTGTCTGGAAGAAAACCTGACGCAATCCTGGCTGAGTCTACAGAGGCGCATCTGTCACGAAGGACATATGTAGCAACCCTGACTGAATCTACAGCTGCATGTGATAAGAATAAAATGGTTGAGGACTAACAAATCGAAACTCAGGAATCCCATGCATTATCTAACATCTCACTTACGACACAATGGCTTCATTTTCAACCAGCTTCGATGAAGTAGAAAGCAAATAGATTTCAAAAGTTTCTGTGTGCATTCAACCTTAGAATTGCACATCAAATATACAAAAATGCCAAAGGCATTTACACTCTCAAACCACAAAGACAAGTGCATATTTTTTCTGAACTTTTCCCACTTATGGAGATATTTTTTCTTTCACTAAGCCAAACTCTAAATAGCCATATATATATATATATATATATATATATATATATATATATATATATATATATATATATTCATTTATTTTATTTTATTCATAATACTCTGTCGCTGTCTCCGCATTCGCGAGGTAGCGCAAGGAAACAGACAAAAGAATGGCCCAACCCAACCACATACACATGTATCAACACACATGTCCACACACACACATATACATATCTATACATTTCAATATATACATATATATACATACACAGACATATACATATATACACATGTACATAATTCATACTTGCTGCCTTTATTCATTCCCGTCGCCACCCCGCCACACATGAAATGACAACCCCCTCCCCCCACATGTGCGCGAGGTAGCGTTAGGAAAAGACAACAAAGGCCACATTCGTTCACACTCAGTCTATAGCTGTCATGTATAATGCACTGAAACCACAGCTCCCTTTCCACATCAAGGCCCCACAAAACGTTCCATGGTTTACCCCAGACGCTTCACATGCCCTGGTTCAATCCAATGACAGCACGTCGACAACGGTATAACACATCGTTCTAATTCACTCTACTCCCTGCACGCCCTTCACCCTGCTGCATGCTCAGGCCCTGATCGCTCAAAATCTTTTTCACTCCATCCTTCCACCTCCAATTTGGTCTCCCACTATTCCTTCAAACATACCCATTTTTGTTTTTCGAGATAATGTTCTCGTGTTCCACACGTTTTTCAACGCTCCCAGAACCTTCGCCCCCTCTCCTACCCTGTGACTCACTACTCGAATCAGCCTCCAGCGCTGTATCATCAGCGAACAACAACTGACTCACTTCCCAAGCTCTCTCATCCACAACAGACTGCATACTTGCCCCTCTCTCCAAAACTCTTGCATTCACCTCCCTAACAACCCCATCCATAAACAAATCAAACAACAATGGAGGCATCAAGCACGCCTGCCGCAAATCGACATTCACTGGCAACCAATCACTTTCCTCTCTTCCTACTCATACACATGCCTTACATCCTCGATAAAAACTTTTCACTGCTTCTAGCAACTTGCCTCCCACACCATATACTCTTAATACCTTCCACAGAGCATCTCTATCAACTCTATCATATGCCTTCTCCAGATCCATAAATGCTACATACAAATCCATTTGTTATTCTGAGTATTTTTCACGTACATTTTTCAATGCAAACACCTGATCCACACATTCTCTACCACTTCTGAAATCACACTGCTCTTCCCCAATCTGATGCTCTGTAAATGCCTTTACCCTCTCAATCAATACCCTCCCATTTAAATTCCCAGGAATACTCAACAAACGTAGACCTCTATAATTTGAACATTCACCTTTATCCACTATGCCTTTGTACAATGGCACTATGCATGCATTTCGCCAATCCTCAGGTACTTCACCATGAGCCATACATACAATGAATATCCTCACCAACCAGTCAACAACACAGTCACCCCTTTTTTAATAAATTCCACTGCAATACTATCGAAGCCCGCCACCTTGCCGGCTTTCATCTGCAAAGCTTTCACTTTCTCTTCTCTGTTTACCAAACCATTCTCCCTGACTCTGTCACTTCGCACACCACCTCGACCAAAACACCCTATATCTGCCACTCTATCATCTAACACATTCAACAAACCTTCAAAATACTCACTCTATCTCCTTCTCACATCACCACTACTTGTTATTACCTCCCCATTGGCCCCTTAGCCAATGTTCCATTTGTTCTCTTGTCTTACGCACTTTATTTACCTCCTTCCAAAACATCTTTTTATTCTCCCTAAAATTTAATGATACTCTTTCACCCCAACTCTCATTTGCCCTCTTTTTCACCTCTTGCACCTTCTTGACCACCTGCCTCTTTCTTTTATATATCTCCCAGTCATTCGCACTATTTCCTGCAAAACCCATCCAAATATATTCCTGGCACTACCCCGCCCCACAGAAAACAGCATCACCAGGAAAACAGACAAAAAAGGCCACATTCATTCACAGTCTCTAGCTATCATGTGTAATGCACCGATACCATAGTTCCCTATCCAAATCCAGGCCACACGGACCTTTCTATTATTTACCCCAGACGTTGTTACACTTGCCCTGGTTTAGGTCACTGGCAGCACATCGACCCTGGTATACCACATCGTTCCGATTCACCTCTCAACCTCCTGCATGTCCAGGCCTCGATTGCTCAAAATCTTTTTCACTCTATCCTTCCACCTCCAATTTGGTCACCTGCTTCTCCTTGTTCCCTCCAACTTCAACTCATACATCCTCTTTGTTAATTTTTCCTCACTTATTCTCTCCATATGTCCAAACCATTTTTATACATACTCTTCTGCTCTCTCAACCACACTCTTATTACCATACAATGAAACAATTCAGCTTTCTGCATAGCAATCATCGTTAAAAGATTTAATTTGAAAATACATTCCTCAACTAATAACTTAACAAAAATAAATGGTTGGTGTCACTAGCTCTAGCATAATGTCCACACAGCATATATAACATTTCTTTTGTATTCAGAAACATCTCGACATCAGAGCGGTTAAAAAAAAAATGAGAACAATGTGTTTCTATATAGAAACCTGTATATCATACTTACATTTATCATACTTTGTCACTTTATCTCCCGCGTTAGCGAGGTAGTGCAAGGAAACAGGCGAAAGAATGGATCAACCCACCCACATACACATGTACATACATACATGTCCACACACGCACATATACATACCTATACATCTCAACGTATACACGTGTACATAATTCATACTGTCTGCCCTTATTCATTCCTCCCGTCGTCACCTCGCCACACATGAAATGAAAACCCCCTCCCCCGCATGTGCGAAAGAGACACTTCTGGATGTTAATGTGCTGAGAGGTGCAACTGGAGGGATGTCTGATCATTATCTTGTGGAGGCGAAGGTGAAGGTTTGCAGAGGTTTTCAGGAAAGAAGAGTGAATATTGGGGTGAAGAGTGTGGTGAGAGTAAGTGAGCTAGGGAAGGAGACTTGCATGAGGAAGTACCAGGAGAGACTGAGTACAGAATGCAAAAGGTGAGAACAAAGGACGTAAGAGAAGTGGGGGAGGAATGGGATGTATTCAGGGTAGCAGTGATGGCTTGTGCAAAAGATGCTTGTGGCATGAGAAGCGTGGGAGGTGGGCAGATTAGAAAGGGTAGTGAGTGGTGGGATGAAGAAGTAAGATTATTAGTGAAAGAGAAGAGAGAGGTATTTGGATGAGTTTTGAAGGGAAATAATGCAAATGACTGGGAGATGTATAAAAGAAAGAGGCAGGAGGTCAAGAGAAAGGTGCAAGGGGTGAAAAGAAGGGCAAATGAGTGTTGGGGTGAGAGAGTATCATTAAATCTTAGGGAGAATAAAAAGATGTTTTGGAAGGAGGTAAATAAAGTGCATAAGACAAGGGAACAAACGGGAACATCAGTGGAGGGGGCTAATGGGGTGGTGATAACAAGTAGTTGTGATGTTAGAAGGAGATGGAGTAAATATTTTGAAGGTTTGTTGAATGTGTTTGATGATAGAGCGGCAGATATAGGGTGTTTTGGTCGAGGTGGTGTGCAAAGTGAGAGGGTTAGGGAGAATGATTTGGTAAACAGGGAAGAGGTAGTAAAAGCTTTGCGGATGATGAAAGCCGGCAAGGCAGCAGGTTTGGATGGTATTGCAGTGGAGTTTATTAAAAAAAGAGGGTGACTGTATTGTTAACTAGCTGGTAAGGTTATTCAATGTATGTATGACTCATGGTGAGGAGCCTGAGAATTGGCGGAATGCTTGCATAGTGCCATTGTACAAAGGCAAAGGAGATAAAAGTGAGTGCTCAAATTACAGAGGTATAAGTTTGTTGAGTATTCCTGGGAAATTATATGGGAGGGTATTGATTGAGAGGGTGAAAGCATGTACAGAGCATCAGATTGGGAAGAGCAGTGTGGTTTCAGAAGTGGTAG
Organism: Panulirus ornatus; assembly: GCF_036320965.1. NCBI lineage: Eukaryota > Metazoa > Arthropoda > Malacostraca > Decapoda > Palinuridae > Panulirus > Panulirus ornatus. Next base: position 41,625,168 of record NC_092269.1, read on the forward strand.
AGGATGTGTGGATCAGGTGTTTGCTTTGAAAAATGTATGTGAGAATTGCTTAGAAAAGTATATGGATATGTATGTAGCATTTTATGGATCTGGAGAAGGCATATGATAGAGTTGATAGAGATGCTCTATGGAAGGTATTAAGAATATATGGTGTGGGAGGTAAGTTGTTAGAAGCAGTGAAAAGTTTTTATCGAGGATGTAAGGCATGTGTATGTGAAGGAAAAGAGGGAAGTGATTGGTTCTCAGTGAATGTTGGTTTGCGGCAGGGGTGCTTGATGTCTCCATGGTTGTCTAATTTGTTTATGGATGGGGTTGTTAGGGAGGTGAATGCAAGAGTTTTGGAAAGAGGGGCAAGTATGCAGTCTGTTGTGGATGAGAGAGCTTGGGAAGTGAGTCAGTTGTTGTTTGCTGATGAGACATACATACAATGCTAGTGGCTGATTCACGTGAGAAACTGCAGAAGCTGGTGACCAAGTTTGGTAAAGTATGAGAAAGAAGAAAGCTGACAGTAAATGTGAATAAGAGCAAGGTTATTAGGTACAGTAGAGTCAACTGGGAAGTAAGTTTGAATGGAGAAAAACTGGAGGAAGTGATGTGTTTTAGATATCTGGGAGTGGATTTGGCAGTGGATGCAACCATGGAAACGGAAGTGAATTATAGGGTGGGGGAGGGGGTGAAAGTTCTAGGAGCGTTGAAGAATGTGTGGAAGTCGAGAACGTTATCTTGGAAAGCAAAAATGGATATGTTTGAAGGAATAGTGGTCCCAACAATGTTATATGGTTGCGAGGCATTGGCTATAGATAGAATTGTGTGGAGGAGAGTGGATGTGCTGGAAATGAGATGTTTGAGGACAATATGTGGTGTGAGGTGGTTTGATCAAGTGAGTAATGAAAGGGCAAGAGAGATGTGTGGTAATAAAAAGAGTGTGGTTGAGAGAGCAGAAGAAGGTGTTTTGAAAAGGTTTGGTCACATGGAGAGAATGAGCGAGGAAAGATTGACAAAGAGGATATATGTGTCAGAGGTGGAGGGAACGAGAAGTGGGAGACCAAATTGGAGGTGGAAAGATGGAGCGAAAAAGATTTGAGTGATCGGGTCCTGAACATGCAGGAGGGTGAAAGGTGTACGAGGAATAGAGTGAATTGGAATGATGTGGTATACCAGGGTCGATGTGCTATCAATGGATTGAATCAGGGCATGTGAAGCGTCTGTGGTAAACCATGGAAAGTTTGTGGGGCCTGGATGTGGAAAGGGAGTTGTGGTTTTGGTGCATTATACATGACAGCTAGAGACTATGTAAGAAAGAACGTGGCCTTTGTTGTCTTTTCCTAGCGCTACCTCGCGTCCATGCGGGGGGCAGGTGTTGTCATTTCATGTGTGGCGGGGTGGCGACAGGAATAAATAAGGGCAGACAGTATGAATTATGTACGTGTATATATGTATATGCCTGTGTGTATATATATGTATACACTGAGATGTATAGGTACGTGTATGTGCGTGTGGACATGTATATATATACATGTGTATGTGGGTGGGTTGGGTAATTCTTTCGTCTGTTTCCATGCACTCCCTCGCTAACGCGGGAGACAGCGACAAAGTATAACAAATAATGAATAAATAAATATATATATGGATCAGGTGTTTGCTTTGAAGAATGTATGTGAGAAATACTTAGAAAAGCAAATGGATTTGTATGTAGCATTTATGGATCTGGAGAAGGCATATGATAGAGTTGATAGAGATGCTCTGTGGAAGGTATTAAGAATATATGGTGTGGGAGGCAAGTTGTTAGAAGCAGTGAAAAGTTTTTATCGAGGATGTAAGGCATGTGTACGTGTAGGAAGAGAGGAAAGTGATTGGTTCTCAGTGAATGTAGGTTTGCGGCAGGGGTGTGTGATGTCTCCATGGTTGTTTAATTTGTTTATGGATGGGGTTGTTAGGGAGGTAAATGCAAGAGTCTTGGAAAGAGGGGCAAGTATGAGGTCTGTTGGGGATGAGAGAGCTTGGGAAGTGAGTCAGTTGTTGTTCGCTGATGATACAGCGCTGGTGGCGGATTCATGTGAGAAACTGCAGAAGCTGGTGACGGAGTTTGGTAAAGTGTGTGGAAGAAGAAAGTTAAGAGTAAATGTGAATAAGAGCAAGGTTATTAGGTACAGTAGGGTTGAGGGTCAAGTCAATTGGGAGGTGAGTTTGAATGGAGAAAAACTGGAGGAATTGAAGTGTTTTAGATATCTGGGAGTGGATCTGTCAGCGGATGGAACCATGGAAGCGGAAGTGGATCATAGGGTGGGGGAGGGGGCGAAAATTTTGGGAGCCTTGAAAAATGTGTGGAAGTCGAGAACATTATCCCGGAAAGCAAAAATGGGTATGTTTGAAGGAATAGTAGTTCCAACAATGTTGTATGGTTGCGAGGCGTGGGCTATGGATAGAGTTGTGCGCAGGAGGATGGATGTGCTGGAAATGAGATGTTTGAGGACAATGTGTGGTGTGAGGTGGTTTGATCGAGTAAGTAACGTAAGGGTAAGAGAGATGTGTGGAAATAAAAAGAGCGTGGTTGAGAGAGCAGAAGAGGGTGTTTTGAAATGGTTTGGGCACATGGAGAGAATGAGTGAGGAAAGATTGACCAAGAGGATATATGTGTCGGAGGTGGAGGGAACGAGGAGAAGAGGGAGACCAAATTGGAGGTGGAAAGATGGAGTGAAAAGGATTTTGTGTGATCGGGGCCTGAACATGCAGGAGGGTGAAAGGAGGGCAAGGAATAGAGTGAATTGGAGCGATGTGGTATACAGGGGTTGACGTGCTGTCAGTGGATTGAATCAAGGCATGTGAAGCGTCCGGGGTAAACCATGGAAAGCTGTGTAGGTATGTATATTTGCGTGTGTGGACGTGTGTATGTACATGTGTATGGGGAGGGTTGGGCCATTTCTTTCGTCTGTTTCCTTGCGCTACCTCGCAAACGCGGGAGACAGCGACAAAGTATAAAAAAAAAAAAAAAAAAAAAAAAAAAAATATATATAGCATTTATGGATCTGGAGAAGGCATATGATAAGAGTTGATAGAGATGCTCTGTGGAAGGTATTAAGAATATATGGTGTGGGAGGCAAGTTGTTAGAAGCAGTGAAAAGTTTTTATCGAGGATGTAAGGCATGTGTACGTGTAGGAAGAGAGGAAAGTGATTGGTTCTCAGTGAATGTAGGTTTGCGGCAGGGGTGTGTGATGTCTCCATGGTTGTTTAATTTGTTTATGGATGGGGTTGTTAGGGAGGTGAATGCAAGAGTTTTGGAAAGAGGGGCAAGTATGAAGTCTGTTGGGGATGAGAGAGCTGGGAAGTGAGTCAGTTGTTGTTCGCTGATGATACAGCGCTGGTGGCTGATTCATGTGAGAAACTGCAGAAGCTGGTGACTGAGTTTGGTAAAGTGTGTGAAAGAAGAAAGTTAAGAGTAAATGTGAATAAGAGCAAGGTTATTAGGTACAGTAGGGTTGAGGGTCAAGTCAATTGGGAGGTGAGTTTGAATGGAGAAAAACTGGAGGAAGTGAAGTGTTTTAGATATCTGGGAGTGGATCTGGCAGCGGATGGAACCATGGAAGCGGAAGTGGATCATAGGGTGGGGGAGGGGGCGAAAATTCTGGGAGCCTTGAAGAATGTGTGGAAGTCGAGAACATTATCTCGGAAAGCAAAAATGGGTATGTTTGAAGGAATAGTGGTTCCAACAATGTTGTATGGTTGCGAGGCGTGGACTATGGATAGAGTTGTGCGCAGGAGGATGGATGTGCTGGAAATGAGATGTTTGAGGACAATGTGTGGTGTGATGTGGTTTGATCGAGTAAGTAATGTAAGGGTAAGAGAGATGTGTGGAAATAAAAAGAGCGTGGTTGAGAGAGCAGAAGAGGGTGTTTTCAAATGGTTTGGGCACATGGAGAGAATGAGTGAGGAAAGATTGACCAAGAGGATATATGTGTCGGAGGTGGAGGGAACGAGGAGAAGAGGGAGACCAAATTGGAGGTGGAAAGATGGAGTGAAAAAGATTTTGTGTGATCGGGGCCTGAACATGCAGGAGGGTGAAAGGAGGGTAAGGAATAGAGTGAATTGGAGCGATGTGGTGTACCGGGGCTGACGTGCTGTCGGTGGATTGAATCAGGGCATGTGAGGCGTCTGGTGTAAACCATGGAAAGCTGTGTAGGTATGTATATTTTGCGTGTGTGGACGTATGTATATGCATGTGTATGGGGGTGGGTTGGGCCATTTCTTTCGTCTGTTTCCTTGCGCTACCTCGCAAACGCGGGAGACAGCGACAAAGCAAAAAAAAAAAAAAAAAAAAAATATATATATATATATATATATATATATATATATATATATATATATTTCAAACTATTCACCATTTCCCGCGTTAGCAAGGTAGCACCAAGAACAGAGGACTGGGCCTCTGAGGGAACATCCTCACCTGGCCCCCCCCCTCTCTGCTCCTTCCTTTGAAAAATAAAAAAAAAAAACAAGAGGGGAGGATTTAGTTTTTTCTTTATTCACCATTCCCGCCTTAGCGAGGTAGCGTTAAGAACAGAGGACTGGGCCTTTGAGGGAATATATATGAATGAATATATATATATATATATATATATCATTATTATCATCAAACATAATCGCTGTTTCCTGCGTTAGCGAGGTAGCTCTTAAATACATCTGTCCATGTAAAATTTCCTTCAAACCAGTTAATATGTCCATGCAACATATTAAATCTAAGAACACAGCAAAAGCTTATCTGGATTCATCATCCTTAATGGTATTGCCTTACACAGTCCAGTTAATGTAAAAAAAAAAAAAATCATTACATATTTCCTTGTAACCTATGTACATCATGTCTCTGTGAAACTTACTTTGAAAATGTAACATTGACGAATAAACACTAAAAAAACAATGAAACCATCAGGAAACGTGAGACTGCAAACCAAATGATTAGGCTGTCAATAACAAACATGGCTTAACACAATTTCAATGCTGTAAAATTTAGACTAAGGAGTGATAATGACCATTATCATAACCTTCATCCTAAATATAACATTAAAAACACTATCAAAAACCTAATGTCCTGAAAATAATCATAAAAATAGCATGAGTTAGCAACTTTAATGAAGAGAATTACACATATGACCTTGTCAACGGAGGATAAAAATATTTACAATATTAATCACTCTGAATTAGACAAAGACAGCTCACAGTGAACAAAGATGCACTACATGGACTTATCTACCCTGTGGTGAGATCGAAGAGAGAGTACACCGTTGTCACTACACCTTGTCATCTAAAGCAAAGCTAGCAATCATTCTGTTTATACATTTGCCAACGTCAAAAGCATGTCCCGAGCACATTTGCATCAGTAGCGGGCCAAACAGCTGATCGTCCAAACAACGACCTCATGAATCCCCAGCTTCCTTCTGTACTGCGTCGCAGTTATACTTATATCCCCACTGCTATACTGTATGAATTATTTGTTTTGCGTGTTCCTGAATATACAGACCATGACACAATCGTATACTCACCACCTGCTTCGGCGTTGCCATCCTGAAGTATGTTAATCACATAAAATATGTACAAGTGAGGTTTAGAGACCTTCTCTTACAGCTCCTCTCGCGGAAACTGTTTACATCGCGTTGATTCGTGGCTAGAGGAGGTAGGTCCATGACGTCACGAAACGTCATATAATGCTCGAGCAGTGATTGGCGGCCGTATCTATGACATACGAGATCTTGTACTGGCTCACAGCCAAGTTGTATCTCAATATAAAGGTATCGATGAGCTGCCGATAACTATGGTTAGTTGTTGTAAGAAATAAATCCACTAGGGTACGAAGTGCAGGAGGATCATACCACTAAAATTTTGTCTCCATTGTTACCGAGCCGGGACAACATATTCTAATAGCAACCTCGCTCAATTGATTTGCAGGCCTTGGTCCGAAAATGAAAAATCCGATATCATCACTTCATGGTGATACAGATACTTCATGCTCTGATTTCTTAAATAAATTGTTCAAGAGAAGCAACCAATCTAATCATAGATAATGGATATGATCCGCTTATTAGTAATGGTTGGAGAATCGGCATCCTAACGAAAAAGCGTGTTCATAGCAAGTGAATGTTATATATTCAGGGGATAGGGGAGAAAGAATACTTCCCACGTATTCCCTGCGTGTTGTAGAAGGCGACTAAAAGGAAATCCTCCTCTCTCTCTTTTTTTTTTTTTTTTTCCAAAAGAAGGAACAGAGAAGGGGGCCAGGTGAGGATATTCCCTCAAAGGCCCAGCCCTCTGTTTTTAACGCTACCTCGCGAATGCGGGAAATGGCAAATAGTAGGAAAGAAAAGAAAGATATATATATATATATATATATATATATATATATATATATATATATATATATATATCTTTCTTTTCTTTTAAACTATTCGCCATTTCCCGCGTTAGCGAGGTAGCGCTAAGAACAGAGGACTGGGCCTTTTTTGGAATATCCTCAACTGGCCCCCTCTGTTCCTTCTTTTGGAAAATTTAAAAAAAAAAAAACGAGAAGGGAGGATTTCCAGCCCCCCGCTCCCTCCCCTTTTAGTCGCCTTCTACGACACGCAGGGAATACGTGGGAAGTATTCTTAATCCCCTATCCCCAGGGATAATATATATATATATATATATATATATATATATATATATATATATATATATATATATATATATATATATATATATATTCGCTGTTTCCCGCGTTTGCGAGGTAGCGCAAGGAAACAGACGAAAGAATGGCCCAACCCGCCCACATACACATGTATGTACATACACGTCCACACACTCAAATGTACATACCTATACATCTCAATGTACACATATATATACACACACAGACATATACATATATACACATGTACATAATTCATACTGTCTGCCTTTATTTGTTCCCATCGCCACCTCGCCACACATGGAAAAACAACCCCCTCCCCCTCATGTGTGCGAGGTAGCGCTAGGAAAAGACACCAAAGGCCCCATTCGTTCATACTCAGTCTCTAGCTGTCATGTAATAATGCCCGAAACCACAGCTCCCTTTCCACATCCAGGCCCCACAGAACTTTCCATGGTTTACCCCAGACGCTTCACATGCCCTGATTCAATCCATTGACAGCACGTCGACCCCGGTATACCACATCGATCCAATTCACTCTATTCCTTGCCCGCCTTTCACCCTCCTGCATGTTCAGGCCCCGATCACTCAAAATCTTTTTCACTCTATCTTTCCACCTCCAATTTGGTCTCCCACTTCTCCTCGTTCCCTCCACCTCCGACACATATATCCTCTTGGTCAATCTTTCCTCACTCATTCTCTCCATGTGCCCAAACCATTTCAAAACACCTTCTTCTGCTCTCTCAACCATGCTCTTTTTATTTCCACACATCTCTCTTACCCCTACATTACTTACTGGATCAAACCACCTCACACCACATACTGTCCTCAAACATCTCATTTCCAGCACATCCACTCTCCTCCACACAATTCTATCTATAGCCAACGCCTCGCAACCATATAACATTGTTGGAACCACTATTCCTTCAAATATACCAATTTTTGCTTTCCAAGATAATGTTCTCGACTTCCACACATTCTTCAAGGCTCCCAGAATTTTCGCCCCCTCCCCCACCCAATGATTCACTTCCGCTTCCATGGTTCCATCCGCTGCCAGATCCACTCCCAGATATCTAAAACACTTTACTTCCTTCCAGTTTTTCTCCATTCAAACTTACTTCCCAGTTGACTTGTCCCTCAACTCTACTGTACCTAATAACCTTGCTCTTATTCACATTTACTCTTAACTTTCTTCTTTCACACACTTTACCAAACTCAGTCACCAGCTTCTGCAGTTTCTCACATGAATCAGCCACCAGCGCTGTATCATCAGCGAACAACTGACTCACTTCCCAAGCTCTCTCATCTCCAACAGACTGCACACTTGCTCAGTATGTACAGTATACCAACAATACACATTTTACTCGGGTGAAAAGGAAATGAAGATCGTATTAGTTTTCAATTTGGTCATAGATGGCACAAAATACAAACTCCTTCATTAATTGAAAGATTGACCAATCAGAGGCCTGAATGGGATGGCCTTAACCAATCAAAATGTAACATTAGATTCTTTCCAGATTTCAAAAACCTCAGTTATTACAAGGTGAAGAAGTTGGGTGTTAGGTCTTTCTGAGTTGCATCTTGCGATAGATAAGTTAAATTAAGTGCAGTTGCGCCCATTATTTAACGTTGCATGTTTCTGCCGTCTTCAGAACCATGTTCTCGTCAGGTGTCTGAGCAAGCAATATGAATAGTTCCGTTACTGTGATCTAAATCATGTTCAATGACATCACAGTGCAACAGCTATATGTGAACCTACGCATTTACTGTTGATGACTATAAACAGCTGCATTTTGTCAACATGTAGCTCAGTCTCTAATGCAGTTGTTTTGGGAGCAACTGCATGTCAAAGAAACACTTGTTTATTATCCCGTCTCTTCAAGCCATTCCTTTTCGTAACCAATAAAGTCATTAACATTTCTCCATCTTGATCAATTCCAATTCTTAAAACTTGAGGCATCATCAAGACTATTTTGTTCTGCTCACCTTCTAAAGATTTCTGCAAACAAAGTAACACAGAAATGGCCTCATTGTTATCTATTCTTCTGCATCATGAGTAAATTCATTGTTAATCAAACCACCTACTTAGGTCCCACGCAATGTAGCTGAGGCGCTTTCCAGAGGTGAGTGGGATTCGCACCCCATCGGTACAAGAGTACGTAGACCTAAGGCCCGTTTTATGACAGCAACACCATCCACACGCACAGCACTTAAGACTTGAGGGTTACAAGTTATGAGGTCATTATTGCCATGGGCCTTTCCATGATCAGCATCTTTGTTGTACATATCAACCCAAGTCATACTTATGCAAAGATTCTCTGTGCGAATGATTAAAGGCTTAGTCGTAGCTCATATGCGCCAAGGTGCCGTTTGACCAAGTGTCAAACGCTGGACCACCTGATATACACTGCCATCTGTCTCCTCGCTTCTCCTCCCCTTTTTCATCCACTCAGATGTCTTCTTTTAATGAAAGGGAGTGGGCGAGTGGGCAGTACTGTTTCTCCAAAGTTGGACTGGATGCAACTTTCCTTTCGTGCCAGTTGCAGACCCTGGTGTTCCTTCTGTGTCTCCTCTTCACTCCTGCATTCATTGTAACATCAAATTTAATGCTACATCCATTGGATGATATGGAAAAAATAACAAACTTCCATTTCCGATAGAAATATACAATTATATATTGCATAAACTTTCTAAAAATAAACAAAGGTAAATTTGACATATACTTCAAACTGAATGATATGAGAAGTACGTTTCTGCAGCAGATATGTGACGATGTATCTTTAGTAATTACAAACTGTTGTGGGAGCACAGCACAATATGAGAATGTCTACGAGAGCATTCTTTTTCTTTCTTACAAAACCTTGCAACATACTACTTATTATACTCCTTACAAACAAATATACACAAAATGAAGATGCAATTAGATTGAAATAAAAACATTCCAAAGGCAAAATAATATTTTCTGTAAGATCAAGTAGTTTTTTTGTTACGTCATACAAATAATTTCAAAATGAAATATTTTAGTTTACCATAGAACAAAAGCACAACTCATAGAAAACCTGGTTTATGGGACCCTTAACGCAGTAGATACTTAGGTCGTGTTAGTAGGAAAATTAGGACACTTTGAGGGGTTGTATCTTAACTACTAACCCTGGGGAAATCATAACCAATGACCTCAATTAAAGTTTTTCTCTATGAAATCACTCATCTCACAGGTAAGCAAAGTTTGGAAAATTATGGAAACTGCACACACACACACACACACACACACACACACTATATATATATATATATATATATATATATATATATATATATATATATATATATATATATATATATATATATGAAAAGTTCCGGAAATTGTTAATTTCTTTTGCTTTAAAGCTGAGCAAACTCTATAATGGATGTAGTTTGGGAAAGGTGAAGTGTCGCACTACATGGATGGTATTATTTTGCTACGGTAACAATGAAAACATAAAATGAACACGAATTTGGAAGAAATGTATATCAATGAACTGCTTATGTAAGGAAATAAAACTGTAAATTGATCTATAAACTACAGAACCCCAGAGAGAACAATAGTGGAGATGGAACTTGATGCTCATGTTTATTCGAGATGCTTAGTACCGCTCGGGAACTTTTGATACACAATAACAAGGCGAGTGACCAGAAGACACTAGAGTCGCGCTACCTATTTAGATATGTTCACGGATATTTGAATACAGTTAGACAAAGAAGTAAAATTTGAGATACCACAAGACTGTATATAGTTTAGATGACATGTTAGATTATTAATCAGGAATACAAGGCTGTGAACATACTGGTATGTTTGTGACATACTAGTGAGGAGGGGACGAGAGGCACGCCGAATAGTATGAGGTAAATAATACATTTAATAACATTAAAGTTGTATGTAAATACCGATTTGAAGTAAAAATGATATCTTTTAAGAAATAGAAATCTCTGCAAATGCAAGCATGTAGGTCCAGGCTAGTAACTAATGGAATTGCTTATTTTAGGATGCAATTAAGTGATATTGTATAGTGTTATTAGTGAAAGTGCTACTGTCAAAATGTTAAAAAAGAGGTGTTAGAATGAATAATGTCTGAAAGTGCCCTTCCCCTCCTCACAATTATACTTGGTAGAAGTGACTTAGACCGAAAGTATGATTTGGATTATTATTCTTCAACATACCAATAATGAATATGTGACTGAGCAGAGTTATGATAAAGGAAAACGTGGGGTAATAATGAAATACAAGTAGAAATCAACTGACCCATAAAAGCAAACCAACTCCACCGAGTCTGAGATTTACCGTTTTTAATATAATCATGATATACCAATGTCATAACCCTTCCCCATTTTGCTTGCAAGTGATGACAGTAAACATATATTAAATAAACCAACCTGTCACCAGCTGAATGGAAACACATCGTGACTCATATACTTTTCCAATTACACAAAACAGGGTAATTTATTGCTATGCGAAGTTGTGTGAGGTTTTCATGGGTTCATTCACTTTCGATAAGTATTTAACAATTTTAACCCATATTTTGTTTCTGGTTGACACAGCCCTCCCCACTATCACATTTTTTTTTTCTACAGTGGGATTGCAAAATAATGATGCGCTAAATCAACTCCTCGGCCTATATAATTTCTAACGTAATGAGTTCATTTCATGAGTTTCTTCCACATATTTTATTTCTGCGATATCCCTCAACAAGAACTTAACCGAATTTTTTTCTAAAAATTAGCTGATAAATTATCAAATAATAAAGAATCACGGTCAAAAGGGGAAAGATGGAAAGGTATCAAGGAGTTTTATACCATCAGTGTTTCGTTTACTATGCATAGATTTTCGAATGAAATATTACTGCTATAGAAATAAATATTAACCATAGACCTGTTTTAACGATGAATCACAATAACATATGCTTAAAAGAAATGGTAAATCTATGGCTCACACCTAAACACGGTAACCAAGAGAAAGATTTAGCTTACACATAGCAAAAATGCGCACAAGGCTATTGTTGATATACAAGCTAAGATACACAAAACACACTTTACATTATACATATTCTTGCAAAAACATAACAAAGGTAACTGATATGGTGCAAAATAAAACAAACGTATCTGAAGCTATACAAAAATTGAGTAACGATTTAATTCACATGGTTTGAAATTTGCTTTCAATTTTTCAAGCCTAGTTTATTAGGTGAAAAGTTTCCACAGCAATATTTCTCTATAAATGTTTCGCATTGCTACCTTAAACTGAGCAGCTTCTCAAAACCAACAAAATTGATTTGATACAGTAAGTTTTCTAACACAATAAATACCAACACTAATCAATTTAACCTGCCGAAAAATACATGTATTTTTCTAAAATTGTGTTCAAACTGAATTTAACAAAAATAAGTGAAACGAATTCATAGTTTTTTCTTTCAGGAGCACAAGTTTCACGCCAATGAATAAAATAACAGCAATCAAGAAAATATAGAAATAAATGATTGATAATCAAATTATTGATAAGCTAAGGATACTTCCCTACTGTGGTGGGGAGCTGCTACTATTCTCAGTCCGCTTCATCTGCATATTTAATAAGTTCCTTAGCTATCGTTTCTACTTTTTTTTGAGAAACCGACACAAAGCTAATTGATTTTGATTTCCTCGTAAGACATTTTCTGTCATATGGACTAAATCCACTGTACAGACACGAAACCATGATGGAAAGACTTGGACTCTCACTAATACTTTCAGTATATTATTACCTAATTCACATATTTATAAGAATGCACTTGCTGTCGCTAGCTCCCTTGCTCAGTCAATATGAACTGTAAATGATACTCATTGAAAATTATAGTAGTATGTACAGTATACCAACAATACACATTCTTTCTTCTTTTCTTTCATACTATTCGCCATTTCCCGCATTAGCGAGGTAGCGTTAAGAACAGAGGACTGGGCCTTTGAGGGAATATCCTTACTTGGCCCCCTTCTCTGTTCCTTCTTTTGGAAAATTGAAAAAAATGAGAGGGGGAGGATTTCCAGCCCCCCGCTCCCTTCCCTTTTAGTCGCCTTCTATGACACGCAGGGAATACTAGGGAAGTATTCTTTCTCCTCTATCCCCAGGGATAATATATATGTATATATATATATATATATATATATATATATATATATATATATATATATATATATATATATATATATATATATGATAGAGTTGATAGTAATGCTCTGTGGAAGGCACCAAGAATATATGGTGTGGGAGGCAAGCTGCTAGAAGCAGTGAAAAGTTTCCATCGAGGATGCAAGGCATGTGCACGTGCAGGAAGAGAGGAAAGTGATTGGCCCCCAGCGAATGCAGGTCTGCGGCAGGGGTGCGTGATGTCTCCATGGTTGCTCAATTTGTCCATGGATGGGGCCGCTAGGGAAGCGAATGCAAGAGCTTTGGAAAGAGGGGCAAGCACGAAGTCTGTTGGGGATGAGAGAGCCTGGGAAGCGAGTCAGCCGCTGTTCGCCGACGACACAGCGCCGGCGGCTGATTCATGTGAGAAACTGCAGAAGCCGGTGACTGAGCCTGGCTTGGGTGAAAAGGAAATGAAGATCGTATTAGCTTTCAGTTCGGTCATAGATGGCACAAAATACAAACTCCGTCATTAATTGAAAGATTGACCAATCAGAGGCCTGAATGGGATGGCCTTAACCAATCAAAATGTAACATTAGATTCCTTCCAGATTTCAAAAGCCTCAGTGATTACAAGGTGAAGTTGGGTGTTAGGTCTTTCTGAGTTGCATCTTGCGATAGATAAGTTAAATTAAGTGCAGTTGCGCCCATTATTTAACGTTGCATGTTTCTGACGTCTTCAGAACCATGTTCTCGTCAGGTGTCTGAGCATTTGTGCCCAACTGTATTGGTATCTTCACTTGGTGCTTCAGTGATAAACTGGCTTCTTTTCAGGTATGTAACTGTAAATTGATTAATTCTTCCTTCCAAGATCTTTGCAGCCTTCCTCAGTTGTAGACTGCCACCGACCAGGCAGATATGTTATTGCTGTTGGTAAATGCTTGGGTATCGAGTGGGTTAGTTACGGCTGAGCAATGAATCAGCACTTTATTAACTTGGATGTTGCTCCACTAAACCAGATAGCTATATTTTCTTTTTGCACCACTTATACATGAGCTTTCGGCTTTGTCCAGAACGCAGTATTTCCTCAAACATAACGTTTCACAACACGCCCTGCACATGATACATATTTCGTAACCATATATTTTTCTGCTTGAGTGCTACGCTATGATAACCCTCCCTTTTGACAAAATTTCGTCGAAGTACTCTATTGTGGTGAGCATTATGCCTCTCGTGGCACGACCTCGTCGTAGTATGCGCTCTATCTTTGTCATTGTAAGTTTTGTGCCGCCTCTCACCGTATTCATGTCTCACCCAGTGTTCATGCCACTCACCAGCCCCTTTCTTACGTTCCCTTCCAATCCCACTGGTACACACTTAACGGAAGCAATTAAAATATCCTAAAAATAAAACATCTTGAGTGTTCGCTTGGTCTAGTTGGGCCGTACAGTAATATTCCGCCGAGGACGCTGCCACACAACACAAGTGGATGATTACTTACCCGCCACCTCTTGTGCTCGTTGGTTCCTTTGCTGCTCTACCACTCTCTCAGCCTCGTTATGGTCTGCCTCAGTGCTCACCACGCCACGTACACCAGGATTACGGCTTCCTAACAAAACTTGCAACGTATATCCGATTAGTTTTTCTGTGTCCGTTTCTTTAAAGTCAACCCCTGTCCCAACTCGGTCGGATAGAGACCTCACCTTTTTATCTTTACTACCACGTCCATACCTTACTAGCACTCGGTACCATAGCTAATCCTCCAGTTCAGCCTACATGTAGAGCTACACTAACTACCCGGTTTCCTCCCTTCAACACCACAGGTCCGAACACGTTTGGGTCGGACACAGAGGAACGAACGAACTCTAGACTACTCAACCTGGAATTCATCTGTTTCATAAGATTTTATAATAAATGAAAGTTGGTGTCAGTTGTAAAGGCTATATAAAAAAGATGAAAGTGAGGCTGTCAGTTGTAATGGTTGTATAAGTTAATGATGAAAGTGAAGCATAGAAAAAATAGGGAAGAAAGATATTGTAATTGGTCAGACATATATATATATATATATATATATATATATATATATATATATATATATATATATATATATCCAACCATTCATATATACACACCCGTGTGAACACATTTATTCTTAAGTTACACTTACCAGTACATCATTCGTCCTAACAGTCACACTGTCATACTAACACCCATTCATGCACATCCATTATATCACTTGTACTGTCACTGTCATATTATATACACCCACTAACTCTCCACAATGAAATTCATATACTTGATAACATCCCGTCCAATGTTAACTCATACACTCTACTTTTCGAACTTGTACACTCAAAGACCCCTTTCACTTCCATCCTAGACTATCACATTCTACCATCTGTCACTGTCAGTCACTACTAAGACCCTCTCATTCCCCTAAGCGCTCTTTACCCTCACACACTCTACCTCCCACTCTAGCCTCCACCTCAACCTCCGTTAACCCCTGGAGCCTGAAGGCACGACTTTGGGTATGATACCGTGACCTCTTACTTAACCCTTAAGGGTTACGTTAGAGGCCAGACCACCATTCTCAAAAGTCTTACTGTCGTCCTCGTCAGCAGTTACACCACTGTGTTCAAAGGTCGAACCATCATGCTTATGGGTCGCGCCGTCGTGCCCAGTGGTCGTAACCGTCGTGCCTTAAGGGTGGTACTGTTATGTTACAAAGAGGCTAACCTTAACTGTCCTGTTGGCCAGTCTGTTTCAAGCTGTCTCCAAACACAACCAAGATGGATTCGTTGTGTTCTCGTTAGTTCTTACGATAGTTCTTTTACCAATACGTATGACGTGTATCTTACATGTATCTCCAATATTATTCAGAAAACTGTA